>NW_024742238.1:6262658-6825158 GCF_018991925.1 Homarus americanus | reverse complement strand
CCCTCTCTCCTCAGTACCTCTCACTCTTAATCTATCTCATTCTCTTTATACTTCCCTTCACTTCCATTAATCTTTGCCACTCTATCTCTCACCTCAACACACCTACTGTTATTCTCCACATTCTCTTCATCCTCACTTCTAATCTCTCTCTCTCACCTAACACCCCCAAGTCCCCCCCCTTTAGCCTGCCACCTGTCTCACTTCCTGTCTCACCTCAACACCCCCCCATTTATTCTATCTCCCCCATTTTCCTCCTGACCTCCCCTCAATCATTTTATCTCAATCTCTCACTTTCTTCCTCCTCCCCTTCTTGGCTCTCCCCATTCACCCTCACTTTCATCATTCTATTCCTTCTTCCACTTACATCATTATCTTCCTTACCCTCACTTACACCCCCTCACTCTCTCATCAGTCTTTTGTCTAATCTTGCTCTTCTGCTGTGACCTGTATTGTCATCTTTCCTCAGTGCTGTTTTCTTTCTCCTCGTGATTTCTCTTCTAACACTCATCCAAAGCCGGGTCTATTTTCCCTCTTCCTCCTCGTCTCTCCTCTTCCTTCTTCTCTTATGTCATTTTTCGTTCTCCTTCTCCACTCTTGTTCTTGCCGTTGACCAGATGGTGAGTGGCGGCCGCTCTCACGCTACTCACGGTCACAAGGGAGGTTTGTTACGCTCCAATGGCGTTCACAACTCTTTAAGGGGCGTTCTCAATACTTTAGGGGGCGTTCTCAATACTTTAGAGGGCGTTCATAACACTTTAGGGGGGCGTTCTCAACACTTTAAGGGGCGTTCTCAACACTTTAAGGGGCGTTCATAACACTTTAAGGGACGTTCATAACACTTTAGGGGGCGTTCTCAACACTTTAGGGGGGCGTTCTTAACACTTGAGGGGCGTTCTCAAAATTTATATGACGTTCACAACACCACACCGCCGATCACAACACCACACCACCGTTCACAACACCACACCGCCGTTCACAACACTTGGTTCAACAAATGGTCTTGGAAGCCGTCGTTGCAGACCCGCCTTACAGTATTCATCACCACTAATTCCCTAATATATCTTGACCTGGTCCTGAGCGTGTTCTCTGCCTCCTGATTGGTCGCTGAGATGCTAGATGAGCGTCCTCCGAGCCTCGTGACTGGCTGGTGAGATACATGATGAGTGTCGTTTGTGTCTTGTGACTGGTTATGGGAATGGCAGTTGAGAGTCTGTCGTCCTGTGATTGGTTATAGCAATGCAAGGTGAGTGTCGGTCCTGTCTTGTGATTGGTTGCCGAGATGCTACATAAAGGGTGTTCGAACCTGTTTTCAATGTTGTAGTTCTCGTGTCCGGACTTAGATATGAAAGGTTCGGACTTTGACTTGGACTTAAGAATAATAACCATAATAGTAAGTCAGTATCGATAATCGACTGTTACTTTACCTATAATAATCCAAAGGTGATGTATTAAACGGAGCCCAGATGATAGTTAAGCATATAACATGATCTGGTAATGGTCATAATAATGATAAAAATTTTATATAAATTATATTATCAATAACAATAACCAACTGTGATGAGTTTAACAGCCCATCATCAATGTTAATCTTTATACAAGGTTTGTTGATGTTGTGTTATGATGTCATGTACCTGTACTAGGTTTTGTAACTTGTAATAAAAGGCTTGAATTTGGACTCAAGATTTCCTGGACTTGGACTTGGACTCGACTTTAACCAGTTGGACTTGGGAGACGGTTGCAGTCCAAACAATCCATCTGCTGAAGACAACGGTGTTAGTCTTGGTGTTGTATACGTGACCCGTAATTAATGGGAGTGAGCGCTAACTGGTCGAGATGGCTGGTAGAGGCGCCGAGAATGCATGAGGAGGAGGAACAAGGGGGAGGGAGGGACGGAGTGGAGGGAGTTGGGAGTGGTAGGGAGTGGTGGTGAAGGAGGGTTGGTGAGGATGGGGGAATTGGAGTGGTGGTGATGGAGGGTTGGTGAGGATGGGGGAATTGGAGTGGTGGTGGTGGAGGGTTGGTGAGGATGGGGGAATTGGAGTGGTGGTGATGGAGGGTTGGTGAGGATGGGAGAATTGGAGTGGTGGTGGTGGAGTGGTGAGGGTGAGAATTGGAGAGGTATTTTAGTATCCCATGAAACCGGACTTAAAAGAGAGAAGAGAAGAGAAGAGAAGAGAAGAGAAAGAGCATACCACCATCACTAGGGGACACAATTAATAAAGTTAGAGGGAGAGGTATAGCAACCACGAACATCTCTATGCGATGATTAACCAACTAACAGAATGTGGACTGGGGACGACGTGTGAAGTATTAGCACCCTCAGCATACTGTACCGAAATATCATACATACAACCAGCTTCATCATACTGTACAGCATCACCATACGAGGTTTCATCATCAGTTGCGTAACAATACTGGTCAAGTTGGGTTAGGTTAAGTTACACGGTATTTCCCGCAGCTCCAGACAGACGGCAGTGTGTGGAATACCTGTAAATACTAGCTTCTTATAATCGAGCCTGGTATACTCCTGCTTTACGCTGGCTAAACCTGGCAAGTTTCCACGACTCTCAAGAAATGGACACATTATTACTGCGGTAAATACTTGGGCAAAAATACAACACAGGAAAGCTGAGAAGAACGGCAGGAAGGACTGGAAAGGGGGACGGGAAGAAGGAAGGGAAGAAGAGCGGGAAGAAGGGCTGGAACGAGGAGTCGCCACTATTACAAAGACCTGGAAACGAGTGAGGAGGTTTTCACGTCTTTTTGCTAATCACACACTCTCAAGTAACAAGTCGGAGTGAGATGGACTGCCCGCCTCCTTCCCTCACCAGGTTTTAACTACTGTATATTCCGCACCTCTCTCTAGTTATCTATCTCTCCACTCTTTTTCATACCACCATCACTTTCTAAAGATATAACATAACCTATTGCCTTCCGTATTTGGCTCTTCTTCACATTTCTCCCTTCTTTCTATCCTTCTTCCCGCGTTTTCTGGAGTATTTTAACTTATCTTTCATCCATTTGTGTATGCAAGTGAACATATTCCTAGTGAGGGACGGTGCAAGACATTTAGACCAATCCTACCGTCACTAATCCTACGACTTGTAGGGCTAAACACCATGAAAGGACGTTGACCTTACAAGTCTCTCTCTCTCTCTCTGCAGTACATTTTGGAAGACGTCCGGGATGTGTTATGTCTGAGTTTGTTAGGCCTCTTACCTGACACAGTGAGAGCAGGATGTGAGTCCTTCAGAGCGGCTCACTCACAGAGGAAGGTTGGCATCACACTCACTGAGCCAAGAGAGGTACCGTGACACAAAAGGCGTTCAGGTTCAAGTAAGTCCGTGGGGAATCTCGCTGAAAACCTGCCAGGATGGTCAGATTTGTCCCTAAGATCTCGTCTTAACACCTACACCCTTCCACCCCCCACCCCTCCTCCTCCTCCGTCTTCTCCCTTTCCTCCAACTTTCTCTTTCTCTCGACTTTATCATCTGATATACCTCAATTACTCATAAATCCAATGGATTCCCATCAAAAGTATAACCCATTAGGGTGGCTTCTTCACGTGGTGGTGAGACCCCCTGCTTACCCCATCTAATACCTCCCCCCCCCATACACTTGTCACGACGGACAAAACAATCCCTGCATCTCTCAGCTACTCCCCACACACTCTCTAAAAACACACATACACCATTTCCTCCACCAACCAGTTATGTCGTTAGCGAAAACAAGGGTTCAAGTAAGGTCCCAGGAAAGTGTGCAGGCATGGAAGGTAGAGGTGTGTGTGTGTGTGTGTGGGTGTGTGTGTGTGTGTGTGTGTGTGTGTGTGTGTGTGTGTGAATAATGCTGTTGTATGGAGGTGATGCAGATGTGGTGATGGAGAGGGTAAAGATCCACCTGCAATTTGGGAGTTAGAGGGGTGGTGATAGTGCAGGGGGAGGCAGGGTAGGTGAGGGGTGGAGGGAGGGGGTGACAGGAAGCGGCAGAATTGGATTGGTATTATCGGGCAGAAGATCTTCCACACCAAGTGATTTCCGGGCCAGGAGGAACACACCTCACCACTATCTGCGGCCCTACACTTGTCCTTTCGTCACTCCCTACTACTACTGCTGCTGCTTTTACCTGCCCCCTTTCCCCCTAGTTAATTTGATCTCCCCTCTCCTACTTCTTTTCCTCCTCCAACCCTCTCATCCACTATGACTCCTTCCTGACTACAACCTTTTCCCCACACCACTGTTTCCCATACTTCCACCACCCAAATCTCTGCCACTACCCTCTTACCACACCACTAACTCTTTCCTCATAGTTCCTTCTTCCTCACCCTTAACACCTTCCTCACACCATCCTCCCCACTTCCCATCACCCCTAAGTAAAGAGGGGCAGCGGGCCAGAGTCTTGCCAGACGACCATATAAGCTGTGGTCCGTCGGTCGGGTGTAGGTGGAGTCGGGCGTGTCGGCGGGCAGTGTCCGCGGCCGCCACGAACAATGCCTCGTTTTTCACTCGGCTGACGAACCCTGGATCCTGCGATAACCACCTTGATAACGCCTGATAGTGCTGCCGCTGCTGCTGAGAGAGGCGACGGGGACTGTTGGCGTCGAGGCCTTGGTTCTATAGGCATCGGGCACTGTTGATGTCAAGGTTTGCTGAGCGGACATTGGGGGCTGTTGATATCGAGTCTTGCTGAGAGATATTAAAGAATAGTAAGAGAACCGAAGAGGTGTAGGGAAGAAGGAAAAAGTAAGGGGAAAGGCAGGCATAAAAAGATCTAAAAGAATGAAAGAATGAAGAATAAAGGACAGCAAGGGAGGGGAAATAAAGGATGACGGGGGCAGAAGTGTGGAGGGAGGATGAGGAGGGGTGAGTACAGGTAACTTGAGGTAAATAATACTTCAGCCTGAAGGAGTGGAATCCATGGAGAATTTTTCAATGTGTAATTCTCACTACTGCTGGCGATGCTCCTGCTGATTCTGATACTACTGCTTCGCCTGCTAAATACTGATACCCATTCCGCTTCTGTTGGTACTGCTTCAGGTGCCACTATTACCCCAGAAGGTGTAGATCCGCCCTGCTAGCTCTTCCCGCTTCGATCACTCTGACGCCGCCCATCCAAAATGTTATTAACTCCCCGACGCCCCATAGACACACCATCAATAACAATAAAGGTGTGAATAGAGCCCGATATTTCTTCTCTCTGGCTGATACAAAACACATCAACATAAATCAAGAATGAGGTTCACCCCACCAAGGTTACCCTCCCCCCCCTTACTCCGTCACTATTCACACAGTTCCTTACACGGAAATCAACAAAGATTTAACTCCCTCACCCCCTTCACTTGACTTCCCCTCCCCTCACCTTCCATTCCTCTCCCTTTACCACCCCTCCCCTCCCTCTTCCTTTACCACCCCTCCCCTCCCCTCACTACACCACTTGTCTTAGAAACAGCTTTAAAAAATTACAAAAGCCAAACTTTCGTTAACATCCTTTAAACGGTCCCCCATTTTCTTCGGCCCGACAAGGAACCAAGGAAACAATAGTAATAGGTTGTCGCGGAGTGCTTTTATTTCGCTTTTATTCAGCCCCTTTGTCGAAAGTCATTACCTGCATCTCCTCCACGCTTTCCCAGTCAACTAGAATCGTGTTTTTTGAAAGTCGACGAGCGATATCGTTTTTTATTGGTTTATCTAGTTTCCTGGTTGCGTAATATTGTTCTGGTGTGGGAACTTCGACCAATAGCAACGTCGCTCGCTGAAGAGACCGAGCGACGAACCTTTTTTAATTGGTTTTATCTTGTTTTCCAGTTATGTCATCTTCTATCTGCGAGTTTTAAACGGGGGAGAATTTTGTTTCTTGGAAGGTAACGGTCGATAACGGTTAACTCTAGCTTGTCCTCTCCTCCGCTGCCCCAGAGAGAGAAAAAATAAATAAACGAAATCCAACAAAAATAGTTTAATTGTTTAAGATCAACTTTTAGAAGCTTTTGGTTGTAGTGAAAATTCAGTTATGGAAATGTTAACGAAACTAAGTACAAAGTTTGGACGCTAGTTACAGCACTTGTGGGGATAATTACACGGTGGAGAGTAAAGAAAATTAAATAAATAACTCAGGACGGAAAAATACAACAATAATAAAGATTGGAAGGAAGAGAGAACAGAAGAACAAACACATAATAACACGATACAAAGAGGAAGTCATGTGAAAAGCTGAAAGACAATAAGAAAGGAATGAAAAAAGAGGGAAAAAACACACAGACAGTCACACAAAGAGACGGATTAAGAGGTCAGTAAGAAACCCACGTGTTTTAGAGATAATAGACCAATCAAGTCTCACAACACAACGGGCGGTTCACTTAGGTTGAGTAAAAATTTCGTAAATGATTTTTTTAACTATATGGAAATTACTGGACGTGGTGAGAATTTATCATTTAATTTATACATATGATTACTTTTTACAGAAATCAAGTTAAGGTTTTGTTAGGTTAGGTTAGTATTGACGCTATCCACTTGTAATGTAGTTCCTGTAGTGTTTATATACATGATCACTTCTACGTACATATTAATCATGATTATGTTGAATAAACACGACTACTAGTTAAAACGACCATGAACTATACGGCTACCACCACAACGACCCACCAGCCACACCACGACGACCATTAGCAAGAAGGAAAACGACCCACTCTGGCTAACAATCATGCTCTACTCGACTCGTCAGGGGCAAAGAGAAGTGCCCTAACTCTGTCATCCTATTGATCCAGTGGTCCCTTATCACCATCCACTATCACCCTACGGCCACTCACTCCCTTACTCATTCACCCTTCCACCTGACGTCATCTTTCCCAATTCCTAATCGGTAAAAGGGAAATAATTTTCCTCTACCCAATTCCCCATAATGTTAAATCTATTTCTCCCCAATACCCCATTTTCTACGGTACAGTTTCTCTATATACCCGAGTCATGGGTCCACACACACACACACACACACACACACACATCCTCCTGAAGCATATCCACACACGTCACATATACAAATCCAATTTTAATTTTAAAGTCGTCAAACCACAGCCAGAAAAATAAAACAGCACAATCCTCACCGAAAAAAAAATCATTGACCCAAAATATGAAAAAATGAATAATACAAATGGTCCTGAAAAAAATGTATAAATTCTAAATGCACAAAGAGCCCGGCCAGGGACCTGTAATGGCAGGATATGAATACTAATGAGGGACGTCCTTTGAATATTTATACGCAAGTGATGACACCAGTACAGCACAGCTAGAGGCCCCCCAGCCACCACCACCACTACTGCTGCTGTCACCATTTCCACCTTTTTCTCCCCTCCATCACCACTTCCTTCCCTCCCTTCCACCATAAATGCCACCATCAACATCAGTAGAGCACAGATTGAGACTTGCCACCACCATCGCCCCCTCCCTTGCAATACTACTGCAAACACCATTACCACCACTACCGCTTCTCCCGTTCACTACCAATCCTATCACTACAACCTCTCACCACCACTACCACCATCACCACTAGTACTGTACAGCTACGGGCCCCAGCTACCACCATCGCCATCAGTACTGTCACCACCACCCTCACTACATCGTCATCATCACCACCACCAGTTTTGTTAATGTCGTCGGGGTGTTGGACAATGCTTCAGTTTCACTCATCTGCTCCATCATTAAATATTGTTAGTCGACACTGAAATACACTTACACCCTCCTATAAATAAATTCGCACTCGAGAAACCCCCCCACACACACGGGAGTCAAATAAAATATACAAGGAATAGAACTTTGCGTCATGGAAGGCGCAGCGACAGGTGACACAGGGAAGAATGACACAATAATGATGGCGCAGGTAAGGTGAGGGAAACAGGTGGATATACATCAGCTTCCCAATTGAGTTGTTAATGACGCATCTTCTACAACACTACCATCTTCTCTCACACACACACACACTCCTTCTACCTTGCCAACACACATTCTCTCAGCCCCCTCCTATAACCCCTACGCTCATCCCAGTCCACAAATTACACCTACGACACCCTCTCATCCACCTCCCACCCAACACCTTGCATTACCCTCACACCTGGACGGACACTTGTCATGGGCGTCGTCCCCGGTGTTGGCTCACACGCCCACAATTTACCGGGTAATATCTCCTTAACAAAGTGGAATGTTCCGCCCACTACATACGTTGTTTCTTGGTTCTCCCACACCCGTTAGCACTCCACCACACCTTACTGACGGCCACCCTACTTGTCAACACCCTCACCCTTTACACACCCCCACCTGTCAGCACCCACTCCCACCACACACCTCAGCTGGCAACATACTCACCTACCACACACCCCACCTGTCAACACCCACACAAGACTTTCACCCATCACACACCTCACTTGCCAACACCCATACCGACCTACACCCAAGTACCTGCAGCAAACCTTTGTCTCTATATTAAGTGTTAATTAATACAGAATACAAATCTTTCCCACCCTCACGTCACCTGTTACCCCCCCCCCTCTCCCCTCCACTTCACACTCTCTTCAAAATCCACAACTTCCTTTCCGGCTTATATATACCCCCTCCCACCCGGTCTCATCCTTCTCCCTCCCTCCCGTGTCATCCACCCCTCCTACCTCCCCCCCCCACTAGCACCCATTAGACAAAGGTTCACGACACCTGCTCCGTCAGCTGACCGCCCCCACCTCCCTCTTCCGCCACGAGACACCTGCTGTAGCCGCGCCCACCGAACTTCCGCTCCCTAACACCTGCCGCCCTCCCAAACCTGACCGGCGACAAGTAACCAATCACCACGCCCACCACCCCCGTGGTAAAAGCCTCACAGTCAACAAGCCCTCGTTTAACAAGCCACCGAAATGGAATCATACAGTCACCAAACCCATATCTAACAAGCCACTAAGCCTACCTCCACAGAGCCAAGATGGACATGGTCACCACGCCCGCGCTACACTCTCACGGCCAAGACGACGGTTTTCATTTTTCATAGAGTAAATAATTTATCTAAATAGAATCGAGCCCCGGACCGTCCCTGGCTGGCCGACTCCACATTATACAGACCTCTACTGCCCGCTGCCAGGGAGGGCGAGGTCACCACAGATACTGCCACACACGGAGGAAACACAAGAGACTTTACCAAGAGATTAAACCAAGAAAATCTATCAGAAAAATAGAGTAAAATGATGACTTCAACTGACTTAAATACCATATATAAAAGGGATATTAACACACACACACGCACACACTCTGTCTCCCTCTCTAAAATAATAAATAATATAAGCAACACACAAACGTCAATACACACTAACTCATAAATACACACACACGCACACAGACTCACCATCACACATACACACAAGTTCATAAATACGCACACACACGACCACACCTACACACAGCCTACTCTACACTTTTACCCTCTGAGGTAATTAAATTCCTTCTAGGTTTGCTCAAAGGCAATTACATGTCATCAAAGGTATTAACCCCTAATTTTGTTGAGATAGTGAGGAAGGAAAGGCCGTCCACCCTTTTGACTTATCCTTGTTGTAGAGTGAGATGTTACCACTCTCACCAGCCTCCCCTCACTCTCATCTACTGTACCTCCCCTCTCTTTCACTTACTCTCCCTCTCTTCACTCTTACCTACCTCCCCTCCCCTCTCATCTACCTCCCCTCACTCTTACCTACCTCCCCTCACTCTTACCTACCTCCCCTCACTCTTACCTACCTCTCCTCCATCTCATCTACCTCCCCTCACTCTTACCTACCTCCCCTCCCCTCTCATCTACCTCCCCTCACTCTTACCTACCTCCCCTCGCTCTCTTTCCTCACCTCGGTGCCTCATTTGTCTCTCTCACCTGTATTCATTACCTGTAACTTTCCAATGCTTCCCTCAGTGTCCCGTTAACCTGCCTCCCTCACCTGTATATCTCAGTGATGTCCCTCACCTGTTTCTCCCTCACTGTTTAGCACCTGTCTGTCCCTCAATGTCTCTTTACTGTCTCATGTTCACTGTACCTCACCTGTCTCTCCCTCCCTCCCTCATCACCCTACACCCGTGATCCCTTAGTGCGTGTCCCTCATAGCACCTCCAATACCCAAACTAACCAACACATACTTACCCTTAACCCCCCCCCATCTCCGGACAATACCCTACAAATTAGCAACATTTAATAGGCATCTGAAATTACCGGCAGGATATCAGATAGCAGTATTTGCCCGAACAAAATCAATATTAGCGATTTCCCTCTTTTTCACAGCCGGGAAAATATATCACACACATGAATACTTCATCCTGATGTGTTTATATACCTAATTTACGAGTCTGTAAACACGAGCAGCGATGTAAATGTTCTGAAAAATGCCGAAAACGAACCATTGGACCAGTCCAAACTAAGCCCTATTGATCTGCCATTCGATATGCAGCGAGAGTGAGTCCGGCGCTAAGGTCGTCGTTCGCCTGGTCAGCCACAGTGTACCTCGCCCTTACGCCCTTCCGAGGTGTCACGTGTCGCCCATGGGTCAAATTCGAACTTAACGCCAAGTTTACTTTTCCCATCGCAAAGTTACACAGACCTCCAAACTTTAGGCCTTGGGACGGGGGGGGGGGAGGTGCCGCCAGGTGTACAAGATCCCTCGTTTACATGGAGCCAAAGTTTACACAGGCGAACGTTTACATTGGCGTACAGTACATTCACCCTGACGTTCACTTAGAATGGTGAACTTTCTTACTCGGGGAAAACTAGCACAAGCGAACATTTAACCTAGCGAAAATTTTCACTACTGAACACTGTTTGTGAAGAATATTTACACCAGAAACCATTTACAAGAAAAACAAAAATATTTACACCTGCGGCACCTGCACACGCAAACATTTATCCCAGGGAGAATTTACAGGACAGAGCACTAACACAAACAGTTATTATCACCAGGGAACATTACACTTGTAAACACATGACGGTATTGAATATTTATCCTAGTAAACATTTTAGTTATACAAGGGATAAATTAATCTATCGAATATCAAATCTAATGGCCACTTATACTATTGAGAGAGAGAGAGAGAGAGAGAGAGAGAGAGAGAGAGAGAGAGAGAGAGAGAGAGAGAGAGAGAGAGAGAGAGAGAGAGAGAGAGAGAGAGAGAGAGAGAGAGAGAGAAACATTTACATAAGAGCTTCCTCCCTCATCATACACATGTTCTGTCAACCCAGTGACGACGATTCTGTGTGTGTGTGTGTGTGTGTGTGTGTGTGTGTGTGTTTTACAATGTGAACACATGTACACAGCTGCCCCAGCCTCGCCGCCTCGGGTAAAGCCCAGGAAACACTGCAAATCCTGGATAATCCTCGTCTAAATCCCGCCAAAATCATGCAAAACTCCCAACAAATTCCCGCTAGAATGAACGAAACTCAGCAAAACTTTAGTAAACTCGACAAAACCCAAGATAAACCAATTTAAACCTTCATACACCAGAGTAGGACAACCTTAAACCTTCAGTGGAAATCAATTTAAGGTTTTAGTGGGTTAACTTAAACAAACCCAAACTTTAATTACCTCAACTAAACATTTTTTTTTTAATATTAAGTCGACAAATCGAGAACAATATTGTGCATGGTAATTAAACCAGATTATTTTTTACTAAACTCAAACTACTCCATGGAAACCCAACAATATCAATGGAAACCAACTTAAAACACTTACAAATTCAACCTACACTTCGCAAACTCTCATCCTAACTAATTCAAACCTTTCTAAGATAAGGCATTCAATACAAAACTAATTAAATACATAAATGATAAGACCAAAATTCAATAAACACTACTAATTATCCATTACAAAACGTTATTTCCACTACAAAACGTTATTTACCTCCATTAATCCACCACCAAACGTTTTAACACAAGACTAACCAACTCCCACTTTTATACACCTTTCAGTAGCAGTGTAAACAAACCAAATACAAACTCATTAAGCGTACTAAAGCAACCTGAGCCTTCTTTTGTTTCCCCAGGATGAACTACACACCTTGCGCCCCCAACGTGTGTGTGTGTGTGTCCATCTATATCTGACATTAAAACTTCACAAGACTCTGAGAGAACTGGGAACCTCACACTAAGTCCCATGAAGGTGTGCCAGAATCTATACTTGCCTTGCCAACAGCCTCCGATAAAGCCTCACAGAATATGGTTGAAATATACGTAATATTCTACAGACGTGTGTTTGTGTGTCTGTATGAGCGAGTGGGTGTGTTTGTATGTATGTTTCTGTTTGTTTATGTTTGTCTACACCGAAGATTCTAACCTTTACAAAATCATCTTCACTCTCAGGCGACACACGTTTCTGGTTCGTGTTATCATGGCATCAAGTCACTGAAAGGAAAAACTCATTACAAAATCAATGGCGGTCAATACTCTCTCATTCATGGTTTACTTCCCTCTTCCTTCTTCTATTCATCATCATATTTATTCTCTTCTCTTATTTATCATATTTTTTCTTCTCTTCCTTCCCCTACTCCTTCTATTCATCATCATCTATTCATAATTACATTTCTTCTCTTCCTCCTTCCAATCATCGACATTTATCCTCACTTCCTAATCTTTGTCATCTCTCTCCTCTTCTTTCTCCTCCTCCCCCTCCTCTTGATTATCGCCCTTATTTTTCACTCCTTCCTTCTACTTCTCACCATCATGTTTCTCTTCCTGATCATCTACTTATCCTTTTCCTCATCTTCTCCTTGAACTTTTTCCTCCTCCTCCCTTCCTCGACTCGTTTCCTGCTTCTCCTCTCCATGAACCATTCCCTTCTCCTTCTTATCTTCTTCATTCTCCTCTCCCCCCCTCTTAATTCTTTTCCTCCTTCCGTGACTCTTTCCTTCTCCTCCTCCTCCTCCACATCTCACAGTTCTTCCATCTTCTCCTCGTCTTAATTCACTTCTCTCCATAACACACACACACACACACACGGTAACTCTGGCTCTTCGATTTTATACGCTTAATTCCACTAAATATTCCAAACCAACTCGATCAAACACATACATCATTACCAAGACCCAATGTTATGTAAATTGTTTATCCCCACTTTTACGTTTTCGAGATGTTTTGTAAATTACGTTGCCTATGTTTTACGTCCCTTTAATGTATTGTGAATTATGTAGAGATACCGTTTGATGTTTCCCAGTGTTCACTAAATTATAAATCGTATTTGTTTTGGGTTTTTATTTAGTTTCCTTAATGTTGTATATATTATTCATACCGTGTTTTATGGATAACAATGTTTGGTATTATGAATCTTAATCTTTTTTGTGATATTTTCCTCTTTTGGTAATTATATTTCATTATTTTGTTTCCTATTTTATTATGCTATTCGGAAATTCGTTTTATTTTTCCTAACGTGTCGTTATAAATAGTAGCGGCTAACCATAACCTTTCGAAATAGCCTAAACCAATATTTACCTCATAGTGTTAGGTACAGTAAATAGCATAACAAAAGAATTATATGTCTAAGAGCCTTTGTAAATTTCCTGTTTGCTTTCTGATGTTTTGCAAGAGTTTAAACCGTTTTTGTTTGTATTCACTTATAATGAAAGGGGTGAACCAAGGACTGTTTGTTAGAGTCTACCGTATGTAAACATCTCCGAACAATATAAACAATATAGGGAGGTTAATAGTCTATACCTGGCCTCCTAATCTAGTCTCCCTCAACAGGTGATCAAGTTTGCTGTGTCTATAGGACAACACGACCTATGTTCTCCTATGTGGATATAGTCAATATGTGTTCTCCTGGTCTCTTTGCTGTTATTAATCTAGGTCTCCTGCCTTAGCTAGTTTATGTGCTGAGCTTCAAACTGGTCTCCTCGGTTATCTATAGTGTTCATGCTGATCTCCATGTTCAAATTGTCTCCTCGCTGTGCCTCACCTCTGGCCTCCTATCTCACCTGACCTCCGCATACACACACACATCCAGTCACCTCGCTGAACCTCACCTCATCTGACCTCCATGTATACATCCTATCTCCTCGTTGAACCTCAGCTCACCTGACCTCCGTACACACTCACCCCGTCTCCTCGCTGTGCCTCACCTCTGGCCTCCTACTCCACCTGGTATCCGTGCCACCACCTCGTACTCACCTGTGGGAAAGAAGAAAAAACCCTACATGAAATACACATGAGTAAATATGCTAGCGGAGTCTACTGAAGAAACTCCACAAAAAGGCCACAAACCACCGCACGCCATCTGCCAGCCCAGCCCAGCCTGCCCTCACTTGTATACCTGCCTAGTAAATAAATTGCAAAGTAAAACCAGACTGATCAATGAGGGCAAAATCCCACCTGAGTATAACCTAACCTAACTTTACCTTGCACAATATATTATCACCTGAACTAATTGCACAGGTTAATATTACCAAAATATTAACCTTAGAATATGTATTAATTAGCTAAAATAATCTATCATGAAATTAGTACCGAACTTAACCAAAAATACCTAACATAAGTAATTTTACAGATATGATTCTATACTTATGGTTATTTAACAATTATTATTACGTATATATTAATCCAATGAAGTATTATTTATTTTTTACTTACAAAAGCACTATTAACTAAACTATTATTACTTTAAGTATTATTAGAACTGAGAAACTTGAACACGGTGAGCCAATCCAGTTTATTATTGTGGTAGTGAGGCTCTGTGCGGTGGTGCGGTCAATACACTTTACAGAACACAATAACCTGAAGTTTGTTGACATAATATTTGTTTGTATTATCATAACTTAGTGTTACCAGATGATTAGAGAACTTAAGTTTATGTTACCTAATAATTAATACCCATAGACTTACATGATATTCATTTCAGTCTTTCATACTGTTATCAAAATGATTTATAAAGTATTTGCTACATTAAATGAATATAGAAATAGACATTGCATTATTCAAAAGCCAGGAGTGGGCGGGAGGCATGGAGGGCTCCACCCATTTCTAAATCAATCAGCCAATCAGAAATGAACAAGGGCGGAGCAAATGAAAGGGTTGATTAAGCCAAGCCCCATCCTCACTATTTAACCACACAGGAAATAGATTTGGAGGAGAATTCAAGCCCTATCCTCAAAGATCAACCAGTCAGTAAGGGACTCGTTGAGGATAAGTCACGCCCGTCCTCATTATTCAACCAATCAGCAAATGGTTGGAGTGAGGATAGTCCCGCCTATCTTTCCTCAAAACACTGATCAATGAGGAATGTGGACAAGATTGAAGGGAATGGAAAGTACCTCTTATTTCCACTCACAAAATCCAATAACGAGAGAATGTAATTCACACGAAAAAGAGGGAGGACGGAGGAAGGGGTTCTCTGACACCACTCACTCATTTTTACAAGTACTGTATTGTTGATACTACGCCTCAACACAAGTAATAATTATAGTGTTACTTTGGTTTGTGTGCGCGTGTGTGTGTGCATGCGTGCTAGAAAAAGAAAGAGAAACCTCATCAAGTAGTCAGTCAGTCTCCAGGTGGTCACAGGTTTAGACATTATTTACATCAACGTGCTGCCTCGAGACAACCAACTCGGGTACTGTACACATGAATCTTTCAACCCAGAGTCTGATTCTCACGGGTGTAGGTGAACCTTCACTCAGCGGCCAGGTGGAGCACGCTAAGGAGGGATTACAAGTCCGATATTTCTTGAACCTTTCCTCAACACAAGTGATATTTTTAGTATAAGTTCATGAATCACCTGAAAATTAGACACTCACCTATTTCTAACCCGAACTGGGGGTGAGGTTAGGTTAGTGTTAGGGTGGTTAATCTTCACGTGATCCATTTATATAAATATATGGATAAGAATCATCAAAACTAATGTAAATAAAAATTGTACGATAAAAATCAGAAATTATTATTACTCTGACATGACTCGGTTATTTTCACTACATGGGGATTGTTGGGATCTGACGTGAGCCTACACTCTGAACTTTGCAAGTGACGCCAGAGTGCAGGAAGGACTGTTGTAGACACTCACTCATGCTTGCAGTGCGGTGGTGGATGGTAGACGCTTTAATGAAATCTAGACCGGAGTGATGAAGTCTGTGGGGGTTCCTAAGAGTACTGGGGTGGAGAGAGACAGCACACGCGCGCGCGCACAGAGAGAGAGAGAGAGAGAGAGAGAGAGAGAGAGACCGTTGGCAATGCAGTGAAGAGAGTTGAGCTCTGGGGGAAACACGAACTTCCCTCCCTCAGTGAACTTGGGACGCCCATGTTTCACTACCTTGAGCTGGAATTCTTGTTAACTCCGAAATACTTCAACATCGTGTGTGCAGATCAGCGACCATGCCACCCAGTAGTTTTTTCTTCTTTTTTATCTCTCACGTCCAAGTGATTCTGCGGCTCAATGGTAGAGCAGTTAACTCGCACACGAAGGTTCCCGGGTTCGTTTCCCAGACGAAGAGGAGGACTAGGTTCTCTTCTCGTACACTGACACCCCTGTGCACTCAGCAGTAAAATTAGTTCACTATCGAGTGCGTTTGACGATGGAGGAACAACCCTCAGCTGGACTAACATCCTGTCGTGGGGGCGAGGTATCCCTGTAGCTGTTAACCATCAATACCGCCCTGCATCACAACAGGAAAAGAGCAGCGGGAGAGAAAAAATATATCTATCATGTTTAAAATGCAGGGAGTTAAGTCCGAATGTCTGTGAGTTAAGTGTCTTTGGTAGCTGAGATGTGTACTCGTTCATGATCAGTGCAGCGTTTAGGCACTGATAATGCTTACTGTGGGCTGTGGTAAATATATGTTACAGTGATACAGCTGTAGTGATGGTGGTAATGACTGCTGGTGTGTGTGTGTGTAGAAGAGAGAGGCAACAACAGTAATACCTTAATGAATAAGTCAACCGTTCGTTATTGCTGCTAGAGTACTACGGTATCAGGGACTACAATCGGCCAGTCACACACACACACACACTGAAACACCTGTGTCAGTATCTCCCCCACATCTACAGTACTCACACTTGCCACACCACACCTGTACCACTCCCCTTACCTGCATCACTCTTCACACCTGCACCACCCTCCACACCTGCCCTCACTCCCCACACCTGTTCACTCTTCATACCTGTACCACTCTCCACACCTACACAATAAACAATCAACAACAAACGTAGTACAAAACAAGAGAACGAGCAAAAGCCGATTTTATTGGCTATATCCTGAAAATTTTATGATGAAACAAGTAGCGGCGGCGGCGGTGTGTGTGTGTGTGTGTGTGTGTGTGTGTGTGTGTGTGTGTGTGTGTATGTCGCCCCAGCTCTTGTTCCCTCCATGTTCAATATTCCCGCATCTCCTGGACTTCTCGCTCTCTCTCTCTCTCTCTCTCTCTCTTTCTATTTCTTTCTGCTTCCTCGTCCCCTTCCCTCTCTGTACCCTCTCACGTCCTCTCATGCTACTGGCTCCCTCCTCTCCCTTCCATCCCATTGGTTCCCTCCCATCTCTCTCTATTTACACCCCGATCCAGACTATTCCCTCCCTCCTACTCCAACATTTTATTCCTACTATCATATAATTCCTGTTCACTACCTCCCAACTCCTTCCTTCCCTCCCACCACGTAATATCCTCCCTCCTATACCACTCTCTTCCCCCGCCCCTCCCTCCCCCACATTCTTCTCTCCCTCCCACCATACTCTTCCCTCCCTCCCTGCCATCACATATACTCCCTTTCCTCTCACCAACCCTCCCCTTTCCAGCACAGTCTCTCTTTCTCTCCTCCCAAATTGCCCCCCAGTCGCACCACACACTCCACCCTGCTCCCACCACACTCGTTCTCTTACCAATTTGCCCTCCATCGCATCACACTCTTCCCTCCTCCCACCTCACTCACTTTCTCCTACTAAAACTCCCCCCCCCTCCCTACTTCAGTGCCCCCTTCCCCTTCTCTACCACAACACGAGTCCCCCCTCCTCGTCCACCCTGCCCTCCCTCACAGTACACAGGCTGCACGCGGCACACATTATCGATCATTTTCTTTACTGATCCTTTATTCTATTATTTGATCGAATTATTCACAAAATCCTCACGTAGTAGGAAGGGGGGACCCGGCGCAGTATCACTGGACTCTCGCCTTTAAGCTCACTTACAATAAAGCCGAATCGGAAACAGTTCATTCATCTCGAATTAGAGGTAATGGCGCGAGGCTCCTGAACCCTAAGTCCGGGTGCCGCAAGAGCGAAAATCGGAGAAAACGTGAGAGAATGGCAGCCAAGGGTATTATCCAGCCCTTAAATTACCCAGCCATAAGGGCGTTACTTGCATCACTCGCCGATAAGAGAATAAGTTTACAGGGTCATTTTAGGTCTTATGTCACCAGGCGTTAGAGGCGATGTTGGCAAACCCCGGGTGATGATGGTGGCTTGTTCTCCTCTGTTCGGCTGACTTACTTGTTGTCCAGTCCGACAGTGCCCCCCACCCCCCCCCTACGAAACCTCTCCCCTGCAGCACGGTAATGACCCCCACCTGCACCCACCTCCCCCCACACCACCTGTACACCCTCCCTCCCTCAAACATAGTACACCCCCACCTGTACGCCCCCCCCTCAACCATAGTACGTCACCCCTACCTGTACACCCTACCCCCTCCCTCCCTCAACCATAATACACCCCATCTGTACTCCCCGCTCAACCAGTCACCCCTAACAAAATGCATCACAGTCAATCACCCCCTTCCCCTTGACACAAAGCTTTATAATAAAACTAAGTCCGGGGAGCCCATGACACGTATGGCTGGTAGGGAGAGATATAGGTGGGAATAGAGAGGATGATGTGCCTGAGGGAGGATGGGAAGGATAGAAGGAGGGAAGGATTGAGGGAAGAAGAGAGGAGGAAGAGATGGAGGAAGGGATGGAAGGAGGGATGGTAAAGGGGAAGAGGAAGGAATGGAAGGAGGGAGGGTGGGAAGGATAAGGGGAGGTGGGAAGGATAAGGGGAGGTGGGAAGGATAGAGGGAGGTGGGAAGGATAAGGGGAGGTGGGAAGGATAAGAGAGCGGGCCGGGAATAATGTGTGCCGGGGAGATGTGGGGCTTTATGGAGGAGAACATAAAGGCCATTGTTATAGAGGCAATGACTCGTGACAAGTGCACGGGGCAGGGAGGAGGGGGTGTACGGGGCTCGCCCTCCCCAAACCTTTCCTCACATTCCTCATGCCAATACCCTCACTAATTTACGCCACCCTAGAGCATCACCCGTACGTGTCTCTACAAGAAGGTTGCTAATGTTGTAGCGGCGATAACCACCCACGTTACCCCGCGGCAAAGAACAATATAGGCCTTGTGTCGCGCTACAAAAGAAGTTGATACGGGTTTGAGCGCCGGAGCAGCAAGGAAGGTATAGTGACTCTTGTGAGGTGGCGGCACAGGAGCGAGAATGGGCTGACAGGGCGAGGCTACAGCTGCGTCCCAGTGTGCACTTGTCCCACACAGTAATGCAAAGTCTTTATAATGAATGATGTCAGTAGTGGCTCCGCCAACTGACGCATCCGTGCGGGCGGCCCTCACCACCCACCTCTCTACGGCTGTGGGCGTGGGTGTGGGCTGTATGACTCTAGGTGTCGGTTTAGTAGTGTGGCTGAGGGGAGTGTAGAGCCGTGCAAGTTGGGGATGGAGGGTCCCATGAAAGTGTGTAATGACACTATGAAAGAATTTAGGTAGGAATGTGGGCGTTTGTGTGCAGTAGTAATGTGAGGAGGATGGCCATGTGGAGGTGGAAGTGAACGGACGTATAATAGCAGGAGGCAGCAGGTGAGAGGGAGGAAGGCTGCAGGTGGTGGCCAGGACGTACAGCCATGGTGGAAGACTTACTATGAGCTGTGTGATGCTACTGTTCTACAAGTTATTAAAACAGTAGTGACGGTGGTACAGCTGTTGTGGTGCATGATGGTGATACTGACTCATACAATGGGGAAACAGTCACAATGACTTGTTCAAAATAGTCTATGCATCTTACTTTTGTTGGTGTGTTCAGTCGCAACCATTATAATTTTCGTAGAAGAAACTAACAAAGAAACCTGATTATATAAAAAAAATAATTAATTACATAATCTCCGGGTGAAACGTGATAATATATTTTTACATTCTCACTGACTAATCTTTCGTGCATAGGTCATCGTCATTATATCCAGTCGGCTCACGCCATGTCATCCTCACTCAGGCCAATCAGATTCCAGCCATATTGGAAATGTTCTACTTTAGCCCAACAGATATTTGTACTTTATATCAAATTAGGTTACCTAAATTCATGTCGTATCTATGATAATATCAATTTCATTTTGAAAATTAAGTGTAGGCGCCTGTTGAACCAGTAAAACAGTGGCCTGGCGAGGGTATCCGTTGGAACGGCTCGGGTCCGTGACTCCGGTGGGTGGCAAATTGGTGGTGGTGACTAGCGGACGTAAAACGCTGATCGCTGGGCTATATTGAATGGCTCAGTGACCAGCACGTGTCACCCAGGACGACTACGCCCACAGCAGAGTTGCAACACACACACACACACACACACATTCACACACGACATCTGAAACTATATAAAACGATCTCTGTAATTCAGTAAATGTCAGTCACGCAGAAGTACCAGTGAAAGTGTATTACCACCATCGATACTAGTGAACATGCAGACTAACACATTATAAGTCTCTCTCCGTCAAGTTATTCATTTATCCATCCTCTTCTTTATCTTCTCGCCCTTCTCCCCTTTGGTATGAGAGCCAACGGGTCTCTCCCCCCTCCTGACGACCCGTTCTTATTAAAGCTAAGGCCACTGCTGGTAACTACCGCGCTAAGTGCAACCCACGCCGTCTCGGGGGCGCTAAGTATGATTGCTTTACTCTAATGACGATACAAATACCCCACAATCATTTCTATAGACACCAACACATACACACACAAACATAAACATTGAAATACATACACAAACATATACATTCAAACACACAAACACAATCACATATACCCAAAACGCACACATATTCAGATACAAACACATAAACATTCAAATACACACACACACGCACACAATATCAATATATATATATATATATATATATCAATATATATATATATATATATATATATATATATATATATATATATATATATATATATATATATATATATATATATATATATATATATATATATATATATATGTGTGTGTGTGTGTGTGTGTGTGTGTGCGTGTGTCGATCAAAGTACAAAAGTTAACTAAATCACTAAGAATTAGTTTAGCTAAAAATCGAGTGCGTGTCAAAGGAACAAAGCAGATGTAATTCAAAGAGGACTATAAAAATACATTATTGCAACTCTAATACAAAATGATTTAAAAGAACAAAAAATACATAATAAAATTAGAGTAACAATTATACATTGTTATTTTGTTTGACCTTTTTTTAATTTTGTTGTTTTCTAGATATAACAAAGTCATTAAGGGTTAATTATTTAAATACAGAATGACGCATAACGTAAAAATGGATCAGCGTAAAACCGAACGACAAATTGTGTGGATAATTACTAAAAAAAATGAAGAGGATGTGAAATATAACTTAGTACCTATCGCTGCCTTACATCCACCTTATCCACCCCATAGCCTTATTATTCCACATCCATCTAACTCCACCTATTGTTTACCTTACATCCACCCCATATAGACTTGTTATTCCACATCCATCTTAACTCCACCATCTTACAACTCCACCTGTTATATACTCCACATCATCTAGACTCCACAGCCACCTCACTCAGCATACTTATGAATCCACCACAATCTCTACCAGCCATCAATTTCTATCCCTCCATTATGCAAGACTTTTCTCACCATCTTTCTCACTTCAGGAACTCTCTCCATCCGCACAACCTCTCTCACGACATTCAACCACGAGTTCTCTACCTTCTCTCCTTCCTATACATTACTCACAACCCTTTCCCATATCTATCATACATTTTCCCTTCTCTATATCGCTCCTCTTATATCCATCACGCCCCTTCCTCCTCTATTCTACTTTCTCTACTTGGAACTTGGAGAGAGTGAGGAGGAGGAGGAAGAGAGAGGAAGGAGGGAGGTAGAAGGAAGGGAGAGAAGGAGGAGGAGGGAGGGAGAGGAAGGAGTGAGGTAGAAGGAAGGGAGTACGAAGGGAAGAGGAGAGAGGAGGAAGGAGGGAGATAGGAGGGGGGGAGGGGGGAGGAAAGGAGAGGGAAAGGGAGGAAAGGAGGGAGGAAGGAAGCAGGGAGGGCTAGTCAGTCAATAAGTCAGCATTTAGGAGCTGCCACCGGCCATTCTGGTGATCCCAAACGCCCTAATTAATCATGGCCTCTCGCGAATCCATCACGGGAGCACGTGTACGACTCCAGGACGCTGTAGCCGTAGCTGAAGGAGCAAACACCCATAACTTACCTTCCAACGACTATTAAACTCTATTCTTGAACTGTAAAGTAATTAAAGAAAAGTCGCTTTACTGTCAATTAACATCAAGATCACCCCCAGAAGCCCTACAATCCGGGGGTCGGGGGGGGGGGGTACCGAGGCATTCATCCACGGTTTCGAACACTGCAGGGCGTCGACTTCGGCCGCAATAACCGTACGGGTGGCGTGGCCGGTTAGGATACCGTTAAGATAATATAAATATGAATAGGCCTCTTATGACCTTTGCTGGCTCTAATGGTAGCTCAGGATCCTGCTGGAATAGCCAACCTATTCATCTACTGATTTCATGCTGGCTGCTGACGGATGGTTGAGATGAATGTGATTATATTGTGTGTGTGTGTGTGTGTGTGTGTGTGTGTGTGTGTGTGTGTGTGTGTGTGTGTGTGTGTGTGTGTGTAGAATAGGCCTATCGTGCCCTATATACACATAAAAATCTTTATAATCACAACTATCAAAATCCTACACGTGACATCTCGACAACATCATACTCTCTATACCATCATTAAAACCACAACACCTACCACCACCATCACCAATAAACCACGGCTACTATCACCACCATCATATCACTCACCTAGAAATCTAATCACACCACACCATATCGTTATGTATCCTCTACACCAACACCATAACCTACTTACATTAAGCAACGCCTAATGTTACCCAATACTATTAACCAATACCTTACATATCAACCAACTATACTACTACTACCATAACCACCAACACCATGCACCCGTCATCATCATCACTACTTCTACAAGACTACAACCAATCAACCACTAGCACCTCCACAACCACCACCACTACTTCCAGCATCATCCCCTCCCTCACCACCACCACCACCCCCCCACCACCACTACTTCCAGCATCATCCCCTCCCTCACCACCACCACCACCCCCTCCACCACCACCACCACTACTTCCAGCATCATCCCCTCCCTCACCACCACCACCACCCAACATCAACCTCAGGTGAGAAAATGACACCCAATAAGAAATTTCCACCTTTCACTTTGATCACTATGTCAACCTTTGACCTGGAGTGTTGACTTTGACCTAATCAGAATAACACACACACACGCCGTCTCTTCCCTCACAAATATTGATACCATTCACCCGTGTGCAAAATATTTGTCGAATAAATTGGCAAACCGAGACATTTTTTTTATTTCAAATACGATCAAAGTGGAAGTAAAAACGGGGCGATTGGAGCGAGGGAATGCAATCCATCAGCTCTTCACAACGTCGACATTCAGTTACTTCTACCACGTGATATCGACCATATGGGAAGAAGTATGTTGGAACGACTAGGCCAAGAAGGTCACGAGCCCAATATCATAACACCCTTTTACAAAACAATAAAAATTCATTCCTTGTAGTGACGTGTCGGGGCGATGGTTCAAAAGACCTGTGGCTTGTTTTCGCCTCTTGACAAACTGTTAATCTGCCCTGAGAGATGTTGACCTGCCCTGAGAGTTGTATTTTTTGTGCCCTGAGAGTGCATTTTTGTGCCCTGAGTGTATTTTTGTGCCCTGACATTTTGCCCTAGGACTAAGCTGACCTGCACTGACTAACACTACTATCCTCTTCACTAGATTAATAAACCCCAATCTATTCGATCTATCATCCGACATTTTTCCATCATTCTATCTCCATCTTGGTCACATAATCATCCCATTTCACCCATCATGTTATACTATCATCCTATTTTACCCATCATGTTACTCCGCCACATATATTTTTTTCCATCCCGTTACACCACCATACTACTGTACCTCTTCCACCTTGCACCACCATTCCATTAGGATTCTGTTCCGTCCGTCTCGTTATTGCGTAAAATTGTTTGTAAATAAAAGGTAGCTTCGTAAATAAATTTCTTCTCTTTGTGTGTGTGTGTGTGTAAAATACTTCAACCTTCATCAGTGACAGTAAATGTTTATGCATATCGTGAATAATTAAGAATATCCGTGAATTATATACTGAGGATAACATTGGCTGTTTGTGAATAACTGAATAATCGTGAATTACTATGAATCATTGCACATACTAGTATATGCTGATAATTCTATATTCATCGAATACCATAAATACTCACAATACTCGCAGCAACGCATCATAAAGCCTGGAATCCCGTCAATATTCATTCTATAACGTTTATTACTCAGGAAAGAATGTTAATACTCATGAAAAAACGTCAATACTCATGATATTAACGAATATTCATCAGGGACACATGCATATACTCGCCAAGCATCATACAAAATACGTAAATACTTGCATAATATTAAAAACTTTGTAAATATTCGCGACCATTAAAAACTTCTTTAAATATTCGCAGCAATCATTAAAAAAAATCATAATTACTCACAAATCACCACTAAAGGTTGTGTAAATACTCGCGATCATCATTAAAAACTTCGTAAATATTCCCCAAATACTCGTGAATGCGCCGTCAGGCAAAGCAGACTCCATGAAACACAGGCACGGCCACCAAAGACCCCGCCACGAGGTAAAATGATCATTATGAACCTCCCGCAGAAGGAAGAATTCCCCCATCCCCCTCCGAGGCAAGAAAATGCTAAGATTTTCTCGGGTGCGTCTCAGATGGAGTCGGACACAGAGCCTTCATATTCTGGGCGTGTGCAACATTTTACCTAGTGGGGGGAAATTCAATGTGAGAACCGCTGATGAGATTTAAATGTGAGCGGTGAAGACGGAGGAGAGAGAGAGAGAGAGAGAGAGAGAGAGAGAGAGAGAGAGAGAGAGAGAGAGAGAGAGAGAGAGAGAGAGAGAGAGAGAGAGAGAGAGAGAGAGAGAGAGAGAGAGAGAGAGAGAGAGAGAGAGAGAGAGAGAGAGAGAGAGAGAGAGAGAGAGAGAGGAGGAGGGGGGAAGGAGGTAGAGGAGGGGGGGAGGTGAGAGGAGGATGAGGGGGAGGAGAAGAGAAAAGAGAGGAGGGAGAGAAAGGAGATGTGAAAATAGAAAGGAACGAAGTGGAGGAAATGGAAGAAATGAAGAGAGAGAGAGAGAGAGAGAGAGAGAGAGAGAGAGAGAGAGAGAGAGAGAGAGAGAGTCCTACTACCTCACTTAGTCACAAATCCTGAGGCAGTGTGAAATTCTTTATTATTCACTTCTCAAATTTATCCTCGACATTATTAAATATATTTTCTTGTGTCTGTATCTCGTTCTGCTCCATCTCCTGTGTATATATTTATCCGTGTGTGTGTGTGTGTGTGTGTGTGTGTGTGTGTGTGTGTGTGTGTGTGTGTGTGTGTGTGTGTGTGTGTGTCCATTTATTTTGTATGTGCACTCATATTTGTGTGTATGTCTACGTGTGTGTATCTACTATCCATCTGTGTTTGCATGTATCAAATAGTGTTTTGTATGTACGTATCTATCAGTGTGTGTGTGTGTGTGTGTGTGTGTGTGTGTGTGTGTGTGTGACAATAACTTAAGTCTAATGACCTCCAGGACGAGTAATTCGATGACCTTTTTTGACCTGACGTCTGTAGTCTGTGAGGAACAAGTAAACAAGGTGTAGAGGAGGCAACATTCACACGGGTGAGGATCCCTATAATACTGTTTCCATATAATATTATTAAGTAAATGAACCTCTAATTTCCTACAGTTAAATAAGTTAATATCATAAATGTAAAAAAATAAACTTGCTGGCTAAAGGTGATATTTATGTTTGTTTAATTAACACATTTATACTTATTTTTTAATTAACACACTTATATACGGTTACAAAATTTGCAACATATTTTACAGGGGTATATATTATTTCTGTGATATATTTCGGTAAGTTATAACCATATTTCATTAAGACGTCCGTCAGTTTATTTCTCACCATTTTGTCAATATAATAATACTTTTTCCTCTATCTTTCTTCCTATTTCTCCACTTTTTTTTTATTTCCCTTTCCTATTATTTTCTCCTCATAAAACCTCCAGTCTCGTCTCCCACACCCCAGCCGCCTGCCTCCCTGGGGCTCCAAACCTCGCACCCCCGCGTGATCCTGACCCGCCAACCACACCCTCACCTGCCTGGCTTACAGTCCCAGTGGCGACGACCTGTTTACCACTTGGTGCCCTCAATAGTTTTTGCCCTTTCTTATGCCCACGATCTCGTACCCCCTCTTCCTCCCCCCAGGCTGGAGTTTTTTTCCCCTTCCTATGCCCACGATCTGGTACCTCGGCTGGATTTTTTTCCCACCTACCCACCACTTCATTTGCTCACTACTCGGTATCTCAGTTCAAGGTTTTCCTCTCTTATGTTCCACAGATAAGTTAAATAATCGAGTCTAGTTGTATGGTTGTAGGTGACTCTTGGTTAGTCCTCCAGATCGCGGCTTTATGTCTTGACACCAGGTCGTGGCTTGAAGTAATTGCTCCAAGTTATTCATCTTTGTTTTATAATTAAATTAACGCCAGAGGAAGATATAAAAGACATTATCAATTTTAACTATTTCCTGTTAATCATGAAAACATAACACTTTTCTCTCTCTTTCTCTCTCGCATGTGTGTGTGTGTGTGTGTGTGTGTGTGTGTGTGTGTGTGTGTGCAAACAGGTGAAACCTATACAAAATATGGACGACCACAATGATAAAACCAAAAACTGCACAACTAACTTACCTACCAACACAAAGTTAACCAAATTCTCACAAGTAAACTATACAACGTAGAGCAGGAAGGAGCCTGGCGACGAACCTGCCGGCACCCAGCCAACACTAAATATCCAGTCATTCCTCAAGCCAGCTAACTCTCCATTCAGACAATCACTCCACTAGACATTTATTTTGTCAGACCTCAAGCCAACTTACTGTCCAGCTAGCCAGTCCTGTATAAGTCAGTCTTTAGGCAACCAACCAGAAGCTAATCAGGCAGCCAGTTCTCCAGCCAACCAACTCAAGTCAGCCAGCCAGCTCGCCTAAGGCACTCACACCTCTCACCCCTTTAACTCTCACTGGCCTCATTGTGGCCCCCGGCACCCACCCCGCGCCCCGGGCAATATGCCTCACCCCCACCGCCTGAAGGTCACGCCCC
This sequence comes from Homarus americanus, assembly GCF_018991925.1. Lineage (NCBI taxonomy): Eukaryota > Metazoa > Arthropoda > Malacostraca > Decapoda > Nephropidae > Homarus > Homarus americanus. The sequence continues at coordinate 6,797,632 of NW_024742238.1, read as the reverse complement.
GGGGTCACCAAGGTCATGCTCTGGGGTCACCAAGAATCGGCACCCCACCTTCCGGCCTCAACCAAATCTCACGGGACGACACCCTAGACTTATTGCTCAACGGGGCAACGACTTAATAGATACTCGGAACCTGTTATACGACCAAGCGAGTAACGCTTTATTTAACAAGAACAAATATGACTTATACTTTAAAAAGATTCTAAGTTGATGCTGCTGTCAAATATAGTGATACTTTTTATAACAAGTTAATGTTTTGTAAGATTCAAGCGAAGGAATTAACTACGCGTGAGATAACAGTTGCTGGAGGTCATGTAAGACTCCCCCAACAGTAAAAACCTCCAACTAGGTCACCTCTCTCAGGGGAAGATGAGACCCTCTCCTATCTCCATCTACGAGTAATCCTCCTCTATACAGCCAGGATGAGACCTTTACACTTAAGTAAGACTCCTAGACCAAGGCTGAGACCCCTACGCCTAAGTGAGACACCTACCCGTGGAAAGCAAGACCTGCCCACACCCCTCCACCTAAACCTCCCCCTACTCCAACGGTGCCGGGAGGGAAACTCCAGTTCAGGAAATGTCTCATTACTCCCACTTTTTTCGTCGATTATCGTCCACTTCTTCCCGTCTTAACTCTTCACACCCAACCCACGTCCCTGTTAATCTCGTCCCTCACAACACACACCTGCCCCTGCTGTGATGTTCTCTCTTCAATCCCCCCACACACACACATAAAACTTCCGCACCCCATCCATATACATACACAAAAGGACACACACACACACACACACACACACATATCCCATCAAAAACAAATTATCAATAAAAACTTGACCCTACACAGCAAAAGGCTCCTCTGACGTGTTTTCCCACAAAAAGGATAAAATTCTGTAAATGCCGTATTGATAGCCATGAAAAAACAATAGAGGCGCGTAACAATTAAGGGAACCCACACGCACACAGAAACACATAGTGATAACAAACAAACATAAAAGTGCACCGCCGCCACTGGAAATAAAAGAGATTACCACAAAAACGAGGCAGTTAGCACCACTATTGTGGCCCCACTGGCGCCGGGGTGACAACCACCTTCCACCCACTGAAACAAAACGATCACCCTACTCAGAACGACCCTTTATACTGAAAGAAAACGACTTTTCCACGGACAGAATGCCATGCGGGGTGACAACGACCTCCCCATCTCTTTCATAGAACGACCACCAACCCATTGGGGACGACTTTTCTCAATGACAGAAAACGATTTTCTCAGGGAGGAATATTGATCTTTCCACTAAGTAAGAACCACAGTGACACAGAACGACCTTCCTTTATAACGCTCTATTCACTATGAAAACCACCTTATAAACGACTACTACTACTGAGAAAACTGCCTCCCAACTGAGTGAACGACCTTTCCACTTACACTACGACCTCTCCACTAAAAAGCCCTCGCCTTTCCACCGGGAGAGAACGACCTGTACCCACAAAATAAATTATTTGTCAATACGTGGATGTGAACGAGGCTCTTGGGAGGACAACAACAAGTAGGAACAGCTTAACGATTGTTCAACCCTTTTGTTAATAAAAGTGGCGGAGTAGATGTTAAATAATTCAACATAACGACTCCCCCCCTTTGAGGCATTTGCGTCTGGTAACTCAGTCAGCAACCAGCAAAAAAGTCAACTATTGCCAACCAATACTTGGATATCTAGTGCCACCGTTCCCAACACCTCTCCCAGTCTGGTTGCGGCACACACACACACACTCTCTCTCTCTCTCTCTCTTGGCTACACTGCACACACCTATTAATGCCTAAGTTAAAATTTTACTACTATTATATCTTGTAGCTTTGATATGGGTGCATTGGAATGTATCACTTGTCATGGGAATCGAGATGACAACCATGGTAGATACACCCGGGAACACAGCCAGCACACAGCATGCTCTTTTTTTTTATTATTGGGCACCCCCTACATCCTTGTGTAAGGTGAAGCGCAGAAGCGTTTACAGCGCCCAACAGGGAAGCATGCTAAGTTCATGCTTGCCTTTATGTCTCACGAGTTAAGGGAGTAGAAGCCTGAAGAGTCAGTGGTTTTATATCATCAAGTTATTGGAAGCTCCAACAACTTTCCCTGAATACGAATTCGCAACTTTCGACTTACAACAGGTACCTACTTTACTGATAGGTGAACAGGGACTAATGGGGGCTAGGAAGTAAGTCCAAACAACTTCCACCGGCCCGGGAATCGAACCCGTGACACCTCGCTTGCGAGGCAAGAACGGTACCGCTTCTACCACCGGTCCCCCACACAGCATGTTAATATATGTGTAAGAGTTGACAGTAATGTATAATCAAGGGTATAGGTAACATATTAATATCTGGGTGATAACGATCGGCTCAACTTGAAGTGCGGGCAAGGAAATACTACCTACATCACCACTGGGGCCAACTGGAGGAGAACCACCTAACAGGTAGTGGGTACGGGGTCACGCCTCACTACCCAAACGCAAGAAAGTTGGGACCAGCTGTGAGAGGGTGGCAGGGAGGATGGTAGTGGGTGTTGTGAGAGAGGGAGGAGGGAGTCACGCCTCACTACCACACCACAGGTAGTTGGGATTCACTAGAGGAGAACCACACCACAGGTAGTTGGGACCCATTGGAGGAGGATCATAACACAGGTAGTTGGGAACCTCTACAGGAGAACCACGTTGGGACCAGCTGGGAGTGGATGACATCAAGTGGTAGAGGGTCCTGGGGAGGGGGAGAGTTAGGAAGGAGGGAGGGAGGGGAAGGGGGTCACGCCTGACTACCACAACATGGCCACGGGGCATCAAGGACGACCAGCAAAACACGTACTGCTCGCGGAAGGAATAATAACCCAGCAGTCACCCTCGTCCTCCTGCAGTGAGAACCAGACGAACACCTTCCTCCCCAACGACTGTGCTGTGTGACGGCACCCCCGCCCCTGCATATCCTGGCCATCTATATATACTTGGTACCTATGTATATATAGTGGCCATCTATACAGTGGCCACTTACCTTCACTGGTTATATACATATAGTGGCCATCTAGGCTTCACCATATATTCATTTACTGGACACACACACACACACAATGGATACCTACATATTCCGGTCTACACATCCACATTATTATAATTTCTCTTGTTATTGTCAGTAGAAACCAACCAGCGAGCTCCAAGTCACAGTGAGAGTAGCAGCGCCGCCCACACACGTCGGACGGACGCACGCCGAATCGTCTGCTACTCTGCTCTGTCAGAATTACGGATTTCCGTTCTCACGGACAGTTTACCTCTTAGGTGACGTCACAAGAGGGTTAAAAAGCTCGCTCCATAACCAGTCGCCCTTGTAGCCGTTCATTATGGAACAGTACGTGCTTTTATTGTTTAACTTCAGACAAGGATAACGTGTAACCACATTTTGGGATACAGTATATTACACTAGTTCGCACGTAGCTACTACGGAACCGAAGGTGGAAATGGTAGGGAGAGAACCATAGGTAGGTGGGCAGGTAGAATGACAAAGTTGTAGATAGATAGGTTGAGAGGTGGGCTAGCAGGCTGGTAGAGGTGAGTCTAGGTATACAGTATATCCCTGTATGGATACAATTTTGCCTGCAGGAGCGTAAGGCAGTGGTGTAACAGCGGAGCGCAGGTCCCTGGTGTCCACATGATAGCCTGGAGGAACGAGCTGCCATAGTGAGGGACCCAAGAGCAGCAGAACCGGGACTACGCATCGCTACCGCAACTTCGCCCTGGGGCTTCAAGGGCAAGTTTAAACCTCGAGCAAAACAGTGGTGTCACAACCTCCACCAGCGCCCCGGAGAAAAACCTCGTTTCTCCTTACTTACCGCCTCCTGGTAACTCCGGGCCTCTACCCACCCAGTCAGTTATACTAGAATGTCCTTAACACGTAGTCTGGCGTATACTGTAATTGGCCAAGAAAGACTGGTCGGCCGGAGTCGCATTTCCAACTTCCTCTTTTTACACACATTGTTGCTTAACTTATTCCTCCTTAAGTCGTGGTTTTTATTTAAGAGATCTCGGCAAATACCAATAATAAAAGACTAACCTATTATAACAGCGACGACTCTTGGTCAAAGGGGCTACTATAATAGAAACAAATGATGCATCAGTAGCAATAGCAGCAGCATATGTAAAAACAGCAGGAACACAGGTGTGATAAAAACAAAAGTAACATGACACAGTAACACTATCAGAAGCTTATCTAACAACTTCGGAAGATGCAAATCACCAACAGAAGAGGAATAACCGCGGCAGCTGTGCCATAAGAACTGGATTAATAACACAGTAGATAAGGCAGGATGGACACAGCAGTAGCAGGGACTCAACAGCAAATGTAGCGGCCGCACAGGAAGCCGCAGCAGCCAGGCGAGCAACATGATGGCCTCCAGCGGCGGCCTCCGGCACCAGCAGCTACACCAGCAGGAGGACCCACGGAGGAAGTCGCACGCCCCCTGGGAATCCTCGGCGACCGTCTACCTGGCCTGCGGGGGCGCCTCAACCACCACCTCCTTCTTCTGCCCCTTAACCCACCCCCCCTCATGTCATAGGGCAGCCTACCAGACCACCTCCCCTTCCTCCTCTATCTAGCACCGTCGCCAGCCTCCTCCAGTCCCTACCCTCTCATCCAGGTAGACTCTTGATTGGCTCGGGCATAATAACAGGTTGGTCCACACCCATTACACAACACCTGCAGTTTTTTGTTTACCATGATTGCTGGAGTTACCTGGCGGAGGCTCTCATGACGGTATCAGTGGCCGGGCACAGGATTAGTGTGGGAGTCCTCATGTGATAGCCACAAGTGCACCTTATCTATCTGACAAATCACGGCAAGATGGCGGTGTCCGGTAACAACTGCGGTATCGGGAGCGAAGTTTGGTGTGGGTATGTGTGGTACAGTGTGGGTATGTGTGGTACAGTGTGGGTATGTGTGGTACAGTGTGGGTATGTGTGGCGCAGTGTGGGTATGTGTGGTGTAACGTGACCGTGTGTGGCAGGATATGTGTGGTGTGGAGTGCAGTGGGGTTGAGCGGTGTTGGGTGGGGTTGAGTGGGGTTGTGTGGAGTGGGATGGTATGGATTGGGATGATGTGGTGTGCAGTGGGTTGCAGTGGTGTGGAGCGGAGTGGAATGGGGGGAGGTGGAGTGGAGTGAGGAGGGGTAAGGTGGATATGGCATGTGCTGAAGGTAAAGACGTGTGTGACGTAACATACACTTGTGGTTCATTCATCTTGAAATATTACCCGGGTTTTATGGCTCGCACACCAAGCCCTCCTCACACACACACGCACGCACGCACCTAGTACATCACACACACGCACGCACGCACCTAGCACATCACACACACGCACGCACACATCTAGCACATCACACACACAGAGAACACTTATCTCTCTCTCTCTCTCTCTCTCTAAAGAGAAAGGGAGAGTCAACAAAGCCTGGTCACAATGCCTGTCTGTTAATCGTCAAATCCTCAGCCACACACACTCACTTCTTCTTCAGCTCACTCCTCCTGAGAGTGTAGTGTGTACTGCTGGAGGAGGCGTGGTAGTTACTGTTGAATGGGGCGTGGCATCTACTGCAAGAGGGGGCGTGATGTTTACTGCTGGAGGGGTCTGTGTGTGCGTGTGCTGCCGCCCGAGGCTCCCACATCCGCCCCAGCTGGGCCTGGCCCCGCTGGGCTGCGGGTCGCCAGCCTCGGGGTCTCTGCGACGGGAACTCTGCCCCGGGGACTCCTGCGGCGGCTTGTGGTGCGACCCTCACCCACACCCCTCACCCTCACCCACGTCTGACACCCTTCCTCACATCCGACATCATAACCCTCACCCACACTTGTCACCCACACTTGTCACCCACACCCACACTTGTCACCCACACCCAACACTCACCCACGCCCAACACTCTAACCCACACCCAACACTCACCCACGCTCGACACACTCACCCAACACCCTAACCCACACCCGACACCTCCACCCTCACTCGACACGCTCAGAGAAGCCCGATACTCTTCCTCGCCCACGTTCAACAGCCTAAACCTTCACCCGCCCCTTACACACGACAAGCCATGGGTCCTACACTCACCCATATTCTTTTCCTCACTCTCACTCTCCCTCCCTCTAAATTATCAAGATTCGGCTTTCCCTTTATCATCTTTTTCTTTGTCTTCTTATATATCTTTTATTTACGCCACTAAGACGACATAAAAAGAGGAGTTAAAGGAAGAGGAGCCACGATTGCCGGCCAAGCCTAAGGTGGAAGACGAATCCTGATCACATGAAGAATAGCCCTTCCTGCTTATTTCAACTGATGATTAAACGCCCTAACGCTACCTGGAGGGGTTACGTTTGGTTAGGTATGAGTTAGGTTAGGTTGGTTATCTTAAGGTAAAACAATCTGGGGTCCTAATCTTCATGTGATCCCAGAATCCTTCCCCCCAAACCCCTACGCTGTACTGCATTCGCTTGCCACCAATTTCGCCATCGATATAACGTTCTTGCTGTTTTCATTCTGCTGCAGGAGGTGTGCCACCTTACCTACCAGACTGGCGGCGAGGTCTGTCAACCAGGCTAACTCTACCACACTCCTTGTACCCCTCCCACGCTTACACCCACCCTCATCTACTATCACCCACACTACGAAGCCATATTCTCTACAGGCCCTGACACACCTACACCCACGGCCACCCACACTGCACACAGCCTTAGCAACCATTGATAAACACTCCGAATCCAGAGTGGCGAAGAGGGTTTTTTAAATTATGTGGGGTGCAATAAATATGATATGTGTGTGTGTGTGTGTGTGTACGGAGAAGTACACATCAGGTGTGTGCACACGAGCGTGATTCTGGCAAATGTTTAAAGAACGTATATACGGCAGCTGTGTATACGGGCATGTATGTATTTGGTGTGTATGTGGCAGTTGTGTATAGGGGTTGTGTATATGGTAAGCGTGTATAGGGGCTTGTGTACAAGCAGCCGTGTACAGGTGGCTTGAATGCGGGAGGTGCGTATAAGGGGCGTGTATGCCGGTGGTGCGGGCGCGGGAAGGAAGAACCGAAGCCCCGCCCGGCACCGCCCGCGGCCCGGAACCAGCGCCCTACCACACCTCGCCACACGCCACAATTACCACGCCGTCTCACGCCCTCCACGCCTATACCACCACGCCATCCAACACACACAACACCCTATAACTGCAGCCACAACTCCACCTTAACCCCTACACCCATTCACCACTCAAGACACTATCACAATTTCGTATTCTCTAAACCACAGGTGTTCTCAGGGGGGGGGAGCACCCAGTAGGAGGGACAGCACCCACATCCTCACGCCCGCATTGAATCGCCTCATCACCCCCACCCACTCTGACTCCCTCGCACGACCCCCAGTACACCCCCGCCGGCGCCAAAGACCCCCTCAGGCCGAGCGAAACAATGAGAAATGGGCCGAGTGGATGTGGAAATGCGGCTGAGGTCATCGGAGGCCGAGCATTTGATGTCCTTAAGGGGATCCTTGGGTCTTTTTGGCTAATGACTTGAGAGTCGCCCTCTAGTCTCTCCTCCACTCCACTCTCACTCACGGCACTCTCGACTACTTCACTCTCATTCACTCCATCCATCTATTTTTTCCCACGGAGTTCACTTTCACCCATTCCACTCTATTCAACTCCATACCCAGGGAGTCTCATCCACTTCACCCCCCCCCCTCAAGTTCACACTCCCACCCACTCCACACTCCCCTCATTTCATCTATTTCCCTCTCGCCCACTGAGGCACCGTCACCCATTCCAGTCTAACTCCAACACTCCTCCACTTTCACTGTCATTCTTCCACGTGGCATTTTTTCAACAATTTCTGCTCCCCTGTCCTTTACGTATGACCAGCCACACGACCAACACACCACCACCTCCACATTTGTAAGGCGAGACACACAGCAACACCAGCAGAAGAGGACACAGCAGGAGGAAGCGGTACAAACAAGAGCAGAACACAGGAGGAGGAGGACACCTTAGGAAACCCAACCTTCCTTTCTCAGCCTTGTGTATGGGTCTGGTGAAGTGGTGATAGTCCGAGGGCAGACCCTAAAGACGATGAGACTGACAACGTGAGGCAACACCATGGTGGAAAGGGATACACAAGGTGACAACATGACGTATATACAGTATACTACCCTCCCTGAAGGACATAAAAAGTGGCGAGTTTACACATATAACGCATCGTGTTTCCCCGGACGGTGTATAAAGAGACAAAGTGACCAAGTTAGATATACAATATACGACGTCTTCCGGGGGAGCATATAAGGTGACAACTTTACTCATAGAAACACGTTAATTCTCCTCCAAAGGGCAAAGCTGGCGACAAGAAAACACTTAACACATATTGTCGCCCTTTCCCCCTTGCACCCAGTCTCTACCAGGTGTCTTCTTCCACCCCCCCCTCCCCTTACCCTGTGCACCAAGTTGTCACGGGAAGTTAGGTGGGTAGAGCGAGGGTTGTAGGACAGGCTGTGACCTTCCTGCCTGGGGTGACCTTCTTGGAGTAACCTTCCCCATGTGTCGGGCTGGGATGGTGAGCCGTCAGCCTAGTGTATGACGACAACTGCATTGTTGTCTCCTGGTGGTGACGGAAGCGTGTGACCACGGCAGACACGCGACAAACATGCATAAACATATACAAACTACCACATGAAAACACAAGACTAAATAAAGACATGAAAAATGGGTCAAAATTATTTAAAATAATACACGAACACTAAAATTAACGGAATTATAAGCAGAAATTATTTACATGCATTAAAACATACACACATATAAACACTAACACCCTCAGACAGTCTGCTATATATATACTACTTCATTCTCACGTCCAAAATTCCCTTTCGTCGCCCGGAGCGCAGCGCGGCGCCGCCAGCAACAGCTAACAAAGCAGCTAGATCCCGCTGCTAATCGTTATATTCCGCCCTTTACGCGCTAGTATATCAGACCTTGGCTATACTCCACCTGCTGTGTTCCGCTGCACTTGTGTCCTCATAGTGATACTTGGTTGTTCTAGTTAACTCTTTCTTTTTTGCACGTTAGAAGGTTGTAAGATGTAACTCCTACATTTAAACGGTAGATGGTATTACATTTAACCACTATTAGTTTTCAGTATCATCACCAGTTGAAGTCATTACCAAGACTACCACCAATGTCACTCCCAACACCACCATCGGTACTACTATCATGGTCACAAACACTCACTTCAGTTTTTATGTCCTAAGATATAACAAAGGGTTGGTGGCTTCATCACTGTAGTTGTTTCCACGAGTTGATAAATAACATTCAAGTCACCTGCGTCGTACAGGTGGAGGATCTGATCTTCCACCCCACTACTGTACTTCAGCTCACAAGGAATACTGGATCTTTTTCCTACCGCAGCGTAAAGGATTAGATAGTACGATATTGGATCAGATCCTTTATGTTCTTCTCCAGGATTCAAGATCTGATCAGTTAGGACTCCTGGGATAGAAAATGATTTTTAAAAAATTAGAAAAAAATTGATTCTTAGCTATAATTCGTAAGTGGATTTAATTTCAACTCTACTAACGGTATGCTTCTTAATATCACCTGAAAATTAGACACCCCACCTTATTTCACCTGAAGATTAACCACCCTAACACGACATGAAGAGTTAGGTTAATGTTATGGTGTAGTTAATCTTCAGGTGAAATAAACCAGGGTATCTAATCTTCATGTAATCCCTTATCTTAACAAACATTACAGAACCTTATATTGAATATGGTTTCTAATTCTACCAAGTACCTGTATACAGCATCTGACCCTTTACGATATCCGGGAGGGTTAGGTTAGGTTATGAAAGATATATAATACTTAACGAAGCCCGACAGTCTCTCACGCGACGACACTATAAAGACCTCCTGATACTTGGCCGGAGGAAAGCACCGGATGTAAAGTGTGAAGGGTTAGTGATACTGCGGAGAGAGAGAGCAGTGGGTTTATGTGAGAGGAGAAGCAGGCAGGAGAGAGTTGTGACCTGAAGGAAAAATATTTATGTGCGAGGGTGTAGTGCAGACACTTAACTGAATAACCTCCACAGCTGATCGTTGACGACAAACTTACAAACACACAAAGTCAAATGCGTTCTAGTTGCATACTCACCCCACTCACTAACCATCTACATTCATGCACACATTTACATAACACACAAATGTCGCATTCGTTCCAGACATACACACCCACCCCTCTCACTAGCATTAACACAGACAAAAGCTACATACAGTACGTTCTAGAGACACATTTACACCCCATCTCGCTAACAATTTACTTACATAACCACAATCATCTCAATACAGTCAAATATCATATACTTAGTAGAGACAATCATCACACACACACACACACACACTCACCCATAGACGGCACTCTTCATTATCCACCCTATTTATACTCTAATAAAATCTTCCTTTGATTACCCTAAACTACGAGACCTAATCCTATGTCAAGCGCCATCACTCAATCATTGTACACGTCGACCCTTAAGATGAAAGTATAAATGTATAATACTAATATTGCACTCATTCTTCAGTGCACGATACAAGGCACTCCGGTATGAAGGATAGACCCTCCAGCGTGGCTCCCAACCAAGACACGATCTCACGTGTTTCTCCTCACGGTGAATACTTGAGTGCAATAATTACCACATAAATGTCTCGTCCTTGGTCTCAACAACTACGGCCTTAGTAACACACGATACTCAGGCGAACGTAACTGTGTGTAATCGTACATGAAAGGTGTGGCCGAGTGCTTGAGGCGACAAGTGTGTACGTACTAGAATCGGACGACCGTGGCACGTACTACTTACTACAGGCACGACCGTGGCAGTGACGCTGTCCAGCACATTCTCTCCACCTTGGCCCCTTTCTCCTGGTGGTTTAAACATAATGATTCAGATCTACCGTCGTCACCACCGCCTCCGCCGTCCTTCCCGCGACATGATGTATATTCGTCGCCTGTCCGCAAACACCTGAATACACAGCTCAAGATAAGAATGTTTGCCCTCCTGAGGACGCACTCATAAACCCGAGGTAAAAATGCCTCTCAGTCTTGTTTTACTGCGCACTACAAAGGAACCTTTATAAAATAGTCGGTGTACATTTTTCAATATATCTTGGAGAGTTACTGATAAAAACGGATTTGCATTTTTTAATTTCTTCAGTGTCTTTCTAAATTTATCTTGTTCTCAGTTTTATTTCCTCACATTTCTTTTCTCATTCCCTCTCTCTTCTCTATATTTCTCCTCGTTTATCTGTAGTCCTCATTCCCTTCCCAGGTAATAATTGCTTCTCGTGTGTTCCTCCCTGTGGGCTCCTCTCACACAACCGTCCCTTGGTTGTAGCGGATACAGCACCTAAGAGTTTTTCGAGGGAGCTACGGCAAGGTGGGTGGGCAGTGACTAGGCGGTGGTAGACACCCGGGGCAAACACACCATATGGCTGTGGTGTGGTGGTGGTGTGACGGAATGTACACTTTTTGGTAGTGTGGTAGGCTGTTGAGGTACAGAACCGTGTATGAGGGAGGATGTGTGTGGTGGTGGTGGTGGATACACTGAGTAGTCATGACAGTGTTGGGGCAAAAATTATTCATGGTAGTGGTGATTGTCAAACAAGTGCAGGTGTGGGAGGAGGACAAGTGTAGCTATCACACCACTATTACCCCCACCACTACCTCCACCACAACTACCACCACTACCCCCACCACTACCTCCACCACCACTACCACCACCACCACTAACACCACCCTGGGAAGATAGAGACGGTGAAAAGTTCACAGTTTAGGGTACTAACAGGATGAGTGACGTAGGGGACTCAACAACATTACCTGCAGAAGTAAAAACTGTAACAGAAAGAGTGACAATAGCTGAAATAAAGATAGCAGAAAGTAGCAGCAGCAGCAGAAGTCTTCCCGCTGGCAGCGATGGTCAAGGTTACGCCGCTAGCAAGTCGCAGCAATTTTCATTACAATTCATAACAAAAACGAGGGCCGGCGACCACAACAGTGGAGATTAACCAGGAGGATCCTGCGCCTACCACCCTGTGTCCCCCTTGCCCTTCACACCACCATCGCCATCGCTGCTTAAGTCTCAATTAATTTGTTGTACCCTGGGGTAACTCTAGTCACCAGAGGGTACACTTAAAGGCTACTTCAAATTAATTGCTAGATAATATATCTGATTGGTCTTCTTTCCAATTTATTCAGTGCTGGAGACGGTTTAACTATTTTATTTACAAACACATCACTTCCGGTGCCCTGAAAGCTTTAATTTTATTAATACCAGAAAACATCCCAGTCAGGTGAAGTCAACAGTGTGGCGGATAATGGTGGCTCACCCACGTGGGGCCACCACACGGCAAGGACTGCACTTCACAACAAAAACCAGCGTCCACCTCACTGCAAATTACCCGAGTGGACGCCTCTCCGGGTGTCCCTAGCCGGCTTTTGGATGGGCTCAGTGGCGTCCCCAGGGGAACCTCAGGCCTGGGGTGCCTGGCCAGATGGTTCATGGGCGGCCTACCACACCCAACCCGCCCACCATTACCGCTACCCCTCCTCCATCACACCAACCCTTTCCACCATATCAACCCTTGTACCAAGCCCTCCCCACCACACCAACCATCGCTCCACAACCTCTTGTCCTTCTACCGTATTATATCGTTTCCACGCATATTTGGGAGGTAACGGAGAGACATTGCATATGAAGCACCATGGTATTGTCTATAAGTGTTCGCCAGATGATTTGTCTCCTCAAATATTCGCTCAACGGTCAGTTACTGTATATCTATCTTTTGATGTTATATGTAATGGCCGTATTAGTTGTGGCGAAGATGTAGTGATTCTCCCCCAAACTTAACACACTGACAACCCACAACATTCGCTTACACTGCCCACACACCCACAACACATCACACACACAACCCACAACATCCAGGACGACGACAAACAACCTTGGGGAAGATGGTACAAGAAGAAAAGTCGAGGCTGAGTCGTGATTGGTCGTGAACGCCCCGCGGGTGGTCGCTGGCCAGAGACAATGTGGCCGTCCCATCTGCCTCCTACTCCTTATCCTCAGCCCCTCACCACGCCTCCTCCTCAGCCCCTCACCACTCCACTTCCTCCTCATCCCCTCACCACTCCTCCTCCCAGTGTTGAAATCAAGTCCACCAAATCGAAGTCCACGTCCAGCAGCTCAAAGTCCAAGATTTTTATCACAAGTTACAAAACCTGGTATTTGCACATTCCGTCACAACAAAACACATCAACAAGCCTTGTATAAAGAATAACATATAGGTGATGGACTAAGAATCATCACAACTGATCAATAGAGATAGTAATTTATATAACATTTTTATCAGTACTAAGACTGGGCTTAATACATCAATGTATCTCAAGATGCAAAAAATATAAATAAATAAATAAAACCTTTGAATTATTATACAAGTAAAGTAACAGTCGGATATTGTGACAAACTAACCTGTTGGAAGTGGTTTTATTTACAGCGGCCGAGTATGTATGAAACGCCGGACTTATACAGTGTTGATGTATCAAACAAACAAAGAGTACTTTATATATACGGCCGTGATGCATTGAAGGGATTTGTGATTGTAATCTTGGAAATCCGTCACGCTTTCAGGTGATGGATTTCAAGGGTACTCGACACAGACTCAGCTTCGAATCATGAAGTCCATTTATACTCAGATCGAAGCCTTTCAAGTCTAACTCCATTATGATCAGGTCCTGATCTTTCATGTTGGATTCCAAGTCTTTGAAAATTGGACGAGTCTGAAATTGAATACAACAGTGCCTCCTCCTTAACCCCTCACCACGACTCCTTCGCCTCCTCCTCTTCAGCCCCTCACCACGATTCCTCCTCCTTTTCAGCCGCTCTCCTCAGCCCCTTATCACTTTTCCTCAACCCCACACCACGACTCCAAATCCTCCTCCTCGTCAGCCCCTCACCACGACTCCTCACACCTGACTGACGACAGAGGAGACAGGGGAAGGAGTGAGGACAATAGAGGTGGGGTGGAGGTCAGGGTCGTCGCCTTCAGGAGGATCATTGTTTTACAAGGTCGTCTCTTACTAGTTGTGGATATATTCCTCCACATGACTCTCCTTTTCTTCCACTGTCTCTTTAAATCTCCTTCTTTCTCCCTTTCTTCTTATTCTCTTCTCATGAGCTCTCTCTCTCTTTTCCTCACATGTATCTTTCACTTCTTCTTTCCCCTCCTCTTCTCTTTTAGCTTTCCTTCTCACTCACACGTCCCCTAAGCCACGCTACACCGTCGTCGCCACCGCCATTAGGTCCAGCCTCTCACACACACCACAACATTCACTCTCTCCCTTAGCTATCTGCTCACGCCTCTTGCTCATCCGGCTGCCCGAACGCTCATCCGGCCCACACGCTCATCTGGCCTGACCCTTTTTCAACTGACATGCCCTCTTGTTCACCTGGCTGCCCTCACGCTCATCCAAATACTGTACATCCTCTTGCTCACCCAACGATACTCGCATTCATCCGGCCATTTCTATATTCGGGTACCTCGAAGAAACAATCAGGGCTAGGAAGGCAGCCACAGGTGAGCCGGTGAGGGCAGACGCAGCGCGGGAGGACGGCTTCTGAGAAACCTGCTCTATAAAACACTTGTAAACACCATCTTAAAGGTCCCTCCATTCACTACAACACAAAGGTGATGATCAGCCCACGAGTAGTAAAGAAAGAAAATAAAAAAAAGGACTCACGAGTTGCGTAAAAAATGAGCGTTAGAAGAAACAAAAGAGGCGAAGGAGACTGTGAGGAACACAGCAAGGTGGGTGCCGAGGCCCGAGGCTGTTCACCAGACGACTCACGTAGGCTGTCTTTGAGAGTGGGGATACCAGGTTGTGTGGACTGGTGGGGGGGGGGGGCTCCTACACCAAGACCACCTGCAGGAGAGTCATCCCCACGTCCACCAGGCCCGTATTATCACGAACAAAAGACCAACACCAGCGGCAGCAGTGAGGCAATGACGCAACACTGGCAAAATGATTGGAAGCAAGCAGAAAATAATAGAAACAGTTGTTAGGGAACATCAGCAGAAATGACGGGCAAATGGAGTACTTTTAAAACGTGTAGAGCAAACCAACGATATAAAGGTTTAGTGAAAGCAACAAATAACAGACACAGAAGGAAAACAGCTACATTACCAGTAACATACAATAAGTAGCTTGAGTAGCAGAAGTTACAACATCAGCAGAAGCAGGGAAGGGCAGGTGGTGGCGACATAGCCCCAGCCCAACACAATATGAGACAAAAACTAGGGGTTCGAAGTGCCGTCGCCTCCGTCCCGTGCAACACACAATATATTTGCATATCTTACTCGCTGATGACGCCTGTCTTTGTGTGTGTGTGTGTGTGTGTGTGGGGGGGGGGTTGCCGGGGCCTACACCACCACCACACAGACTGCACTACCACCACACCAAAGCCTGAGCTACCATGCCAGCCTACCTGCTTACTTGTTTGTTTTCAAATTGTCCTATTTAATTACATATCTACTTCATTTGCTTCACATTTACCTTCAAGTGTTCTTACTTACCTAACCCCTCACCTCTTAAATTGAATTACCTACCTATCTCCTTACCTCCTCAGTAACTTACCTATCTCCTTACCTCCTCAGTAACTTACCTATCTCCTTACCTCCTCAGTGACTTACCTATCTCCTTACCTCCTCAGTAACTTACCTATCTCCTTACCTCCTCAGTAACTTACCTATCTCCTTACCTCTCTCTATCAATCCACTCAACTTTTTTCTTACTTACCTGTCTATCAATGACCCCAATTACATATCTATCAATCTATCAATCAATCTGTCTAACTCCCTACCATCCTATTAACCTGTCAGCTCTCTACACACACACACACACACACACACACACACGAGAGAAAGCGAGCATCACAATCTTGGACAACTGCAGAAGAGGACGAGGAAACAGGAGTAAATGTGAGGATGACGGGCGAAGGAGACAAAAAGAAGAGAAGAAAACAGTGAAGAAACGTTTGTAAGAAGAACCAGTTAAAGAAAGTGAAAGGGAATGGGGTGGCAGGGAGGGAGAAGCACTGACTGAGGCCACTATTTCTTTCACATATTTTTTTTTTTAAACCTTCTCGTCTTTCCTTTAGTTTATTTTTTGGGGCATTTATAGTTTTCCTTTATCCCTTCTACTACTCCCTTGATTAAATGTTGACTTCGTATCACCTGAAGATCATTAGACACTCCGGTTTATTTTACCTGTTGATTAATTAAACACTATTACGATACTTAGAGGTAAAGTAAGGTAAGATTGATTGATTGTTGCAAAGGTAAGGTAAGGTAAGGTAAGGTTTAAGTTAGGTAAGCGTTAGGGCGTTTCATCATCAGGTGAAACAAGCCAGCGGGGTTTCTAAACTTCAGGGTATTTGCGGTTTGTTTTATTATTTCACACGTGTGTCTCACCTGCACCACCCACACAGACAGACAGACAGACAGACAAACGGACAGACACACACACACACACATTTACTGACAGCCAAGGTCACCATCACCCGAATCTCCCCAACACTTTAACAACTTTAACTTATATTCTGGCACTATAGAAGCTTTTAACGTGACTTAAGTACCCAATAGAATAAAGGAGAATTAACGGCATAGAGAAAAATGAAAATAAAACACGTGTAATAACGAAGACATAACGCTGGTAACGAACATAAACACTGGAAGGGTAATGACCACATAGATAAGGAACAAAAAGAAGTCCCCGAGAAATTAAACCCGGGGCCAAAGAACGCACACTTCACCCAAAACTGGCCATTTTCACTGTGTTTAGTTACCCCAGACTACTGTATGGGGAGGCAGGTGCCAGACGGTGAGTGGCTGTATGGTACTACTGCCTTTGTGGCCACTATACATATAGCTCAGTGTCCCACACTTCTGTTGTCTTTCTTTCACAATGCCCAACTATCTTTACCAATCTCTTTTTCTTCTTTCGTATTCACTTAGGAACTTTTATTTGCGCTCAGACTTTGTTATTCGTGGGTATGGACGGTCACTTACTTCTAGAAACTATCTAGTTTTGTTATAAAAGTTTCAAAGGTATGGAGCATTCCTGTCTCCGTATAAACATGCACGCACGAACACACACACACACACAGACATATTTACACCCTTGTAATAACAGCCGCGAGAGTCAAAGAAACAGTGAAACACAACCCTGAGGGGACACAATACACAAAAACAATAGTCACCCCCCCCCCCTTGCCAGGACCGCGTCACCCGGCCACCTCCAAGTGTCATAACAAAGGGAGACGACTCTTTTTTCCAACCCCTAAAACAAGCTACACGTACAAAAGGAACAATTTGCTCCGTCACTCAATCCATCCAGCGCGTACACTGGTGATCCGGGCGAATGTTGACTGAAAAAACGCTCCCTTCCACTGACCCAGGAGAGATTCCCTGACGACAATGACGAGGTGCTGGACCCCGCCTAGCCCGAGGTGTGTACGGAGGCAACCAATGGATAGTTGACCAGATACCAGCCACGGTGTCCAGATACTAGTGAAAAATGGGTAAAAAACACACCTTTCCAGTCTCAGGGCGAGGTTCTCCGGCAACAATGGCGCGGTGTTGAATCTCTCCTACAGCATACTGGGATGACAATTAAAGGGACAGTCAAGGCTCCCTGATGCTGATCAAGAAGCTCTGATGAAAAGCTAGGGTGCCATGCCACCAAGTCGTCCGGATGCTTCTGTGGTGATCTGGGTTTTCACACAGCTACTATGGTCGTGATATATAAATATGAGCTATAAGAAATAAGGTACCACTGCAGTCTATAACAAAACCACTGTGAACTTGTTATCGGTAATTAACTTGATCATTATTTGGAGAAAGTATTATAGATGGTAACACCACTTTTACATAATGTAGTCTTCAAACCCTTCTCAAATATTTCATGACACAAACCGGTTATATCAATATTCGATCCACTGGACAAACGGGCTATATTCATGTTTAAGTACCGTCAGGAGAGGAAAGGTGTACATTAAACCAACCAAACACATCCAACAAGGGCTCGCGGTCAGGGAGGATATGAACCGCCAGGGTGTGTGCGACAAATGAGGCTTCAGCACCAGCTTAAGTGTTGTTGTGGGTTCATTGTCACCGGGGGACACCTGCTTCCTGCAACAGTCATCCTCCGCCCATCGTCACCTTACATCCTCCACTCACCGTCACCTCACATCCTCAACCCATCGTCACCTCACATCCTTCACTCACCGTCACCTCACATCCTCAACCCACCGTCACCTCACATCCTCAACCCACCATCACCTCACATCCTCCACTCATCGTCCCCTCACATCCTCAACCCACCGTCACCTCACATCCTCCACTCACCGTCACCTTACATCCTCCACTCCCCGTCACCTCACATCCTCCACTCACAGTCACCTCACATCCTCCACTCACCGTCACCTCACATCCTCCACCTCGTCTGCCCAATATTGGAAGGACAGCCATCAAAGAAAGAGCACGAACCACAGTAGACGGACCTAAGAGGAATGGCCAGGACAACCACGTCACCGTGCTCAACTTCTTTTTCTGATCATCGTGAAAGATATACAGTAATTCTATTTTGTCTAATTTATGAATCAGTGAGTCTATGCAATGACTGTTTTAGAAATTTCGGAGGATAAAGAACCAGAAAAGCAAATGAGTGTCGTAGTTTGATACCATGAGAGGGACAAAAGAACATCGCAGTCTTATATCACAGCGACAAAAAATTGAGCATCGTGAACAAAGTTATAACACGAAACGCCTCCACAACGTTATTTGGTTCAGGGGTATTAACAGGGTCTTATTTACAGCTCTTCGTTTGCAGCCTACCGCCATCCTTCAAAACCGTTTACTTGTGGATAAAACCATAAAAAAATATATTGCCGTAAAAAATTACACATTTAGCCGCTATAAGTTGTGATAAGGGCGCCAAGGACAAGTAGGTCGGGGGTCCTCCAAGAACCAGTACTGAAAATGGTGAACAAATCTAGTGTTTATCTAGTAGCTGCCGCCAACACAGCCCTGACAGAACCCGCTCCTCTCGCCACCACCACGTGAAAGGATAGGGTTTAGGCTTTAGGATTCCTCTTTGTTGATTCTCTGGTGAATTCAAACCCTACTCTCTACATCTGATTCGGGTCCTTAAAGTTCTTTCTTGATTTATAATACTCAATTAAACTATTTTGTTCACCCGGTTTTCATATATCTTACAAAGGGATCTTGATTATAAATACACAACTACCCTAAACTATTCATGGGAACAATTTCTATCTACCACTGAATTATAGACATGTGTTGTTAACTATAAGACCAACCTAACACAATCTTCTGTATGGGCAGTTTACACACATCTTTCAACCTTCCATCACCAAGTTAAATCTTCATGTAAAGCGACTCTCTTAACATCAAACTAACTGGAGCAAAACGTCACCATCTTACTGAAATCAGCGACCAGTGACGTACAGGTGACGTCACCCACTCTAGCGGCTGGTTATGACAACTCACCTGCAAGAAAAAAAAACATTACCATTTTTATAATAATCAAGAAAACAAATAAACAATGAATAATCTTATATAAATGGGGAATTAAAATGTATCAATAACAGGAAAATAAAGGGAGTAATAAAATATAATAACATAACAATTCAAATAAAGAATACAAGAAAAGGTATTTATTCGTCAAATTATTTCTCCTTTCTCTCGCTGTCCCTTTAACACCTTCAATTTTCAACCTTACGCCAGTAGGTATAAGCATTATCACTACCGACTTAAAACTACTGTATTCCTTTATTGTTTTCTTCATTCCTCTACTGCTTTCTTCGTCTATTTATCCTAGTTTTCCTTCTATTCCCTCTTTTATCTTAACTTGTATCTATTACCTTTAATTATTGTATATTTTTTCTTGAACCCAAAATTCACTCTCTCTCTCTCTCAAATTCTTCAGCTAGGCGGAGGTTGTTTGACAGAAATATCCCCCGTCCACCCCACTGCCAGATACGTCGACATACTAAGAGACAGACAAAGAAAGAGGACAGCAGAAATACAGAGAGATGGACAGAGGCAGGCAGACAGGCATACGGAAAGACAAACGCAGGCAGGAAGGCAGACATATGGACAGACAGAACCAACAGACTGACAGGTAGCATTCGAAATGCTCCCTGCGCCCCCCCCCCCCTTACCACTGGAACAACAGGCTTTATGGTCGCCCCGGATGACGGTACAGTACACACATAAGCCTACTGTGTGTGTGTGTGTGTGTGTGTGTGCTAGCTACTGGGAATTACTAGCGGCTACCAGAAGCTACTAAGGATTACTACGGGCTACCACTGACTACTGGGAATTACCAGAGCCTACTGTAAGCTACTGTTATGCCACATGAGACTCCCTGAGGCTACCGAGGCTCGTATTTTACAAGAGGCTTCGAACTACTCCCATACGAGGCTATACCGGGACATCCACCTTGGTCACGCCTGGAAGCAATACCTGAGGTTACGAATTGGTTATACTGGGAGGCTATACTGAGAGGCTGACCAGACCACAAGAGCGGGGTGGACTCAGCTGTCAACTGGCTACTACATAAATAACCAACTCAATGCAAGTGTAACAATGAAGAGCGATAAAGGCCAGACTACCGCACTACCTCATTGGAATTTGGACTTTATAGAGGCGGGTTGAAGGCCAGAGGAAACAGAACTCGGTACAAAAGTATTACCGGTACTGTGACCTGCTGAGATTGGTGAGTTCTGGGCGGTTCTTACTCCTGGTTCTTCTGTGTTGATGATGCGACTGTTATTGCTTTTGTTGTTGTTGATGCTGCAGCTGTTACTGTTGTCGTTGCTGTTGGTGATACTGCTGCTTTTGTTACTGTTGATTTTTGTTTTTGTTGTTACCGTTACTGCTGGTGTTCCTCTTGTTTTCTTTCTGTTGTTATTACTGTTTTGCTGCTACCACTGTTACCACCACCACCACAGGGATGACCTTAATCATTGTTACCACCTCTACAAATATTCCCCAACACTTATACCAACTGTCATAAATATCATCAAGCCACAACCACATACCAACCACTATCCTCTCCGGAAACTACCACCACCACTACCTCCTATAACAACCACCACAACTATCCTTTTTATAAACGTCAATTACCACGACTCTTATAACCACTATCCTAGGGCCATGACCACCATCCCCCCGGAAATCAATACTTACCATCCCCTGAAAACTATTACCATAACCCCCCTGAAATAATTACCACTATCAATCCCTCTGAAACCCAATCCACCATTCGCTTCAAACCACTTCCACTGCCCCCATGAAATCATCACCACCATTCCCTATCCAACCATTACCACTACCCCATACCCAGAACTACCCACCATCACGACCACCACTGCCCCCCAAACCACCATCACCCCCACTGCCCCACCCCCGCAACAACCGGTAGCCGTGTGTGAATTACCCAGAGGGGAATAAGGACGCTGATGCCAACGTGTGAGCGGCGACATTCCTCCTCACCACCATAAACGTGTAACACAAGTTCCTCCCGTGTAATATTGTAACAGCAAAACTAGGCACACCATGTTATACAAGATGATAACGTTACTGACAACGTATCGGATTTACGGCAGATGAAACTGTTCACCGAGGCTGGCGAACCACCGCCATGTTGCCACGCTGGGATCACACCATTCCTTCAGTCTCTCTTTACGGATCTTGCAGGCGGAGTACACTAAGGTGATCTGTTGTTGCGGGTAGTGAGGTCCGCTAAAAACACAGAGAACGTTGTCGTGTCTAGAATCTCTCGGCAAATCGGTGAAAACCGCAGTAAATGGTGCGCGGGAAGAGGAAGGTTAGGTGACCAGCTCGCTATAATTAGCGTCCGTCAGGAAGCTCTTAGTTATCGTAGACCTCAGCCGCCGCCTCCCCGTCTGTGTCTGTAGCCTCCACCCTTGCCTGCGTTGTTCCCTCCTTTACCGTTTATAGCCATCTGCCAACACTAGAAAATATACATGTGTGTGCGTGTGGCGATAAGAGTGCGCGTGGCTGTGTGTTGTTGGATGCAAACTGTGGTGGTGTCTGCGGTATGTACCCAGTTTCCTGTGTGCTTGTAAAACAAGCCCCGCTGGCTATTCCTGCGTATGATCTATACTTAACTCTCATACTCGTATTCTATGGGTACGTCCCCTTGCCCATACCTTGTACCCTGTTTCCTAACCATCTATCAAACCTCCTCCACCTTTGTGTGTCCGTCCCTTACCCTGCCAGTGTTAGTGGCCTCTCACCTGGCCGAGTGTGTCTGGTCACGATCTGTCTATTGCGTCTGTGACGAGGCCAACCCCGCCTGTAGGGTGGTATCTTGTGCCTGTCTAATTAACTTGAGTTTACCTGGCTTCAGGGGCTCGTCTTTATCCTCCCCTCCCCACACAGTTCGCTCCATATCACCATCTGGTCAACCTGGCAGTTGGTATGAGCAGCTTGTATATCCAATAGAGCCCGGCTAACTTATCAAATTTCCTCTGGCAGGTTCCCAGTGGTGTGTTACAAGTAGGTCGTGGACCTCTTCTAGCTGTGTTCACCTACCAGGTTACAGCTGTGTACCAGCGTACTGTACCTCATGAATATTTCACCTCATAAATTCCATATCCACGACAGACACTGGAGGATCGTTAGTTATCATCATCTACAACAAACCAATTATTAAACTTAACATTCTTATATAAATAGGAATATCATTCGTCTAGTATCCTCACCCAGTATCACGTCAAGAGAATTATCAATTCCAAACGACAACAGCAATACAGAGTAAACATAACATCAATAGATTCATAGCTGATAATAAACATCAACACCAACATTAGTCTGTACCAACGACAACACTGCATCAGTACAGTTGCGAAGTAATGTTTCACGGCCTTTCAAAGTTGTTTACAGGCAAGAGAAGTATTGCGTCACGGCCATGCCAGCTGTACCTCTGGTGGCGTGTGGGACAGGAGGGTGGAGGGGGGTGGGGAGCCGTCCAGAGAACCTTTTATTTTCACAGGATGAACATGTAAAGCTTGGCTCAATATAGCCAACTGATATTGATGGTAGTGATTCATGATGTTTCTGTTCATCCTGAATATAAAAATTGCCTTTGCGCTCATTCACTCTCTCTATTTCTCATTCTGTGTGTGTGTGTGTGTGTGTGTGTGTGTGTGTGTGTGTGTGTTCTATCCTTCTCTCTCCACCAATATCTCTTTTTATCTCGACTATCTCCCATCCTTTCTCTCAAGCTCATCTTTTACCTTCCGAGCCTCTTAACTTTTTCCCCTAATTCATCTCGTTATCTCTCCCCCTGTTGGTTCGTCTCCCTGGGTCCTCCCTGTCTCATCCACTCTCTAAAATGTTGGGAGTCTCCATCTTGCTTCCTGCTGACCCGTGATAGTGACCTTCAGAGAGAGAGAGAGAGAGAGAGAGCAAAAGTTCAACAGAGAGATAAAGATAAAAAGATAAACAGAGAGAGAGAGAGAGAGAGAGAGAGAGAGAGAGAGAGAGAGAGAGAGAGAGAGAGAGAGAGAGAGAGAGTTCAACAGAGAGATAAAGATAAAGAGATAAACAGACAAACAGAGAGAGAGAGAGAGAGAGAGAGAGAGTAATTAGTTCTGTCTACAATTATATATTCCCAAAACAATTTCGTTCACTTCCGGAATTAGATAAAAAAGTAATGTACGGTCCAGAACTTGTGATCGACGTAAATAGATTTCGTTCATTACCAATAAATCCTGTTTTAACTATAAACATAAATATAATACAACAACAAAAAATAAACTAAAATAAAAAATACATCAAAATACTATACATGTATAATAATAGAATGCATTAGAAGCAATTTACATTAAAATAAATACTACTACTGTACTACTATACTAGACAACTTAAAATTAAATACAAAAAAATACAATACGATCTTTGAGTGTAATACAATTCCAATAAAATCAAAGAAGTAATACAATAGCATAAAATATAATAGAACGAATTAAAACAATGAGAATAAAATAAAATATCCTGCCAATACAATACAATCAATACATCGGTATTGTTAATTTCCAGCATTAGAAAATGTCTTGTTTGAAACTAAAGATCCACACAAATAAATCTCTTCCATTCCCAGGGCGAGAGGCGAAAAATACCAAGGGAGAGGAGGAGACAGGGAGGGAGGAGGGGGGAGGAGAGGTTTGTAAGCTGTAAAAGACGTGGGACAGAGAAATACTTCCTCTAAGACACATCAAAGGCAACACAGGCGACGGATGAGATCACAGCCCACCATTACCAACAGCCAGCCACACCGCCTCCTAATAAATCTTCATCTTCGCTGAGAAAAGGACCAAAGTTATGCACGTGTTCTGAGGTTTCGTAACGCAGGTTCGAGTCCCATCTGTTGATACAGGGCTTTAGTAATAATTGATGCACCTTTAATATATCATTCTAGAAGGTATAAGCAGAGACCAAACCTGTTCTAAGGTCTTGAAACATGATTTCGAAACCAACAAAGATCGCGTTCTGATGTCTAACAACGGGGGGTTCGAATCCAATCCGAGGGTTACAAGTTTTAGCAACAACCAGCAGATGGCCCTAATAAATCATGGACCTCCAAGAAAAATGGACAAAACAAGCTCTAGCTTGTTCTGGCGAAGCTAAACGCGGATTCGTATCCAACAGGCCTTTGTTTCGAGTTCTATGCAATGTAGATTTGAATCCCTCCGGGTTAGTACAGTGAACCACGTCTAACTGACCAACTGTATAATTCACTGTCTGGGAAATTCAGTCTTTGGAGGAGGACGTGATGGATACAGACGTTGGGTTATTGACAATGGTGAACATTAGAAGATATGACAGTGATATACGTACAGTACAAGGCATAGACTGACTAAAGGAAATAGGACATGGGAGAATTACAGGACATAAGACAAGGAGGAGGACATGGTTGGTTATCACAAAGGGAGGACACGGGTGCCCCTGGAGCAGCGCGCCCCCGGCAGCTCCACAGCACAGCTCGTCCTACACACACACACACACACACACACAGGAAGACCGGGATAATAACTCAAAGGGATAAAGGAATTGGAAGTTCCTCCCTAAGGACCATGTTCTAGCACCGCCTCCTTTTTCCCCCTCCCTGGACCACGTATCTTAGGTGATCCCTGGATCTTCTCCTCTGCTCTTACACAGGTAGCACGACCATTGCCGTCGACCAGGCACCAAGACACCACCGACGCACCTGTCGCATTCGTTTGCATGTTGACTTGGTGTAGAACCCAATTATAACGTCACCTTCTCTTACAACCCGCCTTTGTGCTGTGCAATTAAACGTCAAGTAAAATAATGATTAATAAAATAATGCCATAACGCAGTACATCATTTCTAACGTATTACAAAGGCAAAGGCGTAGCCGAAGTCGCAGTCAGGAGGAGGGTGCGGGAGAAGCGAGGGGTCAGTTTACGAGCCAGTAGGCCGCCGTCAGTCATAGGTTGGACCGCACGATCTGGCGCAGCTCAATACAACGTCTTCCCCACCCTCACACACAACACCTGTTCACCTACCTCCAATTAATCCACTGAACCCTTACGATAACCTTCCATAATATATCACATACTGAGCGATTCAAAAAGGGATTTAAAAATTGGGTTACCATTCCAGGAATTCTCCAGAGAGGTGTAAACAAAGTGGCGGGTGTACAGTGTGTGACGGGTGGCGGGGAATGTGGGGGTTCCAGAAAGGATCGTGTGTAGGGCGCGGTCCTGAATTCATTTCATACTCCTCCTATTCTCAAAATGCACCAACGCTGCCTCGCTCCCAGCTATCCTCCCCTCCTCCTAGGCTATCTCAGTACATGGTCGCTGCCTCACTCCAACCAATCCTTTACTTTGATCACTCCTCCGCCTATCCTGCCCTACGTACACGGTCTCTCCCCCAGGACAATCTATCCGTAACTTTGATCATCCGTCCTCCTACACGGTCTCTAGCGCAGGGTCGCTGCCTCAGGTCAGCCTATCTTAAACCTTTGTATTTTGACGAGTTACGACTATCACATCTCACTTTTAACATTTCGTCCGGGAACACTTCACAATTCGTAGCTAAGAATTCCAATAAGGCTACCAAGTGACATCAATATTCGGCTACGGGTCCAGTAGGCTCGGGTTCCAGAGTTATTCACATCATCTTATGGGGTTCCAGAGAGCGATAACAATAAGTGTGTGGAACCATTAACGCGAGTGCCAAAACCCATTCTCGTTAGGGTGGGATCCCCTTTTCGGTAGCGGCCTCGACCCTGGCTTGACCGCACTGAGGTCGCGCCACGTCGTATAACATCCCACCTTACCATAAAAACCTCCACCCTTTCAGCTCTCGGACACTATATTTATAACCCTCAAGATAAAACGCGTAAGCCCACCTCGCGGGGTAATAACGTTATCATAGCGGTCCAGCCATACAAGGCAGCTCCCAAAAACCAGGCGGGGGAGCCGGATGAAGAGGTTACCCGAGAAGGTGGCTACGAGGCTGACCGAGTCTCCGGCGGGTCCCAGAGGTCTGTAAAGACTGATCGCCGCCGTAAAAGTTGCGGTGGTGTTAAGCGTATCGGTGGTGGCGGCTCTGTGGGTAAAGAGGGTGGGTGAGGGAGGGAGGGGGTGAGGGAGGGATCTTCTGGTTACTTTAGGCGCCGTTGGTACAGTCTTATATTGCCTCTGTCCTTCGCCTGCCTGATTATCCTGGCTACATACTGCTGCTCTTTGCCCGCGTATGCCGCTAAAGACGCCGACGGTCGGAGGATTGCCGCTGTTAAAAGACTGGTTCTTGGAGGAATTTTATGCCTCAAGACTGGTTTGGTGCATTAAGTCATTTCCTCTTAAAAAGTTTGGGACCTGGATGTACGACTGAGTAAAAGATCGGTACTTCTAGGAATGTAAGTTTAAGACCGATATGCTAAGGAATGTCTCTACCACAACCCTAAGTTTTAAAAGAATATTTCTCCCCCAATAAAACTGATTCATACACTGTAATAGTTAATGTACTGTCTGATAAAGTTCTGTGTGTGTGTGTGTGTGTGTGTGTGTGTGTGTGTGTGTGTGTGTGTGTGTGTGTCCCTATTACACATTGATAACTTTAAAAATATCCACCAAAATCTAATACTCACATGAAAATTTCGTTAAAAGCTAATGCACTGTACACATCAACATCCAACGCACAAATACCTCCATCAAATACTAATGCTGGCAGGAAATTATTGTCCAAAGTAGGTTCTTGTCACTCATTAACACGTAAGTTTGGGATAAGGTTGTTTATGACGCCACCTATAAGGAACACATGGGTCTTACTAACACAACCAGAGTATCAGATCAAGAGGCTATTCGAGAAGAGAAGAGAAGAGAAGAGAAGAGTTGAGAAGTGAAGAGAAGAGAAGAGACTGTGCCACAACAAACTTCCCCAACTCATTATGTCAACCCAGTGTTTCCAAGAGCGGTTATTCCCAGAGGTTGGCAATATGGCGGAGTGAGGTGGGTTTGGCAGTAAAATTAGTATGATTAGGCCGGACGGATGGGACAACGAGCCCAGTGGGTAATTCCAATTATGACCATAATGAGATGAAGAGCAATAGCCAGTTAGCCAAAACCAAACAGTCAATCAGTCGTCCAGCCGATTAGCCATCTAGTCTACAACCTAACAGCCAATAAGCCAGTCTGTCAATCAGTCAAACGGCCAAACAACTGGCTAGCCTACCATCCGGTCAGTCAATAAGCAGTCAACCAGCCACCCAAACAGACATCCTTCTAGTCATCAAGCCAGTCAGTCAGTAAACCAGTTACTTCCCAGCCAGTCAGCCTCGAGATATACACCATGGATTATACACCTCACATTATTTTCAGTTTTCTTTAAATAAAACTCATTAATAAAATAGTCTCCTGTATAAATATGTGATATAAGGCTCGAAGGACATAATTCATAATAGATAACACCAATCTGAAACATATAAAATATTTCGTTAAATTAGTTGGACGATGCCCCAAGGCGACCACCAGCTTAGCATAACCCATTGTAGGTGACATTAAGAGAAATGTTTATTACTCTCATGTATTATGGATAAGCCGAGTTTCAAACACAGCTGTCCTGTTTCTCTAAGTGTCATACAACTAAACATATGACATCCTCCGCTACGTTACAATACCTGCTACTGTAACAGGCTGTAGACAAATACCTGTAGCCCTGCCCTAACCTAACCTAACCTAACCAGTCATTAGGTCTGGGCACCAACCATAATAACAAGAAACATCCTATCTCAACTTACACCGAGCCATGCAAAGTATACAGAGGACAATGTATTGCTACACAAGCATGATATCATGGACAGGTTCACCTTGTATATAAAGAGATACAGTAATTACAACAAAAAATATTCAGAACACCTTGTTGCCCTGGGGTGCTTGTAGTTTGTTCTGTCATTAACTACGTAAGGAACATATAGCAACTGTCAATTCATCTGTCTCATACCAGTGATGAGTTTGTTGCTCAATATTTCCGCCCTTTTATATCGTTAGGCCTAATTACATCACGGCACGTAACACTGTCGATTGTGTCAGGTTAGGCTTGGACCAATGAGGCCTATCAGATTATTTACCTCACGATAATAGCCACATACTGTATAATGATATAAACTTTCCTCACACTTTATCTAATGCATATCCTTCGTACATTACAATATTAATATCGTATCTATATTTACCAGCTGAACACTCACACCCAATTATTACCAGATGAAATATGCAGACACATAAATATGATAAACAACCTCATACTGGATCTTGAGTGTTACCAGATGACGTGTTTTAATATTATTCTACCTAATTAAACTCTATAAGCAACAAAATAATAAATCTCACAGAGCGTTTCGAATCAAATTATAAGAAACTGACGTAAGTAAAAGATAACTAAACACTACAAAAGATTTCCTACAGAGTTACAGCAATTGCGAGTATGTAAGTATATTAACACACAGCATACATATAAGATTTCATAACGAACCATAATCTAGAATACGTAGAAGTTGTTATGTATACTATCCACGTATTCATATGATCCAGACAACACACAAAGGGGTTTCAGTCGTAATAATAACAATCCAAGAGTACATAAATATTTCCCCTTTTTTGTTCCTGGTATAATCCCCCGGATGACGTATAAAAACGTAATAAGGTAGACGGGCGGCATCAAGTGAGGCGATGGCTGGTTGGACGAGGTCTTTGTCAGGCACAGGAGGCCGTTACTGGAACCTGCACCACCCCGGCCTGCCTGTCTTCCTGTCTGTCTGCCTGCCTCACACACACACACACTATTTTTCCTATGTTAAGAGAACTACTTATGAACTTCAAGAACTAAGAAATGAAACCCCTTAAAAAACATAGAAAAACAGCAGAACTTAAGAGAAACTCGAGAGAAAAAAAAATTTGGGGACTCTCGACACTACAGAATTTGAGGAACTTATTAGTTAAGACTTTAAAACTTAAATAATACAAGAACTCAAAGAACAAATCAGATTTTCGAGCGTAAAGGACTTGAAAATCTTCTAAACCCTATCTAGAACTTTGATAACTCGGGACTTTGCGAATCTTAGAAAACTTTTAGAACTTTGATTAAGGACTTGGAATCGTAAGAAAATTGTCAGAACATTTTTTTAACTAATAAACTTAAGATAAACAAAAATGGAGAGATTGGAGTACAAGGGAGGTAACTGGAGGAGGAAAAGGAGGTGGTAACTGGAGGAGGGGAGGAGGAGGTAACTGGAGGAGGAAAAGGAGGTGGTAACTGGAGGAGGGGAGAAGGAGGAAACTGGGGGAGGAGGAGGTAACTGGAGGAGGAGGAGCTCGACAGTAGCTCAGCCAGGACAGAACTTTCTTATTTTCATATGCAAATACTGGTTAAATTAATGGCAGCGCCGGGCCACGCGGGTCTCGCTTTGATGTGCACGTGTGTGTGTGTGTGTGTGTGTGAGAGAGAGAGAGAGAGAGAGAGAGAGAGAGAGAGAGAGAGAGAGAGAGAGAGAGAGAGAGAGAGAGAGAGAGAGAGAGAGAGAGAGAGAGAGAGAGAGAGAGAGAGCCTGTATGTACCGGAAATATCCCTTCTCAGAAAACATCCACTTCTTTATCACCTTCGTGTCTGTCATTGTATATTTGTCCGTCTCTTCAAACATACTTGTAAATCAACGTTTCTCTCTTTTCACCTGTTTATCAATTATCCTTTATTTTGTCTTCTATTTCATTCAGGTTGTCTTTGTCTGTTTATGTCCACGTTCGTTCGTCTGTCTACCTGTTTATTCATACACTAAATGCTCTCCTGTTTCACTTTTTTTATCCAATAAACTCGACCTTCTGTCTCCATCTATCAATTTCTGTTCTATCTATTGCTCTATGCATCTCTATATCAATCAATTTCTCCATTATCTATCCGTCTATACCTGTAGCTACGTTGCTAAATCTATCACATCTGTCTATCCATCTAAAGAAGCATCTATCGGTCTCCATCATCTCTTGGTAAGTTTATGTGTACAAGTGCGTGTGTGTACTTGATTGCTTTTGTCTCAATAGGTCTATGTGTTCTTGTGTCCGTGGAGGCCTCACAAGTCCCTCTCCCTGGTGTATGTTCCTCCACCCTCTCCCTGTCGTCCGTGGAGGCTCACACGTACCCCCCTGGTGTGTCCTCCACCGCCTGTTCTGGTCGTCAGTTGCTCTTTTCATATTAGTCCATTTGGTCACCTGGGGATTGGGGAGGGGAGGGAGGGGGGGGCCTTTGTATATCTAGCTGTAGGGGTACTGGAGGGTGGAATGTGTGTGAGAGGGTATGAAGCTGAGAGAGAGAGAGAGAGAGAGAGAGAGAGAGAGAGAGAGAGAGAGAGAGAGAGAGAGAGAGAGAGAGAGAGAGAGAGAGAGAGAGAGAGAGAGAGAGCAGTGGGTTTATGTGAGAGGAGAAGCAGGCAGGAGGAGGGCGGGAGGGAGGTAGAGGGGGTGGGTGGCGTGGCAAGCAACAGGCGGCGGTTCAGCTGGTGGAGCGCCAGCTGGGGTGCCCGGCCTCAACCAGGTCAAGGTCACGAGATATTGCCTAGGTCAGGAAAGGTCACAGTATGAGGAGCTCAGAGTGAGAGGAAGGGATGTCAGGAGGTGAGGTGAGGTCAGGAGGTGAGAGGAGGTCAAGAGGTAAGAGGAGGTGAGAAGGTGAAGGAAGGAGAGATGACTGTGAGACAAGGAGATGTCAAAAGGTGTGAGAAAGTGAGATGACAAGGAACAGAGAGAGAGGGGAGGGGAGGGGAGGGGTAAGAGGTAAGAAAAAGTGAGAGGAAAAACAGCCGAGACTGATCAGACAAATTCAGGGAGGTCACCAACAAAGGGCGAGTGAGAGGGCAGATTAGGTATAATACAATGATATTCTATAAATTGTTCTCAGCAGCTAGCAACCAGCAGTTATTCTCTCGGGTGAGAGGTGGGAAGGGAGAGTGCTGGTGAGAAACTACTTGTTGTGGATAGTGTGCCTCCAATAGGACCGTCTCCATCGGCCACAAGTAATGGCTGACATGAGATTTGATCGCACACTGAAGATAAATGGCAGTTACACATATGTCCATACAGCTGTCTACAGATGCAGGTATGAGGAGAGACAGCGGTCGGAAATACCATATGTAAAGGTGTATCTTCCTGGTGCAGATGTATGGGGGGCAGCGGTCGGTCGGAAATTCCATCACACAGGTGTAAAGAGGTGTCACCTTGGTGCAGGTGTGCAAGCGGACAGGCAGCAGTCAGAAGTGCCAGATTTCACACATGTGTACTAAAATGTCATCCTGGTGCAGGTGTGGAGAACGAGTGTGAGGCAGTGAAGAAATCTTGCTGAATGCCTGCTACTGCCAGTTCCACCTAACGTCCGATACTTTCCTTACGGTGTGTGCATCTATTGCCCCTTTGGTCTCTCTCCGTGAGTATCGACGGCACACAACCAGTCTGGACGGACCTCACCCACCGCTCCACACCAATACATTAATGACCCCCCAATAATAATAATAATGACATACAGTCAATACAGTAATTGCATTTATCGTTCTAATTCTCCTATACTGTATTTTCCAGCGCGTCGGACAACTCGATATTTGACAAGTGAGTGAGAATTATTTATATAATTGGGTGAGCGACGTGGGCCCGCAGTGCCAATAAAGAATTCCGATTCGGCAACCTCATCCTCGTGGCAATCACATCATTATGAACATTACATCTGATTAATATCGGCTGAAACACCAATCGGCGGCTAGTCGCCCTCCACCTCACTACAACTGACTGCTACCACGAGATAAACTCACTCACACATTCTCTCTCTCTCTCTAGGCTCACTCACTCTCTTTATCGCTAACTCACCCACTCGCTTTTACATTCACTCAATTTCTTTCACATCCATTTTCTCTCTCTCTCACCGGCTTCCTCTTCGCTCACTCACTGGCTCCGTCACTATGAGCCTCTCAATGCATCGTCAATACACTACATTCTCTTCCTTCAGTTTATACATATAATTTATCTACACAGTTAGTCTACCCAGTCACTATCTCATTTCATACATTATCTCAACCAGTTATTCTACCCAGTCAATGCTCCTTTTAAACATTTCGACCAGTTATTTTACAGTCACTACCTCCTTCTAAACCTTTATACCAGTCATCTTATACCAGTCACCATTTCCTTTTATATCTTTCGACCTGTAATTTCAACCAGTCAATAATTACCATTCACTCTACAGTCTCCAGTCATTCCCAGTCTAAATTTGTGTTTGTTTACCATCTCCCGACCGTCAATATCTCCAGTTTAGTGCCAGTTTAAAAAAGACAAAAACAAACAAACAAACAAGACTGTAATTCAACTGTTCCTAACTGGTGAACGTAACTACAGTAGATAGAGTCAAGTCTCACCTCAACACTGACGCCATTTTGTAATGTACATCATCGGTCAACTAATTAGATAAATATATTTAGTTAAGGTAAAAACTCGGGTGTAATTATGTTGTCATTTTGAAGGTAAATTTTGTGCGTTTTATTTCAAGCCGGAAATTTTAATCAACGGATCTATTTAAGGTCGAGTCTCACTGTGTGTCAATTTGATGTCATTATGATATATATATTTTTTTGTTTAATCTTAAATTAGCCAGTTTAGGAGAGAGAGAGAGAGAGAGAGAGAGAGAGAGAGAGAGAGAGAGAGAGAGAGAGAGAGAGAGAGAGAGAGAGAGAGAGATTTATATGAGGCTATTTTCAGGTGTATTGATTCCGCGTGTAATTAGAAGGGGAGACCGTTGTTGGTGTTGGACTGAATGTGGCATAATTAGCACTGCTGATCGCCGCCGCTGTCAAATGTATTTAAGAGCGAGAGCATTGTGGCGCACCTATACTGTATCTCTCCGTCCAGCTCTCCCTGTCTCTCGATTTCTCTCTCTATACCGCTCGCTTTATCTCTCTCTCTCTCTCGTTTTCTCTTTAGGTGCTTTCACTCGTTCACCTTTTCACTCTATTGCTCACTCACTCAATCTCCAGTTCACTCACTCACTCACTCACTCACTCACCCAACCCACTCTTTCACAAACTCACCATCCCCCTTTATCGTTCACTCACCCACTCGCTTTTCATTCACTCAAATTCTTTCTCACCC
Source organism: Homarus americanus (assembly GCF_018991925.1). Taxonomy (NCBI): domain Eukaryota; kingdom Metazoa; phylum Arthropoda; class Malacostraca; order Decapoda; family Nephropidae; genus Homarus; species Homarus americanus. Next base: position 6,763,776 of record NW_024742238.1, on the reverse strand, counting down.
ATTTTCTCACTATCTTTTCTCGCTCTCTCTCTTTTGTCTCATTGCCTGTGTCTCTGAACTTTGTCCCTTTTTGAGTCAGCTTATTTTTCGAACTTTGTCTGTCATCACCTTTGTTGGTCAGACTCGTTATCCAAGAGGGCGAGGAAGAGGAGGTAGAAGACGGAAAGGAAGACGGAGAGCTAGAGGAGGAGGAGGAGGAGGAGGAGGAGGATGAGGGGGGAAGAGGAGGAGGAAGGGAAGAGGAGGAGGAAGTAGAAGATGGAGATGAAGACAGGGAGAGGAGGAAGAGGAGGCGGTAGAAGAGGAGGAGGAGGCAGAAGAGGAGGAGGAGGCAGACGGAGAGGAAGAGGTGGAGGAGAAAGAAGACGGAGCAAGACGAGGTAACTTAAGCAGAAATAGCAACTAACACCATCCTAAGCAACAGGAGCCGATACACAGCAATACTAATGTCGATCCTGAGCCGCAACAGCACCACCAGGCAGCAGTAGTAGCGTCAAGCAGGGAGGAGGAGAGTGTACCCAATAGCCAGAGACGCAATACACCCAACAATACCTTCCAATACTAACATCTAAACTACTATACTGTATACTTTGGTCTACACACACTATAATGGCCCACTGATGTATAACTATAACCGCATCAGCACTTCAAAAGCACATCTGGCCTCAGTATGACACTACACTATTTTTAGTTTTGAAAAAAAAAAACTCAAAAATTTCTTCTCATCCCCCAGAGGTGATGACCAGGTAGACGGCGGTCCTTATGTCACTGTGCTCACCTCACTCTGCCAACACCTCCATTTACTGCTATTTATCAGTAATTAATTAATATAGGTTAGGTTATCTCAATAAACTTCACCTAATTGATTTCTAGTACTGAGAAAACAACAATAATAATATTCCTATTAGTAACATATAATACACATATTACTACTATTGATAATAATAATAATGTTCTTATAATATAAATAATAAACACAATATAACCATAAAATAACAATAGGAAATACTGGTACACCCACATAAATATAACATATCGTACACAAGACAACACTGTAACCGGACTCAATACCGGTAAATGTTCTCAGGGAAGATGGTACTAATGACAGAGAATCATTACGGTCAAATTGCTGTATATGGATATGATTATACACCCTCGTGAATGTTAATGTGTGGGAGCACACGGTACCTGACAATTAGTACTGCTCACTGGATGTGGGAGGTCTCGGTGACTGTGAGAACACTACCTGACTCCTTATGAACACGAGTAGAACACTTGGTCACTGAAATTACGACGACCATGTTATTCTGGCTACTGATAAATGTATTTCGGGGGGTAACCCTGAGAGCAACACTAAATAAGGCCTGATGAATGTGAGAACATCAACTCAGACCTGATGGGTTTCCGGTGATTGTGAAATTATGACGTATATCTTGTTTTTGGTCGAGTGAACTGGGAATCTTGACGAATGTGGTTACCCTGTATTTCTTGTGTGGCTAAATTATGATAAATGCAATGCTTCGGGAATTGGCGAGTACAAAATACGCCAGCCCTGTCGTTTTGGGATCTGGTGACTGAAATTATACCGAAACTGTCTGTTAGTTCCTAGTACTGCACCTGTAAATTACAACTAAAACAGTATACTGTACCGTCTGGGGTGTCGTAAACTGTGAGAAAAGTAGTACCGACGAGATACATGTTTTGGTGTTGATGACTGTAAAAATACTGTCCCTTTCCGTTGTTATTTTGGTTTCTGGGAACTGAAAATTTGGTGGCTTCGTGTGCTAGTGACTGAAAACTGTGTTTCGTTGCTCCAGGTATTGCAAACTGTGGAAATGCAACAATTGTGTTTGGGGGGAGTCCTGCACGTTGAAAACACGACAATTTCTTTTATGTCACGTCCTGATGACAGAAAATACTCGTGATGCTTTTTTACTTTGTAATTTTATGGATGACAGATAAATAAAAAAGTATTTTCTGCACCTTGGTGTCAGTGAAAAAAATATTAATAAAAAATAAAAACCAAAACCACCCCTACAACTGCACCACCACTATCACTCCTCTCCCTCAACAACATCCAACTTCCCTCTATAACCAGCCCTACCACCATCTCACTTCTACAACCACATCGCCATACTTCCATAACCTACACCATCCACAACCCCCTTCTATAACCACCATCACCACAGTCCTTCAGCCTTACTACCACCCCTCCCTCCTAGCAGCACGTCCGGGTGTTGGTCACCGGCCCAGGTCTAACGCTTGACCTTCCGACCCATTGAGCAGAGATGGTTTAATTGTTGGTGTAATTGTGGCCACCACGTTGGGGGTTCCCTGCTCAAAGGCCGACCCCGCCTGCCTGGGGAAGGGTCGTGTGGCCAAGCTCTAGGGGGAGGGAAGGAGAGGGGGGGGGCAACAGGGGGGTATTATAGGCCTACTGTGGCGCTGGGCTCGTGAGCTACCCATGGGGTATAGGGGAGAAGTGTGCAACGTGGGGTGGTACAGAAGTGGGTAATGGGCGACGTGGGGTGGTAGAAAAGAGGGCAAAGAGGAGATAAAGAGGAGGAGGAAATTGGACCAACGGGAGATATAAGCTACGAGAGAAGTGGACAAGAAGGTGGAAGGGAAGACAGGGAATACAAAGAAAGAAGTGGGAGAGGAGGATAAACATGGGAGGGGGGGAAGACATGGATCAAAAGGGGGACGTGAGGCAGGAGGAGGCAGGGAAGGTGGAATCACAGGTTATGAGGTAAGGCGGTTCACCTTGCAAGAGCCGCCAAGTTCACCAGGTGACCCCTCGACCCATGACTACCTAACACTCGTATCTCTCTCTTTCTCTATCTCTCTCTCTACAGCTTCCCCTCGTGCCGGCACATTATCACGGTCGCCCTCGCCGTCTCCCGTCCGTCACACGCTCCCCTCACATAATCTTCCCCTCTTCCAATATTCTCCAATAATTCCTTCTTCTCTCTTCCCCCCTAGTCATCATAAATCATCACCCTCGTTTCTTATTTCCCCGTTATCGTCCACTCCTGCCATCTCCCTCGTTCTAATCCCGTCTTTCCTGCATTTAATCCCTCGCATTTTCTCTCTCTCTCTCTGTCTCTGTCCATCTCTCTCTTTCTCTCTGTCTCTCACCCTTCACTCATCCTCTTCTGCTTCCACACCTCATTCGTGATTCTTCTCTACCCTCGTCTCACTGCTCCCTCCCCTCATTTGCTTCCCACTGCCCTATTATTTCTTCTCTCCCCTCGCCTTGCTCGTTCCCAGATCTCCTCTTACTTCTTCTTATCTTTCCCCTTCCCCTCATTTAGTTCCTGTTGTCGCATTACTTCTTCTTTCGCTTTCCCCTCTACTAATTTACTCACCGCTTTTCCCTCGCCTCTCATCCAGTTCTCTTCGTCCCCCTTCATCCAACGTTATCCTTCTACCTCTTCAGCCATACCCCTCTGTTCTCGTTCATCCAATCCATCTTGCTCTTCCCTTACCTATCTTCCTCCCCTCTTACTAACTCAGTTCATCCCTCTCCCTTACCTTACTCTCTCTATTCATCCGGTCTGCCCCTCTCACAATCATTCAGTCCTCTCTCTCTCTCTCTCTCTCTCTCAGCCCTTATATCCATCCTTCCCTCTCACTCATCCACTTCAACTCTCTCCCCGTTATCCATACTCCCCCTCTCACTCATCCAGTTCACCCCGATTCGCTCTCCCCTCACCTAGTCATCCCTGGCTTTCCCCTCTGTTATCCTCTATGTCTCTTCCCCCTCGTCTCCCTTATTCCAAATTCATTTTCCCTTTCCCCCCTCCTCCTCCTCTTCACTGCCTCACTTTCCCTCACCTCCGTTACTGTCACTTTCCCTCACCTCCATCAACGTCACTTTCCCCTCACCTCTCTTTATCATCACTTTCCCCTGACCTTCGTTACTGTCACTTCCCCTCACCTCTCTTAACATCACTTCCCCTCACCTCAATTACAATAACTTCCCCTCACCTCCGTTAAATTCACGTTCTCTCACCTCCGTTAACATCATTTCCCCTCACCTCCGTTAACGTAACTTCCCACCTTGTCACCGTTAATGCCATGTCCATTAACTTCCCTTATCGTCACTACCCCTTACCTCTACCCTTTTCCCAACCTCACACCTCTCCATTTCCTTCCCTCTTGCTTCTTATCATTCCATTTTCTCTTCATCCTCTCCCGTTCTCTTCCACTTCTTTACTCCTTTTCCATTTCCTCTTCATCTCCTTCCTCCTCTTCTTTCTTCTTCCCCTCAGTCCTTTGCTCTCTTCCACACTCCTCTCCTCTACTTCCTCTTCCCCTCACTCCTCCCCTCCACTTTCTCTCACTCCTCCCCGAGCGTCGTGGCCAGACGTGACTCTGCGCTGGTCGGGGGTCGTAGGGGATTCCAGTAATCATTTGGGTCAACACAAGCGACTTAGTCCCCAGCTGTTGGCGACCAGACCAGACCCACACTGATGGAGACCAGACCAGACCAGATCCACATTGTTGACGACCAGACCAGATCAGACCAGACCCACAGTACTAACAACTATACCAGACCAGAATCATGCTGGCGACCAGACCAAACCCACTTTGCTGGCGATTAGACCACAGCATCTTCAACTCACAAAAATCCATATAGTTTACGTCACACACACACACACACACACACATGCACACAAGCTTGAGAAGGCCTTAACTTCCAGATATAGTGGTGCCGCCACCACCACCACCACCACCACCACCTAGTGGGGCAACACTCTTGAAAGAAAAATACTAAAATACTCTGAAGCTTAAAGTTACCCCTCCACCCATCCCACCCCCACCCATCCCGCCCCCTCCTTGGCGTCTCGGGGGTGGGTGGTGTGGGTGGGGAGGGGCTGACGTACCTACAGCTTTAAATATTTATGTAGGTTGCATCTAGAGGCTTCTGAGACGGAAACACTCGTAGGGCGTCCCACGGATGTATACAGGCAAGGCCCCACCACCTGACCCTAGTCACACACACCTTGTCTTCTTGTTACTCTCAAGTGGGTAAAAATATTGGGGATAGTAGTAGTAGTAGTAGTAGTAGTAGTAGTAGTAGTAGTAGTAGTAGTAGTAGTAGTAGTAGTAGTAGTGTGTGAATTGCAGGAAGCTAGACCAGTGTCGGAACCCACGTCGCAGGGAGCCGACACAGGCGGCCACAGTGGATATCGCCGGGACCCAACTACCCGATGATATCCGAAATGATAGCAGTGAGTCTACTCAACCCGATAATGTAGTACTAATAAATGCTGCTCCCTCAGTAGCAGGTGTCCACGAGGAGAATGAGAGACAGCCGCCTCAGTGGAATGGCATGTCGATGGAAAATGCAGGCGTATGGGTCAAAGAAACCTACTCAGAAATTGTCAAGTGGTCGCCCGCTAACTTATTTGAACCACCCAAGTGTGCGGCCACCAAAGAAATGATTCGGGAGATGACTCACTTCATGACTGATTACACTCAGGACCGCTTCCTCGCCCCCCTAGCTCTTCAAATACTGGCAATAATACCACATCTATTTTGTCAGAGGACACACACAAAGGCTAAGCACAAAGAAAATGTGGCAGCAATGAAGAGAAGGTTGACAATGTGGCAGACTGGGGCCCTAGATGATCTCCTATGTGAAGCAAGAACACTGCAGGAGAGACTAAAATCTACGGGTGACGGAAAGCAAAACACCGATGACGTGGCAAGACAATTTGGAAACAAAATGCGTGTGGGAAAAGTGTCTCTCGCGGTAAGATCTCTCACACATGAATCCTCCGGTGGAGTGATGCCAATAAACAGAGCGACATTAAAACTATTGAAAGAGAAACATCCCCCTGCAAGCGAAGATGAAGGCATCAGGCTCCAGGGTGCTTATATCCCACCAAACGCTGTCCTGTTCGAGAAAATAACAGGAGAGATGGTGTGGAAAAAGGCACTGAAGACTCGTGGAGGAGCCGGCCCTTCAGGTCTGGATGCAAACGGTTGGAGAGTCATCCTCAGCACAAACAAGTTTGGCCCTGTAGCAAGCGATCTCTGCACTGCCATTGCCACCCTTGCAAGAAAGCTTGCATCCTCTTGCTGCCATCACCTCCAGGCTCTGACGGCCTGCCGCCTTATTCCTCTGGAAAAGAAACCAGGATGTAGACCTATAGGGGTGGGGGAAGTGCTGAGGCGGATCATCGGAAAGTGTATAATGGAGGTGGTAAAGGATGATGTCAGGGCAGCAGCAGGGAACCTACAAGTGTGTGCTGGCCACCAGGCTGGTGGGGAGGCGGCCATTCACGCCATGAGATTGATATTTGAGCAGCGTGATTGTGAGGCCGTTCTCCTGGTGGATGCTTCAAACGCATTCAACATACTTAACCGCAAGGCGGCACTGCACAACATCAAGATCAAGTGTCCTAGCTTTGCGATGTATGTTGAAAATTCGTATAGGAATCCTTCAGACCTCTACGTAGTAAACAACAAGGCTCTACGAGGTGATACCATCCTACAGTCGACCGAGGGAACAACACAGGGAGACCCCGTTGCAATGGCAATGTATGCAATAGGCCTATCAGTGCTCCAACAAGAAATAAAGTATGAAACAACTGGGGTCAAACAAGTGGCATATGCTGATGACCTCACAGGAGCAGGAAAAGTGGAGGACATCAAAAAGTGGTGGGACCTGGTAACATCGCGAGGTCCACAAATAGGGTACCACCCAAACGCCAGCAAATCCTTCCTCATCGTGAAGCCAGATCATTATGATCGGGCTGTGGAGGTTTTCGGCGAAAGTGAGGTCAAAATAACTAAGGACGGCCAAAGACATCTAGGCGCAGTAATTGGCACTACGGACTTCAAGACCCAGTACGTAGGGGGAAAGGTGAACGAGTGGGTTAGCGAAATCCATGCTCTATCGGAGATTGCTAACACAGAGCCACATGCGGCCTTTGCAGCATTCACACATGGAGTCAAGCATCGTTGGAACTACCTGATGCGTACCATCCCTGAGATCCGACCCCTCCTCCACCCTTTGGAAGAAGCAATCAGTGTCAAGTTCATTCCCAAACTAGTGAAACACCACGACTTAACCCCAGTAGAAAGAACACTTCTTGCACTTCCACCAAGACTGGGAGGGATGGGACTAACTAATCCAGAGGAGATTGCTGACTCTGAACATCAAAATTCACTTAAGCTCACGGCAGCCCTCACTGACCACATAATAGCCCAGAATGCAACAGGGGAAGTGGACACCAGCGAAGTTAATAAGATCCGTAGATCCATTACAACAGATCGGCAGCACTGCCAAAATGACATGTTGCAGCAACTATTGCTGCAGGTTCCAGAAAATTTGACAAAAAAAGTAGCTATAGCGCAGGAGGTGGGCGCCTCGAACTGGTTAACTACGTTACCGATAAGGGCAAATGGTTTCAGCCTTAACAAACAAGAATTTACAGATGCCATTGCTCTAAGGTACGGTTGGCCAGTAGATGGTTTGCCCTCCCAATGCGTGTGTGGCTATTCCTATGATGGCGATCACGCCATGGTTTGCAAGAAGGGGGGCTTCATATGCATGAGGCATGACGAGGTAAGGGATCTCACAGCAAATATGTTGAAGGAAACCTGCCGGGACGTCATGGTAGAACCGACCCTCCTTCCACTGGATGGCGAGATCCTCCAACACAGGACTTCAAACACATCTAACGAAGCCCGTGTGGACGTCAGTGCTCGAGGATTCTGGACGCGGGGACAGCGAGCCTTCTTCGACATCAGGATTTTTGATCCCATGGCCGTTTGTCACCGTAACCTAGCTCTCGATGCTGCACATAGGAGGAACGAGAACGACAAGAGAAGGGCATATGGGGAGAGAATTCAAAATGTCGATCAAGGCAGCTTCACTCCGCTAGTGTTCACAACCTCTGGTGGGATGGGCCCAAGCGCAAGATGTTTCTACGCCAGACTCGCGGAGCTGATCTCCGAACAGAAGCAGCAGCCCAGAAGTTATGTCACAGCCTGGATGAGATGTCGACTGTCCTTCTCTCTCCTTCGGTCGGCTTTGCTCTGCCTCAGGGGAACGAGAGCTTCTGCCCCTACTCCGTCAACTGCTGCAGATATCGACTATGAGGCTACAGTCACCGAATGCCGCATCGATCTGCGGCTCAACTAATTTAACACAGATAGGATAGTTGCTTATGTATTAGGATATTTAATATTAAGGTAAATAAATGGTGGCGAAGGTGTGGCTATTGGGGGAGGCTGGAGGCCATTAAAAAAAAAAAAAAAAAAAGTAGTAGTAGTAGTAGTAGTAGTAGTAAGATGAGAGAGAGAGAGAGAGAGAGAGAGAGAGAGAGAGGAGAGAGAGAGAGAGAGAGAGAGAGAGAGAGAGAGAGAGAGAGAGAGAGAGAGAGAGAGAGAGAGAGAGAGAGAGAGAGAGAGAGAGAGAGAGAGAGAGAGAGAGAGAGAGAGAGAGAGAGAGAGAGAGAGAGAGAGAGAGAGAGAGAGAGAGAGAGAGAGAGAGAGAGAGAGAGAGAGAGAGAGAGAGAGAGAGAGAGAGAGAGAGAGAGAGAGAGAGAGAGAGAGAGAGAGAGAGAGAGAGAGAGAGAGAGAGAGAGAGAGAGAGAGAGAGAGAGAGAGAGAGAGAGAGAGAGAGAGAGAGAGAGAGAGAGAGAGAGAGAGAGAGAGAGAGAGAGAGAGAGAGAGAGAGAGAGAGAGAGAGAGAGAGAGAGAGAGAGAGAGAGAGAGAGAGAGAGAGAGAGAGAGAGAGAGAGAGAGAGAGAGAGAGAGAGAGAGAGAGAGAGAGAGAGAGAGAGAGAGAGAGAGAGAGAGAGAGAGAGAGAGAGAGAGAGAGAGAGAGAGAGAGAGAGAGAGAGAGAGAGAGAGAGAGAGAGAGAGAGAGAGAGAGAGAGAGAGAGAGAGAGAGAGAGAGAGAGAGAGAGAGAGAGAGAGAGAGAGAGAGAGAGAGAGAGAGAGAGAGAGAGAGAGAGAGAGAGAGAGAGAGAGAGAGAGAGAGAGAGAGAGAGAGAGAGAGAGAGAGAGAGAGAGAGAGAGAGAGAGAGAGAGAGAGAGAGAGAGAGAGAGAGAGAGAGCACAGGATGCTATACTCCCAGCTGCATCATGCTTCAGGTAGGCGCAGCACCACCCACCTCCTGCCGTCGATCTTCTCCCCAGCACTGACACTCACCAATGACAGCAGCCAATGGACCACCAGTGACCCCCACCAACAACCATCCCTTGTACTATCAGTTACCATCAACAACCATCCCTCTGATAACGACCCACGTACCACAAACAACCACTCTTTGATGACAACCATACTACTCTGATAACTACCTGCCTACCTACTACCACCACCCCAGATGACAACTAACAGACCACCAGTTACCACCAGCTTGAGGCAGTGTGTGTGGCGTCGCTTTGTTCTGGCCAGTAAAATAAACAGAAGCAGGTGAGGTGATGATGAAGGGCGGGTCTGTGCCACGTCTGCCCGGTAGCGTGGCGTCACAGGTCCACTGACGAAGTGATACTGTGAGAGACGCACAGGCTGGTATTGATGCTCCTGGTCGACGTGAAGTAGCTCCTCAGGTGATGGTACAAGCACTAAGTTACTGGAATGATCTCATGATTTTGGCTAAGAAACAAACGTGAGTAGACGACGATGATGAAGAGAAGTGACAATAATAAGATAAAAGGTAGAACAAAATAACGATTGTAATGATAAATGATGATGAATGCCAAGGTGTGTACGAAAACAAAATGGCAGAGAAAAATGTATAGATGATCAAGATAAGAGAAGTTCCTCCCATCAGAACTTGTACACAGGTGTTCTGTTCACAGGAAATGCCGAGTGTGTGTCTGAGAAAGGTTCCCTCTGGCCCGTCTCGCCCCAGACCTTAAGACACATAATTAGTACCGAGTCGTGCCTCACCATACTGGCGCATTTATGGTTCCCGGTTGTAAACTGAATGAAACAGTACAGTACGTGGAATAATGGAAAGATATTAATATATAGCACATGAAAGATTTGAGCTGTAGTTGAAATATAACCACAACTGATACACCACAGGCAAGGTAACGACACTATCAATCCAAAGTACCAAATAAAAGTCGATATAATGACACACAGAACGAGATAATGAGATAAAATTGGTCGAGTAGATTGGATGCGTCCGCTACACACCCCATCTTCCTTCCGTTAATGTTAGAACATTGTTCTTCTATAGTTATTATACTGAGGGGATGAGTAATAACAAATCCCAATAAAGAGAACACCCTTGATAATACCAACTCTGAGTACAACAAAGGTGGCGGCCACCACCGAGAAGACAATCAACTGTTCAGTCAAAACTAACACAGCACTCCATACAGATGCCAACACTAACCCACTTTAATCATTCCTCGTTGAATCATTTTCTAGAACCATTCTTACGATCAACTATAACGATCACAACTAAACAGACAGGTTTATCTATTAACTACCTGCTTGAGTTACTATAACTACGGTAGCCAAGTGACAGTAGTACATTTCCTGGCTACGTGGGCATACACACAGTAGTTGAATGACGTGGGGGGAAGTAATATATAAGGGACTATAAGCCAGGGGGGCCTTCAGGAATATGTCAAGTAGAGGGTAATGTAAGGCTCTATAAGTAACCGAGGGAGGCAGTGTTGTAGGTCAGCGGGGAGGATGGTTCACGGTGTCTTCATCCCCTCTTTATTGTAGGTCAGGAAATGACATCTCTGGCTGTTCTTTTTGACCTTTTATACCCTCACCCAGTACCCTCCTTGCCCTCACCCAGTATCTCTCTCCCCTCCAGGATTCTGGTGACCACAAGGCTTCCTCCCCCTCTGCCAGGTGCATGGTGCCACTAACTCCATCCCGCTGCCCTCACTCCTGCTAATGCATGACCATGGCCAGTGGCGTCCAGAAAGCGGACCGTGGACCGTTGGGTGTGGCCCTCTGGGACGAATTGGTCTACAAAAGCAGGCCACCCGCCAGTGGCTCGCTGCCCGGCCGTCCTCACAAAGACGCGCCAGCGACAAAAACGCCCGTGGCAGCCCTGCAAAAAATTCAAATTTGCTGCGAAAGAGAGAAGGCCTTTTACCCCCGTGATGGATATTCCAGGCTGAATGCGCTCCTTTCATTCAATTATTCTTTCTCTTTTTGCCGGGGTGGCGCATTGTGCATCATTACTATCGTGTTTGATCTATATTTGGGCGAGGCGGCGCCGCCACCCTCCACCAGGCCTCTCACACCACGGGGCCCGTCCCACCCTGCCTCCTCCACACACCTGTATGCGTCTTTGTGTTACACCAACGGCCGCCACACACCTGTAGGACACTTGTCCCACGCTTGTTACACACCAGTGGATGTTGTGCCACACACACACTCGTCACGTACTACCTGGCTCAACATTAATGCTACAACGTTATTGAGATATGCCAAAACTAATAGCATTTAAGATAAAGTATATCATCATATATTTACAAATTGTATACAGTACTGTACTGATAAATAAATCCGTATTTACTAACTTAGCTGTGTAGTACACGAAAAACATCGTCCATATTAATCACCTTCCCAGCAGACGTGTGTGTGTGTGTGTGTTTAGTCTACTTAATACCCGCCTTTTATGGTCTGACTGAAGTAATATTTTTCGCACGTGTGGGATAATGTTTTCAAGTGTGGTTTAACGTAGTCAGTGAGCAAGTCCTGGTCACCCTTGTTTATTGATATACAAGAGGTTTATAGTTTCTATTTTCCCTTAAAAAATATATCATCGTATTACTTTCTATAGCTCATCTGACACACACACACACGTGAGCTTTAGTTTCATCACTGATGTTGTAATACAGTGGAACGCGTCTACCATGAAATAATATATTATTAAATCTAATTAAAAATATCAACATGCTTTACAGATGCAGGTCCATCAACACCTGTGATAAGTCTTCACACCTGTAGATCTATCTACACCTGTTAGGGACAAGTCAAACACCTGCAAGACACCCCCGCACGCACGCACACACACAGGCACACACACACACACACACACACACACACACACACACACACACACACACACACACACACACACACACACACACACACACTGTATATTTTCAGCCTTCGGGCTGCAGAACTTTTTCAATAAACCGTTAATTATTATTATTTTTTTATATTATTACACACACACATGTAAAAAACATCATACACCTGCAGGAGACCCATCCACACCTGTAAGAAACCTAATATAAACCTTAATGGAAACCGACCCGCGAGATAGCAGAGGATGTAGGCCAGAGTAGGGGTAGTGCAGGATGGCAGGCTAGGGTGGTAGTGCAGGATGGGCTAGGGTGGGTGTGCAGGATGGGTAGGCTGGGTGGGGGCAGTAGTGCAGGATGGTAGGCTGTGCAGGATGGGTAGGTAGCTGTAGGTAAAGGTAGTGCAGGATGAGGTAGGTATTGTAGGGTGTGTAAGAGGAGTGGCAGGATGAGGTAGGCTGGGGTAGGCTAGGTGTGGTAGGCTGGTAGCAGGATGGCAGGCTAGGGTGTGGTAGTGCAGGATGGGTAGGCTAGGGTGTGGTGTAGTGCAGGCAGAGGGTAGGCTAGTGTGGTAGTGCAGGATGGGTAGGCTAGGGTGGTAGTGCAGATGGGTAGGCTAGGTGTGGTGTGTGGGAGCAGGAGTGCAGGATGTAGGCTAGGTGTGGTAGTGCAGGATGAGGTAGGCTAGTGGGGTAGTGCAGGATGGGGAGGCAGGGGTGTGGAAAGCAGGATGGGTAGGCTAGGGTGTGGTAGTGCAGGATGGGTAGGCTGAAGTGTGGTAGTGCAGGATGGGTAGGTGGTAGCAGGATAGGTGGTGTGTGGTAGTGCAGGATGGAGAGGCTAGGGGTGTGGTAGTGCAGGATGGGTGAGGGCTAGGGTGTGGTAGTGAGGATGAGGGTAGGCTAGGGTGTGGTAGTGCAGGATGGGGGTAGGCTAGGTAGGTGCAGGATGGGGTAGGCTAGGGTGTGGCAGTGCAGGATGGGTAGGCTAGGGTGGTGTGCAGTGCAGGAGGTGGCAGGGCCAGGCTAGGTGTGGTAGTGCAGGATGGGAAAGGCTAGGGTGTGTGTGCAGGATGGGTAGGCTAGGGTGTGGTAGTGCAGGATGGGGAGGCTTAGGGGTGTGTGCTGTGTGGTAGTGAGGATGGGGTAGGCTAGGGTGTGGTAGTGCAGGATGGGGGTAGGCTAGGGTGTGGTGGAGGAAAGGTAGGCTAGGGTGTGGGGTGCAGGATGGGGTAGGCTAGGGTGTGGTAGTGCAGGATGGTAGGGTATGGGGTGGCTAGGGTGTGGTAGTGCAGGATGGGTAGGCTAGGGTGTGGTAGTGGATGAGGGGTAGGCTAGGGTGTGGTAGTGCAGGATGGGGTAGGCTAGGGTGTGGTAGTGCAGGATGGGGTGGTAGGTGGGTGTGTAGGGATGCAGGATGGGGCTAGGGTGTGGTAGTGCAGGATAAGGTAGGCTAGGGGTGTGGTAGTGCAGGATGGGGTAGGCTAGGGTGTGGTAGTGCAGGATGGGTAGGCTAGGTGTGGTAGTGCAGGATGGGGAAGGCTAGGGTGTGTGTGCAGGATGGGGTAGGCTAAGTGGTGGGGTGGCAGGATGGGGTAGGATGCTGGTAGTGTGGTAGTGCAGGATAAGGTAGGCTAGGGTGTGGTAGTGCAGGATGGGGTGAGGCTAGGGTGTGGTAGGTGCAGGATGGGGTAGGCTAGGGGTGTGTGTAGTGCAGGATGGGGGTAGGCTAGGGTGTGGTAGTGCAGGATAGAGTAGGCTAGGGTGTGGTAGTGCAGGATGGGGTAGGCTAGGGTGGTGGTAGTGCAGGATGGGGTAGGCTAGGTGGGGTGGTGCAGGATGGGAGTAGCTAGGGGGGTAGTGCAGGATGGGGTAGGGGTTAGGTAGTAGTGGGGATGGGGTAGGGCAGAATGGGGTAAGTTAGGGTGTAGTGCTGAATGTTTTTTTTGGGGGTGGGGTAGCATAGGGAAGGGGTAGCTAGGCTAGAGTGGGGGGCGCGCAGGATGGGGTAGCGTTGGGGTAGGCTAGGGTGGGGTAGCGCAGGGCCACCATAGCGGACCAGGGTGGGGTAGCGCAGGATGGGGTAGGCTAGGGTGGGGTAGCGCAGGGCCACCATAGCGGACCACCAATCGATGGCGAGCCGGCTGCGGGTCCATTGTGCATACTTAATGAAATTTCACTTGTATAGATCAGCAGCGGGCGGAGGGTGGAGGAGCCGGAGAGGGGGCGCACGCGTCACCCTGGGGCAAGGGGGTGTCCTAAGGCGAAGGCGGGCAGGGAATCTTCGGGGCGGGGGTGGGCAGGGGATCTTCGGGACGGGGGCGGGTAAGGGATGTCTTACAGCGATGGCGGGTAGGGGGACGAAGCATGTCCAAAGGCGGGGGCGAGCAGGGAGAGTTCCTCGGGGTGGGTAGAAGGGGTGTCCTAAGGCGAGGATGGGGGAGGACGCATGGTGTCCCTGGGGCAGGAGGCGGAGGTTCTAAGGGCGGGGAATAGGATGATATCCCTATGGGGGGAGGAGGCCCTAAAAGCCAGGGATAAGGTGACGTCTCTAGGGCGAGGAATGGGTGATGTCCCTTGGGTGAGGGAGGGGGCGGTATCCTCTACGGCAAAAAAGGGGTGTGCCAGAGACTGGATTCCCTCGGTGAGGGGGATGACCCAGGGGGATGATGGGGAGGGGTGATAAGTTTTCCTGGGAAATGGAAGGGGAGGGATGTAATCCCTTCGGCGGGAGGGGAACAAGTGTGGTTGGTGCTCCTAGGTAGGTAAAGGCATGTCCCTTGGATGAGGGGAAGAAGGGTGGTGGAATTATCCTCATGGTGGAGGGGGGAGGAGGGGAAGTGCCAATGGTCAGGAAGTCATCAAGCCAAGATATGTACACCACATCATCAAGCCAGGTGTGAGCCCGCATCTCTCAGTCAGGTAAGACTAATAGGATAACACTACTAACGTTTCGGAACGATGGTGAGCCACAAGATGACGGGGAAGAATCATCTGTGACCCAGAAGCACGGCACCAGCGACCCAGGCACCCCAGTTCTTAAACTCCTTCACAACACCTTATATAAAATCCCGTATAGGCAGTAGTACGTAGTACATGAGGGGTTGGCAAGCAGAAACAAGCAGACAATAAGAGCATAACTGTCACTAACAGAGTATCAATAACTGAAGAAACAACAGCAAATTGCACCAAGAACAGCGATACCAGTAGTAACAGCAACAACATTATCTATAAATGTATCAACGTGTGTAGAGCCAGCAGTAGTAAGATCATGTAGCGCAAGTAGCAGCACGACAGGGGGAGAGAAGTATCACTAGCTACAGTAAAAGAGAACCGAGAGGAGCGAGGATTATAACGACATCTGCAGTAATAACCGTCATAACTGTACCAGCATCAGCAGATGAAGCAAGAGAAGGAGGAAGTGAGCAAGTAGCATCAACGGTATAAGCAGAAGAGAGGTATGATTATTATCAGCAAGAACTGAAGAAGAACCAGCACCAACATCTCCAGCAGGTGCCGGGAGCGAGGCAGGAGGCATGTGGGTCTGGGCGGAAGCAGAACCACCAGTTTCTGGGTGAGGGCCCCGGTGGGGTCCCCGACCACAGCGCTCCGCCTCGGCCCCCCTCACTGCCCTTACTGACGCCCAAGCCACCAGCCGGATACGTAATAAAAACCCAATACCGTATCGGACATCAACCCCACCCCCTCACCCT
Organism: Homarus americanus; assembly: GCF_018991925.1. NCBI lineage: Eukaryota > Metazoa > Arthropoda > Malacostraca > Decapoda > Nephropidae > Homarus > Homarus americanus. Next base: position 6,748,028 of record NW_024742238.1, on the reverse strand, counting down.
CCCTTATCATGGTAGTATCACCAAACATCAGCACCACGATAACTCCCACGCTGCACCAACCACCCACACAGCACACGACTTGGCAATGAACCGTGCTTATAGATATACTGAAACTCGTTATCTAACCTTCACCTTCAAATTCACTCACGATTATATTGTGTAGGACAACTAAAATGTAAAGGGCGAACTAACGCTGCTTTGGAGACTTACTCTGGCTCCAAAGGCGACACCAAGAGTAAATTCTACAATTGGACCCCACCCATTAATTCACCCACGAGAAATCACTGATATCGCGAAATAATCCTGACCTTATCTGGCTCACGCTACACAGTGCTAAAGTGAAAAGCCTCCAGCGGCCACCACCACACCACGCACAGTGTCGCCGCTGCCACATATATCAATCCTCACTATTTGTTTAGCCTCAACCTCGTGGCTCCCCTTCGTCCCCTATCACTCACTCCGCCTGTTAGATGAATCTAAGGAGAATAACATCCAGGTGTCCGAGATGATTCGTAAGCAGGATGACTAAACTAAAACATAGAATGATTAGATTTAGTTATCTTGGGATACAACTCTATCATACCAACGATAAAACACGACAGTAACTTTATGATACCGTCACAATGTGGATATCACTGCGTGTCCAGTACTCTACACCTAAACATGAACTTGTTCTGATGTTTCTAAATATAAATTTTCCGGGGCAGAATGTGAAATACTGTACTTTATACTGTGCACAATATACTTTATACCTGTACCTGATCACATACCGATAATTCTGGGAAAAATTGTGATTCCAAGCTTAAATTACTTCACTGGTAGTCTACTTTATTCCTAAACCTGCACATGCAACGAAGTTAATAAAACCCTGACCTGAATGCAACAATCTACGAAGCATTTCCTCCCGCTATTAACCTGTTCCCTAGGATACAGCCATCACAAAAACCTATTAACAGCCATCAGCTCAAGAGACACAAGGACAAACCATCCAAGAGAGTCGTTCAAGAAGGCTGCATATCTCTTGACTGTCACGCGACTGTCTCGTTATGATGAGACGAACAGTTAAATGGTATTTTACAGTGCACTTGACCAGGGGGGATGATTAGTGGGGCTCACGAGGCTGAGTGGTGACATATAAACACATCTTAGGGGGAACGTCTCCATTAGTGAGAGAGAGAGAGAGATATTACTAATTAAAGGACGTGTAGGGAGGCAGCTGAGCAAGACTAGGAGGTCGCCACACGCCCACCTGTTTCCCTTTCGGCCATTCCTTCGGTTTCTAATGGGTGGTCCGCCCCCCTTTCACACACTTTCATCCATCCACCAACTACTCCACACACACACACACACACAAGTACTCAGCCACGTACCTACACCCACATACTAACCACAATACCCTCCAAATACACAAACACACACGAGAGAGAGCGAGAGAGAAGCCCCTGAAAGCGAGGCAGAGACTCCCACGGTCTGGAGGCGTCAGCTGAGCGTGAGGACCTCCACCAGGTGCGCCAGGTGGGGACGGACCACCCTGGGACAGGTGAGGATTATTTATGACAACCCAAGATCAGGTGAGGGTTAGGCTGGTGTCGGGTAAGGATCATGGGTGGATCAGGTGATGACGGGTGAGAGTCGGTGGATGACAGGTGAAAACAGCAGGTAATTGATAAGAACAACTGATCATGGGTGAGGTTTAGCTGATGATGACGAGTGAGAAACGAAACAGCTGATCATGGATGAGGAGCAGCTAATAATGACGGATGAGCAACAACTATTATGACCCACAGCTACCAAGACCACCGTTATCAGTACAACTACCACCACTAGTACCAGCATTACCAATACCATAATCACCACCACTAGTACCAACGTTACCAGTACCACAACTACCATCACCACAACTACCAACATTACCAAAACCATTGCTCCCAATACCCTGAAGCCATAGCTAACCGTTTTAACAAAAAATACCAAGTACCATCACTACTAAAACCACCACTCCCAACAACATTGTAAACAATACCGTAACTACAATTTACCAACATTACCAGAACCAACCATTCCTCCTCCTGACTTAACCCACCACCAACACCTCTCACTCCATCTTGGCAATACTGTGACCTCCCTCCACCTCTCTATTTATAATTGCAAAACGCGGAGAATAAATGCCAAGAATGGTCTTTCACTCCCCGGTAATGTCCCTATGACCGTCCATAACCTCCCTGTTTATATGTAAATGATTTACATAAATGCAAAACAACGACATCCAGACCTGATACAAGTGTCGCCCTCGATAACCTACAAGTTGTAAGTGTAAATATTGTAAAAGGTTTATTAGAGATACCCATGCTTTCTTAAATTCTGAAGACTGGTTTAACAGGATTATATTTTTTGTGTTGGGTAAAGATTAGACACCCCAGTTTATTTTATTTTACATGATAATTAAACACCTAAACTAGCCTACACCCCCATGTGAAATAAACTACAGTGTCTAATCTTCACGTGACCCATCCTGATAATTAGCATTGAAGGTTTAGCATTTTACAGCCAATGGTTTAACTTTAACAGAATCATGCATGAACATTGAACACCTCACGAAAGATGGTTTATTGAATTAACGAGGATGGTTTAACCCTTTGGTAACCTAAGGCGGAGTCATAGTGCAAACGGTGAACATACTGACAGAGGTAACTCATCCACGAGGAACTCTACTCTACCGTGATTTATTGACGCGTAAAGTGAGGAAATTAAGTAAACAATGGAATTAAGTTCACAAAGAGGCAGACACAGGGACAGTTTAACAGCTAAAAGATATATTTGTTATACTGAAGTTGGATTAACTAAATATTAGGGACTCCACCTTATTTCACCTTAAGATTAACCACCTTAATGCTTACCTAACCTAACCTAACTTAAACTAAACTAACCTAACCTAACGCTTACCTAACCTAACATAACTTAAGCAAACTTAACCTTGATCATCACATGAAATAAGGCAGGTGTCTTATCGTCTCCTGAACCCTAAAATTTGTTATCTTTATATATAAAATATCCATAATGGTTAGCAAGATATAAATTGCTCATAATTATAAATAGCCACAAAAACATTTAACGGAATAGAGTAAATATAATACACACAAACACTTTTCTCTTTTTTCCCCAACACAGGCACCCGACCACTCCATGACCCTGTATGTAAATGAAAAGACTGTAAATAAATTTCCCCGTCTGACAGTCCCCAGATAACGAGCTTCCACAGGATGACTGGTTATCGTCAGCCAAGAACAGCTGTGGGTGTCCTTATCAGCCGAGAGCAAATATCTGCCATCTACTGTATAAATATCACGCATAATTAATCTATCAACTGCTATATGGGGCAGAGAGCTGTGCGGAAACCTTGAAAATATCCGTCTGTTGTAATCCATCTCTCGTACTCAACCAACTGTCAGACTAACAGTATCAATTATTAAATTGATACTGTTAGTCTGACAGTTGGTTGAGTCGAACAGCTAGTTGACTCAGACATACCTGGATGAAGACACACCTGGTTGAGTCAGACACACCTGGATGAGTCAGACACACCTAGATGAGTCAGACACCTGTTTGAATCACACACCTGGTTGAGTGAGACACCTGGTTGAGTCACATACAGAGAACTGAGTTACGTTACCCGAGGAGTGTAGAGAAAAAGTGGACGAGGTAAACAAGTCATACAGAACACAGCCACTCCGCTTACTGCCACTCATCATCAACACTCACCTGCGAAAGAAAAAAAAACATTAACTTAGTGCTTACAAAAAAATAATTCATTTAGTTGGTGTTTCAAAAAGTACATTTAGTTGGTTTAAAAAAAAATACCCGCTATACATTTAGTTGGTTTAAAACATATATACATTTCGTTAGTGTTTACAAATATATGATACACACCACAAAAAGTTTACGCTATGCTTAAATGGTTAAACGTAAAATAAGCTACACGTACAACAATATCAAATGATATTTTTTTAGTTACCCCAGCAGTTATATAAATGTAGCCAGGTCACTAACTCACTCAATGACACCATAAACACATTTCGTTAACCTCATCTACACTCAAAGATTCACTGCCATATATTATACAATTAGATAAAAAATCTTCAATGCTCGTTATAAATAAGGTATTTTCTAGGTCATTTGTAATTCCTATAAATTTGGGTTTGGTAAATATTTAACAAGATACAACCTGGGCAACGTGTTGCATCTTTAAGGCGAGAACTGACTCACGGACTCCTCCAAACTGTGCCGCCAACACTCGATGAAGTAAAATAACCCACCACACCTTCCCCTGTTTTCAATGTAAACACTTCCCCCCGAAAATCAAAAGGAAAGAAAAGCGCATCTGGGAGACAAATATCATAAAGTGAAGGACCTCCCGAGAGAAATCTTTCAGCAGAACCAATAAGGGCGGCCAAATCTTGCAGCTGATCCTCCTGCAGCGGGTGCCAGAAGTATTTCACCTCCTCGTGAAGAGATCGAACGCCTTAAAACTGGCTTCAATATCATAATCTAAAGAGTTTCTTACCGACTCTTACCGACTAGCAGACTTATGGTACTAACAAAAATATTTTGAGAATTCTAAATATAATATTCTGAAAATTTACTCGTGTACTTGTTGATAAATAAGACATACTAAATGTATACCGAAATATATATACGGTATATGCATCATTAAAAAGGATGATACAAAATGTGTTACTAATTCTGTTGTGATTTAAGTGAGCAAATAATAATACATCTATCACACACACAAACTTTACGAGCACATCCACTAGTGAAACATAAAAGGAAGAAAACATTATAAGAGCCCAAGAGCTGAGAGGGAGTAATATATTCCTCTAGTAACATTAGTAACGAGATCCAGAGCCATGATCTAACACTGCACTGATGCTTCAGCACAATGACAATAAACAGATTAAAAACAGTCATTTGTTTACTCCCTAAACCTTGGGGTTTAGGAAGTAAATTAATCATTTACGAGATCAAATCCTATGTTTATTGACCCAACTCCACCTGAGTTTGGCCGGCACCAAAAGCACAGGATCCCTTATTACTTTACCTCACAAATCATCCATAATACCTGTACTTATTGCCAGCAGGGCGGTATCTTGTGGCACGAGCATCAAATAATGCGGTTGTCCTTTGATACACTGCTATGACCATCCACATTCATAAAAGAACTCCACTGCAGGAAAAAGATGGACAAATGTTCGTCTGGCGTCGGTTCCCTAAGCAAGTCACTGTTAGGCGAAAGAGAACCCTAAGAGCTGCTGAATGCCCGAGCTGGCAGTTTTTTAAGGTGTTGTCCAGTGTACCTGAAGCTTACTTGTGGTGGTGGGTGGGTGGCAAGTTGCACGTGTCCGACCAAGGCCACTTACTCACCGTGACCACTACCTTACCCACCTACCCCATCACCACACACTAATATTACAACAAAATTGAAAATGAAAATCACAAGGCCAGCCTTCACTCTTATACCCACCTATGACTGGTTATGACAGCTACCATGACATTTCTATTACGCAGACAATCTTTGTGTGTTTTGTATATGTGGGGGTGTGTTCGCGCATATTAGTGTGTCTGCTCGTGAATATGTGTTCGCTGATGATTGTGTGTTGTGTATGCGTGTTGTGTGTATATCACTGTGTTCCCCCATGGAATATTTTTTTTGCGAGTATGCAAGTGCATTATGATTGTATGTTTCAATAAGTATGAGCTTATAAATTATACATACACAGATTGAAAACATACATATACACACAGATACAGTACAGACAACACCCCATGTTAGGGCTGGGTGAGAGTGAGGTGCGTGTGGGAACAAAAGGTGTTGTTCGATAAAATCATTCCTATTCAAAACACAGCGCTGCAATTACTTTTGAAAAGTCTTTCTCAGCTGTGCATGAAACAGGTTAAAATTTCATTACCTTTGATCACCAGCTCTGACTACATGATAAATACCATGGGATAACATGTATTCAGACGCGGTACCCTCACCCCATCCCCCCACCCCTTCATTCAAACTTTGAATTTAAATATCCTTTTCTGCAATGCTTATATTCTGTTTTCTTTGCTCTCCCTTATTTGCTTTTTATTTCCCACCGTCATCCCATCTTTTCATCTCCCCTCCTCCCTCCGGCACGCCAGTAACGGCTGTGGGAGGTAAAAACCTCAAGGAAAAAGGTGTAGCCCCTCTTTCCTCCTCGGCCGGGTGGGACAAAACACCTTACATCGGCTAGACTAGCTGGCAGCCATAGGCGCCCCTCACCCAGCCGCCGCCGCCGCCATCACACAACGCCTAGACTCACCAACTTACTGCCTCATACCCACCCCAGATTTACGACTGAAATTCCTTTCACTATTTGAAAACACAATAAACATTAACGGCCTGAACGTGTACTGAAAGTTTGACAATAAGTATAAAAATATGCATGGAGGTTTCTGCTAGCCAGCCTTTCCCACTATCAACTTTGATGTACATGCACAGTACCTTTGTGGGATCACATATCATAACTAGGTTTAGTTACCGTACCACCCTAATCAATAATACAAACTCTCTCAGATTTCTGCTTATTTACAATTGAGGAGTGGGCGATACCTCCCCCAGGCAAAACACCCAAGACTCTGAAAGTAGAATTTGACGATGGGCTCGCGGCAGTCTGGCTGATACACTATACAGAGAATGCCCCGAAGACAACGATATTTTCAAAACAAGAGGCTCTTCCAGGAGGAAAAATAACCATCGAGGGAGGAATAAAGTTGAAATAAGAGGTTCTTCCCCTGGTCGCTCCTCCCCCAAGAGTTAGCGCACCATGGCCACCATCCCTTGGGTGTCGAGGCAACGTGAATTGGAAAATTATAAATCGTTAGCTTCCAGCCATTCCTCCGCACTGATTATTACTTAATATATACCCTCAATTATGCAACACTTAATGCGGGGGAAAGATAATCAATTAATCACTTAGAGAAATTCAAAACCGCCCTGAAGCGGGCAAGAGAAAAATGGGTTTTGTTAATTTACTTTTATCCTGTGACTGAATAATTACAGACTGTTCTGGTTTAATAATCTAGCACAGAATTAAAATATTTAGAATAAAAAATAACAGAAAATACAAGACCATATTGGAGAAATATTCCCGCTCAAACCAACAAATATAAAGGGCGGGAACATCCCTAGCCACTCGGGCCAGGGACCCCCTCCCCTCCAATTGCCATGAAAAACTCAGCGCGCCATGAAAAAATCAGATATGGGGGCCGAGGGACGCCCAGAGCCACGGCTCCTGCCCAGCCCGTGAGCCTAAAGGTAAGCCCGGAATTATTTACCCACTGAAAGAGCTAAATTATTACTCTCGCCGCTTGTGGGCGACAGCAGCTCCAAATGTTGAGGTATAAAATGAATTCTGTTACGACAAAAATCGGTTTCAGCTCTGATTGGACTATATATTAGAAGCGCAGTTCCAACTATCGTTTATATCCTATATGGCTCTTCTGGATACAACAACCGTGTAATTATTTTTAATCAATAACACAGACTTTTATTGGTAACACACCAGTGAATAGTTTGGCGATATTTAACAGAATCAGTCAACATTCCTTTTTAGTATTCGACAAGGGAAGGCACGAAACCCCAGTTGCATTACAAGAGCGTATCACTTTGTATTTCAAATAGTTACTCTCCCTGACTCCTACGTACAACCCAACTGGTTTTAACTTGAAGACACATTTTCCTGCTATGTTTCACCCATCTGAATTTTAATAGTCCATTACGTATACCCTGTTAAAAAAAATCAGTTTGTAAACGTACAACACAGAGTAAATGTTTTCAGCCAGAGAACTTCGTCTCAGTTATTGACGTTCTCACTCTTCTGGGTCTCTGATTAATTGACCTGATACGAAAGCAAGATAACCTAAAAAAAATTTCATTGCAGACAAAAAGAGGACCTTGAATAATAGCACGTATGATCTTTTGTAAGAAGGGTGTACAAGATTAAATCATGGAAGATTTAGGCTCATTCGAGAGAAGGGTCGTTCCCACTGGGGTCTGGTAACGCTGAGGGTCTAGAGTTCTTGCACAGTTAACGGTCTGGAGGTGGCGCGCGCTCCACCTTTTCAAAAAGAATCCAGATTAATGATGGGTCAACCGTGCCTCTTCAGCAGTAAGGGTAGAGAGATTTTTCACTGCCACTCTCGTACTCTCGAAAGGCTCTTTCTTGAATAAGCTGAGGCCTTTATTCCAAGAGATTCATTTGAAGTCAATAAGGCCACCGCAGTCAGATCACTCACCTCCACGGCTCACTCTGCCTTCCCCTCCCATGGCTGTCAACAACCCGCGGATAACATATTATAACACATTATGAACATTCTCTGATGAAGCCACCGTCATACTAACAACTCTACTATAGTTTTATACTGTAGCGGTAATTAATAAATACAGAACACAAACCGAGGGATGTAAAAAAAAACCTTACCAATATTTTTTAACGAGACTAAAATCCGATGACATACGCATGACGTCCTTCCCTTGTGTCCTTAATCCAGGACCTATACATTCCTCTCCACTAGTTTTTGCCTTGCTAAGAGCTGATGGTGAACTAAAAACCTATTAAGCCCCCACGAAACCCCCCGGTGCTCGGAGCCACTGTACCTCCCCCTTAAAGGATTCTTCTGAGTGGGTGAGCAACTAAGACACCTGGCGGGACCTGTGTTGTCCACCCTCCTATTTTTATCCTCCTCTTACATTCTTCTCTCATATACTGTATAACACACGGACCAACCAAAAACAATTAGATATTTTTTAAAACATTTAATTCAGTCACACTACAAGCAAAATCTACGTCAAACTATCTGATGTTCTAATTATTTATCTTCTCACACAGCAAAATTAACGCGAAATATGTATTTATATATAAGTCTAAGTCGTGCAGCAAACATCTATTAAATAACATAGTGGATTCTCCCAGCTCACATGTCCCAGAAAGTGAGCTCAGCGTCAGGAACATATACACACCCACAATATATAGCAAAGGCCTCCAAAGAAATATCCTTATGTCAAATCAGGCGCATAAATAAACATCAAAACCCACATTTCAGTATAAACAAGTAAACTTTCTGCAACATTGCAAAATAATAATTAGCAATGACGTCTAATGAACAAAATAAACCGAGTCTTGCCTCTACTGCTTGCAATTATTAAATGAACACGTTTCTGGGGGTGTCTTAGGACCACGTGAAAATTAAGCATCCGAAGCTTATTTTACGTGATGTTAACCACTAACCAAACCTAACCCCCCAAAGCAGCATTCGGGTGTTCAATCTTCTGTTGGAATAAACTGGGGCACCTAATCTTAACGTGATATACACCTTGAGGTAGCCAGTTAGCAACACCGCTGATGGTTGCCCAGGTAAGAGGAGAGTGAATGTAGGACGTTTCTGCCCTTGGAAATATGAGTTTAAGCGCCTCAACTTAAGATTTTTTCCCAGACACACAATACAGTAACCAAGAGGGCGAGGAGATTCCCACATGGCTGTACCCTGGCCTACTTCTCTAGACAAGACAATGACCTTTTTTACTGCTTAGCTGCCATCTGTTAGGGGCCGCGGGGTGCCTATGTGCTGTGCCTCTGTTACCCACCTATCTTTTACCCGTGTGTTCTGCCGGTGTTATATCTGTGGGTTGTACTGGTGTTATTATCTGTTATTAACCTCGGCTTTGTCTGTGTTTTGTGTTAGTGTTGCACCAAACCTGTGTTGCATAGTATAATATTATGTTTTGCAGGTGTTCTGAACCAATTGCGTTCCTTAGTAGTAGTAGTGTGTTGTGTTTAAGAGTTGTAGATTACATGAGGTTGTAGTGGTGTTACTAAATTTACTCACGGTTCTGTTGTGATAGTGTTGTTGTAGATCAGTTTGTGTTGTGGTGGTCTCTGTTACTAAGCTCAGTCATGGCTCCGTGTTGTGTTGCATTATGGCTGTGTTTTGCTGCTGGCGTTCTGGACCAATTGTGTTTAGGTAGAGAGGGTTGTCGCGTTTGTGTTACTCCCAAGAGATACACAGGCGCCTGGGAAATATTTATCGGGGCGACGGTCGTACCTGAGGCTTGGGAGTGAGGCGTTTTATATTTTTGTATTTTTTTTTTTTACTTTTTTTTCCCGCCAGGTTGATGACGAGGTGGTGTGACCCCGCCCGTCGACACATCCACCAACAACGTGTCCCCTCCATGATGCACTGACCCACCCAGAAAAAGTTGCTAGGCTGCCGCTGCCACAGAAAATGATGACGCGATTTTTTTCCCATTAAATTGTCCTTTTTTGTGTGTTTCTATATATTTTGAGTCTATATCTGTCTCTGTATTTTAACTTTATCTATTTTCCACCTGTATGTTTTTTTTACTTATTTCTATTGACCAATATAGTTTATCGTAATATATTTATTTTCGTGTCTATAATTTTTTTTATATATCTGTTTCTGTGTCAATCTATTTATTTTTCTATACACTGTGTAGTATTTATATGTTGCAGGTTAACTATTTTTATTCATCAAAACTTTTCACTCTCTCCTTCATTCACGCCCCTGATCTTTTTGATCAATCTAATAGTTTATTTTTTATTAATCTAAAGCACACACGTATAGTGAAAACGCATAATTTTTCTTCGAGAATACTGCTAGGTCACACACACAGGTCAGAGTCATGAAAACATCCTCTGAATTCCGGCATTACCGTCCGCGTGTGACACACCAATTCCGCCCAAACTAAGTGATCTTACTGCGAAAGTTTACTTGATATATCCAAACAAACTTTGCGTAATCAAACTTAAAAGGACATACAACTTGTGTGTGGGGGAGATAAGTATCCAGAGGTGGTGCCCTGACCTTAGCCAATCACGTGGCGGGAGGGCGGGTAGGAACTTGGGGCGGCGGTCAGCGTCGTGCAGCACACAGCACCATCAACACGAAATCCACAGGAAGGACCAGTGACCCGACGTGAGGCCCCAGAGGCAGAGGGGCCAGCGGTCACTCCCGGGTGAAAGCTAAACATAATACCACAATCCTGTTAGCTGCACAACCACCATCACTGTGGGTTTATGGTCATTATAGTCATGGTCAACACAGACTTGCCTTCGAATCATGGATGTTTAGTCTCTCATAAGATTTACGAAAACCTTCAAACTTTCCAAATAACATGAAAAGCTAAAACTTGTAGTATATGTACTCATAAATAGTCGAACACGCGATATATCCCCGAAACTATCAATACCCAAGATAAAACAACCAGTACAGGCCCATTAGTTAACTACTACGTCGATCATAATTATAGTTATCACCTTCACGAGACAGACAAGACGTCACTCGTGATTCCAAAACCAACTGGGAACTCCCCTGGGGATTTAATAAACACATAAACAAATCACCTCTCGGGGTAACCTTAAGTTGGGCATTAAAAGAAAACCGAAGAGCCAGATCCGTCAGTTTTACGTCAGTGCTGCCGAGATTCTACATTTAAATTAATTGGCTAAGTTATATGAGAGAGAAATCTTACATCTAGATTAATTAATTCTAAGTCAGATGTTACAGAAACCTCAGGACTAGATTTATCGGGCAGAAACTCTTGGCAGTGTGGTAACTTTTCAGGTGGGAGCGCTGGGTCGACCTCTCGCTGTGGCAGGGTAGTTACAGTATTTAAATGGCTTTCGCGGCAAGGATGGCAAAAATTTCAAGCAATTATCTTCGGTGGAAAAATATGAGTGTTTTATGCACCAACTTCACTTGAATCCGCAATAAAGTTTATGCAATCTGATTTACATATTCCATGAATATATAGAACGCGCTGCGGTGCCAATAAGAAACGCCAGATTTTTCCTTCTCTGTCATTAAATGCAAGGAAAACTCGCCAAGGTGATTTAAAAGCCACCGAGGCACTCTCCAAACACTGATCCACCAGCACACAAGCGCGCGCTCTGCCTCACTGCACCAACAGCTTAAATCAAATGGAAATTAACTTAATACCTTTTTCTGTCAGTGTTTATTGTACGTGTTTACTGGGTATACAGCCGTGAACGAGGAACACCATCATCTCTGAATACTCTGGATAATATGTATGCTTTTTAACTTTTCTCTAAATGGACCTAAAGGAATTACAGATTACAGAAAATTCAATTCACTGCGACCATGTTCAACAAACAGCAACAGAATTAAAGGCTTCTGATATAAGGGCTGAGATAAAAACGCCTTTGAGGCCATTTGCAACCATCCAGTGAAAAGAGGAGGAATGGTATCATTAAAGCATCGTTCGTGCAGTCAATCCTCCACGAAGCCGCAGTCAATCCACCACGAAGGTGCAGACGCCCGCCCTTGGGGAGCACCTGACCAATGGACTTAAAAATACGACTCCGGACCTGCTAGACGAGGAGGGTAGAGATGCTCCATAATAACGGGGGCACCGACTAATAGCGGGGTTACTCGCCATTCTGCACGACCTTAAGGGGGGATAGGAATGAGGGAACTAGAGGGGGGGGAGGATAGAAGGGTGAAGATGATGAAGGTGCAAAGTACAAGAGGGAAAGCAAGATGTCAGGCAGGAAGTGAGTGAGAACACGAGAGAATCGTAGAAAGTGGGGAGTGGGAAAGAAAAAAGTGGGAGAAGAGAGAGGGAGAGAATGAGGTGGAGGGAGGAGGGTTAGAGGAAGAGCAAGTGGTGGCGGGAGGGAGGGGGGTAGAAGAGGGCACGAGTGTTGGGCACGCACTAGGGTAGAGGGAGGGGATGAACCCAATCCAGGTACTATAACACACACCACAAAGTCCGTATACTTACAACATCAGTGCCCTGAAAGATTAATATTCTGTTACCAAATACTGTACACACATATCCGAGTTTGTTATTCTGTGATAAAGTAGACAAATATTCAAAGAGTTTTCATATTCTGCGACAAAATATAAAAATACTTTTGAGAGAATGTTAACTTACAGCCACAGGCAGTTTTTACAGTTGGCCGACAACCTCAAACGGAACTGACGAAAAACGAGCTTAAAGGAGGTTTGGGAAATGTCCACCAAACTGGTTTAAAAGCAAATAAGTTGCGGAAGATCTGGATGTTTGGTGCGTCAAGGAAGAATGTCGGCACTCCATGGGATGTGCGCGGGCGGGTGAGTCATGCGGGAGGGAGATGATAGCGATGTGTGCGGGTGATGAGATTAATGAATGCGGGTGACAAGGGTGAGGCGTGCGGGTAGGTGGGTAACTATAGCAAGGTGTGCGGGTGACCAGAGTCGGGGCTCTGTAAATTAAACCTCCATGGTGACGACCTGATCAACTAACGTTAATGCCTGGGCCGCGCAAGACAACAAGACAGTCCGAGCGATCAGTAATAGTCACTAGCGAGCAATGTTTCTTGGACCTGACGAAGAGCAGGGCAAGGCGTATGGATGTAGAGGTGACAAGGTCAAGGCGTATAGGTGATAGGATAGCGGCCCCGAGTCGTGTGCCGGGACTCACGTTCAACTATCCCACCAAGACCCGACCACGGTCTAAATAACACCCGACCACCATCACCAGTACCCTAGGTCGTGACCACGTTAACTCCTCCTCCCCACGTGGGCCCTGACTCTCACCCCTCACTAGTGTCATAACTCTTACTCATCATCACCACTCTTCCCACCCTATATTCACGCATCAGTCAGCCTCTCTCACCATACCCTCACTTCACCCACACTTATAGAACACACCAGTACCTACAATCACCACAAAATAAGCTCTCACCATGTACAGTCACCAAGACGTAGCAGCGAGGCAACACTAATACCTACCCATCATCTGGAGTCATCAAGCAGCACCAACCACTACCACGTCACCCCACCGTAAAACTCACCACCTACAGTCACCAAGAACATCACCATCAGCTTCAGTCAGGTACTACTCCTCTCTGGTGGTGCTCCTCCCCCAGCAGAAAGACACCAATACCAAGCTCCTCCTCCTCCTACACCACGTCAGCTAAATCTGCCTTCCTTTCTCCCAACACACAAATGACACAAGAAAAAATCGGAGACAAAAACGACATTAAGTGGATTAACAAGTCTGATTCAATGGAAATGAAGAAATTAGAAATGAAATGACAAAAATCCACCTCGTCACGAATTACAAAATCTAATCCACCTCTACTTTTTTTTATCCTACTAAGGATTGGACAGTGTATACAGCATATACATATTTATAACACCGCCCCTCAGTTAATAACATCACGCTACTACACAGCCAGTTAATAACATGACCAAATCCGCTTAGAGAATTAGAAAATTTAGATTGTGCCTTTCTGAGTCAAATATTACACTTAAGTAAATTTGACATATACACAAGGGTGACAAAAAAAAGTACCGGTAATTGTCACTGGTTACGTTAGCCCACACGGAAAAGTAACATCCTTCTCACGCTAAAAACATCCACTAGTTAAGTCAGTAAAGGTGCACATTGAGTTGACTTAACACAACCCATAATTTTGCTTAAGTGGGTTCAATATACTGTACAACACTTCTACAATACATTCATACTACTGGGTAAAACATTTCATGCTACAATTTGATACGTAATTTATAAAACAAGAGAAAAGAGAGAAGAGAGACAGTTAGTTACCATCATCGCTACACTGTACATCATAAAATAGCTTCATATCACCACTACATCACGACAGCCACAACATAACCTCGACTACAAGGAGAAAATACTGGCTATTCTTCCCCAGACAGCGGCGACTCACGAGCTATAAATCAAATCAATGTAAATCTTTACTGCAACTACTGAGCCCATCAGATAGATATATTGCACACAGGAACAGAGTTGAATAGGTCTAGTGCGTGGCCGCTCTCAGCGTGTTGCAAAGCCATTGAAAACACACACTTAGGATGCAAATGGCAACCCAGGAGAGCTAGGTCTTGTAAACTTTATGCATTGGGTATATGTATTGAACAGGTCGCAGGTTTTGTAATCTTCAATACAGCAACATTAACTCGACTGAAACTTGCAATCTTCAAGCTACCTCCATTGCAGCTCGATGCTTTCTACTACAATATTTATTCTGCTTCTACTTGTATAAAAAAATTAAAAAAATGCTCGTTGATTAGTTCAGATTCCTGTGTTGTTATGTACAAAACTATAGAGATCTTTAGACAAAAAACTTCAAGATCGTCTAGGAACTCTTCATTCTTTACCCCATTAACGGCATCTGTATACGCCAAACGTGTCTAAAAACAAAAACATGTAAACATCGGACTGATCTTGTACCTATATATAAGCACACCTCAGCTTAAATGGAGATTTTTACATTCAAAATATATGTTGAAACTCCGTAAAACTGGGAACCTTATCAACGCATCCTCAAAAGGTGACCTCTCCGTCTATATGTTGAGTCGTCAATTCATAGTCGCAACTGTAAACCGGGTTTTATAAGTCTTTCTCAAACACCCTAACAATTGTGTGTGGTGCAGTCAGTTCATCGTCGATTCTATTATCTGTAAACTTTAAGAGTGAGAATCTCAATACAGTTCCTGCGAGTCCCTTCGGCAGCTGGTGGTTGAGTGTGAGTGTTTGTGTGGTGCTGCCAGCCAGTTCACCGTAGCTTCTCACATTATTTACCTGCACGTTCACCACACCTGGGGCTTCTGGCAGGAGAAACACAACACCCATTCTACGCCCATATGCTGCGTCGCACCGTGGGCTGTTATTGTCAAGTGTTGTAAAGTGTGTATAATCGCTACAAAGGACCTGTTAGTTTGCTCTCTGATGCAGCTGCTTTTGTCAATATTGTCTGATACCTGCACTGCTGCTTCTAGAAAGGGCCCATAAACTAGTTTACTCTCTGCAGTTGCTGTCTTGTGGTGTCAAGCTCACCCATTTCCGTACTGTTGCTGGTACAGCATCCGAAAGTTAGAGAACTCGGGTGATGTAACTATGACAGTCACAGTAAGAGGGAGTGTGACGTGAATTGTCCTGCAGTAACAACCAAAGGTTGTTGTGTTGATGTAAACCAGAGCGTGTTTGGGCTCGTGCAGCAGCAGCAAAAATCAATTACAGTTGATTTAAAGAACATTTTTCGGAGGGTGATACAGCAAAAAACACTAACAACATAGTATGAGCATCAACAACAACAACAAAAGCGTCGACAGGAGCACCAAATAGCAGCCGCAAGAGCAGCAGCAGCAGCAGCGGTAGGTGGGTGTGCGGTGTGTCTTGCAGCCCGCCTTTTATCACTGCCAGTTTTCTTGCCTGGCCAACACGTGGTAATCACTTGAGTTAGCCAAGCAGAACACCCCGGCACTGTCTAGTTACGCTGCGCTCGCCCGGCGCCGTGCATTCACTGCCAATAAAAGCTCCGGTCCAGCTGGGAGTAGTGGTCGACTCCAGCAATAGCGAGTGCTGGGCGAGAAGGGCGACGCTGCACCAAGGAAGGGGGGTGCTAGCAAAGGGCTCATTATGCGGGAGGTCACAATTAGCTGCTCATAATAAGGATAAAATATGAATGTGGTGGGCAAGACTTGTACAAGATATTAGTATGCTGGGGTTGTCGCAATAGTCATGGATCATCGTGGCTGGTTCTTGTGCCTACATGTGTCCCGGCTTCACCTCCACTCACTTCACTTCCTCAACCTTAGCCACAAACTTTTAATACAATGCGAGTATATAACACTTATACTTGAATAGTAGTCCTCATATTTGTAATCATTGTATAAAACAACTTCACATACTTTCTTGATATAAATAAAATGCAGAACCTCCCTGGAGTCACGTCTGTTCAAGATTACACAAGACCCTAATTCACCAGAGGTAAAATTTTCCACTTACTTATCCACCACAAAAACGCACAGTCGTGAAAAGCCTCAAAGCCTTCCAAGTTTCGGCTCCTCTAAAGCCATTAACCCGACTCGACCCGAGAAAACACAAGCTATTACCAGAGTCAGCGGCCCAGAACTACGCCATACAAACCCACCCATACCTACCCATTAACCTATTTAAATCCCCCCACCGCAGCAGCGTAAGGTAAAGAGGGAGATAAAAACTGGAAGGGGAACTAACATTTCAACTGGGAAGCAGTTTGGTGTATGTCTGTACCTCGTTCTCCCCTCCTGCCTGGACATGGCTGGTCGCCTCTGCCCTCCCCACCACCACACTACTTCCCTCCTCTACCCTCACAACCACCCACCACCCAGCGTCCTTCCACCACACACACACATCCTCCTACACCAGCCACTTAACATCCCTGTAACCTTTCCACCGCCACTACAGTCGTTTTTCCCTCCCGGGCCTCCATAACCACCTCCACCCATGCCCCCTACCATTAGGTCTTTCCATTTCCTCGTACGCAGAAACAAATCTCTTGGGTGCTACCACAATCCACCACCACCACCACCGCCTTCACCGCATCAGCCCCTCTTCCCACACCACCTCCACACTCTCACACACTTTGCACCCCATCACTAGTCCCTCCCCGACACTCCTCCTCCTTTACTCCCCTTCTCTCAATCTACACTCTATAATCTCCCCATGGCCATCATTTCCTGCATCACTACTCCCCGATATTCACCCCCTACACCACATCTTTTCCACCTCCTCTCTCGTCCTACCCATATAGCTTTGTTCTCCTACTCCATAACTCTTTACTCCTATTCCATTTTTTACTTCCCACACGAAGACTTAAAAGCAGCCATTCTACTATTGCCCCCAACTGTCGACCTTCACCCCCTACCTCCCTCAGTCCATGCTTCATCACCTCTAGATCATTGCCCCCCCCCCCGTCTACCTACTCCCTCACAACACCCCTTCCATCCACCCCAAGCTATCTTCTTCACCCTTACTCTCTATCCTTGCTCCATTACCCCGGAACTCCTCCCTCCCCTCACCCCTACCTTTAACTCCCACACCTCCCCTTCACAATACACAGCCTTACACTCGTCTTCCTCCCCAAGAGGCGGATGAGCAACATAGATGTGACAATCATGGTAATTATGAGAAGAGACGAGACCGTATAGACACACCAGAGCGTCGCACACACACATACAAGGGAATACCACAAGAACTGTATCTGACTCCACTCTGCCTGCACTCCTCCATTCCTCCTGTCACGCCATGCCAATCTCTGTACATGTGGGTGCATGATGTCGAATATTCACGTGCAGGTCGAACATCTTCACAGGCAAGGCCAAACATATCAGCTATTCACAGACATATTCCGAAACAAGACTTTTCAACCGAAGGCCAACAAGACACAAATCGAAGCCAGTCAACTATTCACAGACACAGAGTGAAACAAGTCGACTTTTCACGGAGTGTGGAGGCTGCCGGGTCCACCATTAGTCTCTGGTGAGAGGGCCAGCAGTTCCCCCTCCCTGGCCTCCCAGTTCTCAAAACTTCGTACGTCTGTTTTACCTACAACAGAGGATAAGAGAACATATCCACTTACGTCAGAGTTTCAGTGCATTTTTGACAACGTTTTGGCCTCATCTTCATGATTCCTTAAGTCAACAAGTTGGATGCGTTCTCTCATCTCCTGTTTGGGGGAAACTTCACGTATTTGGGTCGAGGTAAAAGTTCGTACGAAGAATATTCCTCGTTAACTGAAGATGTATGAATACTCGCAAATGGTTGACTTAAGCTAATGCATATAAAGATTAAGTCCAAAAATAGCTGGAAAAGAATTACCCTGACCTTATAACTTAACCAGGTAAGGTCACTAACCACAAGTTGGAAAATAAAATTACTGTAATGTGCAGAATATTTACCACCGTATTCTGATGCTATTTTCATACTTTACTTTAAATCAACCAGTCAGGTGCATTCTTGCATCTCCAGTTACGAGCTATATTCATCACACGAACCTTTGTGAACCTGGCCTCTCTGCCTCCCCACCCCACGCCCTCCTCCTGCCGCCGCCACCGTCATCAGTCTACCGAGGTACCCGGCGCTCTACACTCAAATTATTCAATAGTTTTTAAATAATATCTTTGCTGCCAACGACGCCTCCAGTCTCTCCTCGCACTCCTGCCCCTGTGTGTGTGTGTGTGTGTGTGTGTGTGTGTGTGTGTGTGTGTGTGTGTGTGTGTGTGTGTGTGTGCGTGTCCGTGTGTTGCTCACTATACCAAAAGAACAGACTGGGCCGTGACAAACCTGGTAATGACACCAGTTTTCCCAACACAGGAGAGAAAACCAAGCTCTCCCACGTTCTCCTAGTTCTCCCAAGTCACCCTCCAGTCTCCCACATTCTCCTAGTTCCCCCAAGTCACCCTCCAGTCTCCCACGTTCTCCCATGTCACCCTCCAGTCTGCCATACTCATAAATCAATGATACACCATCCCAAAGCCAAGCTACTGACCGTCCAGGTAAATACACTTAGGCCGGACACATGAGAGGGAGAAAAGAACGACCATAACAAAGTACATACAAGCACCGCCTCGACTTGACTCTAAATAATCTATGTAAGTTAAACACGGGATGACAGACACAGACACACACACACACACACACACACACACACACACACACACAGGTCGAGGAGGTGATCGTTATATCCACCCAAATAGGAATAATACAACAGTTCAATATATCTCTCCCCCCCCCCTAAACCCCCATGCCCCTTTTGTTTATTTTGATCTATAATAATTCAGGGATTAATTTCTTTTGTAGCGCTATTTGACCGTGACTCTTCTGAAGCTAAGGTCTTTTGGTGAACTGGTGTCGAGGGAGGGAGGGAAGGAAGGAGGGAGGGAGGAGGAGGAGGGAGGGAGGGAGGGAGGGAGGGAGGGAGGGAGGACTCTGGTGGAGGGATGAGTAAGAGAGAAGAAATAGAAGGTGAAGGAGGGAGGGTAGGTGGGGGGGGGTGTAGGGGGGGTGGGTGGAGGTAAGGAGATAAAGAATATAGTGAGTGGAAGCAAGAGAGAAGGTAAAAGTGGGAGAGATAAGGGAGGAAGGAGGGATAAATCTGTAGTGGGTGTTTCCGGCGACGACTCTTCTGTAGGTCCTGATTGTGAAGACTATTACTCACACACACACAGACGAGTGAGGTCCAATCTATCATCATCTTTAACCTCCAATATTGTAAAGTTCACAAAATGGTTGTCACGATAAGGGATCATGACGTCACACAGGCCACCATGACGTCACACACGAGACCTTGTCCTCGCATACCATAAACTGGATCGTTTAAGTTCTTGTGAAGAAATATAATCACGCGACTTCACATGGGTGGCACGCGTGTTACGTCATAGGAAGTCCCGTGACGTCATATGTAGTGTTTGAGGGGAGAGAGAGTGAGGTGGCGGGTGTTACGTCACAGCGAGGCCCCGGTATGAAGTCGGTGCAGGTGGGTGTGTCGCTCCTCTTGACTCACCCCAAACTCCACATGCTGGTTTATGACGTCATAACTCACGGACGTGAGGCCTGACGTCAAAACTACAGCTACAGCCGAGGAAAAAAAAGGAAGAGAGAACGAGAGAGAGAGAGATGGCGGAAGGAGGGGGGGGAGGAAGGGGAGGCAGGCGTCGGCGGGAGAAAGAGAGAGTGAAGGAGGCAAGGCAAGAGACCTCCCAAATCTCATCTGCAAAATGTCACGCCTAATCGTACAACAGCAGAGCACCATCACCACTACGGCACCACCACCAAACCTTGTAGATACTGAAAGATGGGCGACGTGGAGAAGGAAAAAAGGAGAAAATTAAGAAAAGGAGGAGACTGAGAAATAGGAAAGAAGTGAGAGAAGAAAATATGATCTGTACCAAATGAACGAAACACAGAGTAGGCAAAGTAGCAGACAATCAGGGGAGGAGGAGGAGAAGAGAAGAAGGAGAAGGAAGGGGAGGTGGAGAAGGAAGGGGAGGAGGAGAAGGAAGGGGAGGAGGAGAAGAAGGAAGAGAAGGAAGGGTAGGAGGAGGAGGAGAACGTAAATGTAAAAGTGTCGCTCTACATCTACATCGCGACTTTTCTCAAGAGGAAGAAGAAAAAAAGTCGACTTAGGGTGAGTAAGGGAGTTATCCAGGTAGCAAGCTGGGGAGGAGGGGGAGGAGAAGAGAGGGGAAGGGGAGAAAAGGGAGGGGAAGAGAGGAGGGAAAGGAGGAGAAAGAGTCGAGGAGAGGGAGGGGATAGGAAAGGAAGGGGAAGGAGGGGAACACGAGGATCCCTAGAAATAGCATGGAAGGGATGGCTAAGGAAGATGTACGAGGGGAAGGGACATGGTAAAGAGGTCGTCTGTGAAGGAGGGAAGAGAAGAGATAATGGGAGTGTCTATGGCTGAGAAGAAAGAAGTTAAGAGGGATAAAATCTTATGGGTGGCAGGGGAAAAAAAGCACGGAGGTCGACCCAGGGAGGCAGGAAGGAGGGGCGGAGGAGGGGGGGTCATCTAGGGGAAGAACGTATGAGATAAGGAGAAAAGGTAAGAGTCGATAATAGGGTAACCGAGGGCCAAGGAGCTGACATATACCAATGGAATGTCATCTCAAACTCGATTCAAGACAATGCCATCTGGTGTAACGAGACAATTATACAGGGTTTTTTCTTATAGTTTAACCAATAAGCTTAAATCCCTATGACACCAACACATAACGATGCATTCACTGCTAAGCCAACCAGTACTTGCTAACTAAGGGTGTTGTTCCTCCTTCCTTGCCCCCACACACCTCTCACCCAGATCTGGTTTTTCCACACACGCACACGCTTGTAATTCACCCTCAAACGCGTGGTCCACCCAAAACAGCCTCAAGATGACCCAACCTGTCGCTTCTACGTCCTTTATATGACTCTTATGACCACCAAATGACACCAAGGCTTCTTCATCCACCCATCTGAGCCCTTAACCACGCCCCCTTCCTCTTGTGGAGTCTGACGTATTACATCCAACTGCTTCGTACCTTATAATTATTGTGTTCCATCTTTGTCTCTCTCTCTCTCTCTCTCCCACTAGTCATAATCTGTCTCGCTCGCTCTCTCTTAATCATGCCAAGGTACTCCTGGTCACGCCGGTACTGCCTCGCCACACCCAATCTCCAGCCAACCACACCCTGTGACCCAGCCATGCCCGCCCCACGCCCCAGGCTCACCCACACCTTACACCTCTCACCCCACCACCACCTCCAACCACACCTATGTCTTTCACCACACCCATCTCCCTGGTGCTTGGGCGCGGTCTGTATGATACCAAATGGCATTTCAAAATACACCTATGTAGTCAGATATTCATGGCCAAGCTTTCATAAAGTCAGATGATCGCGAAGTTTGGCACTGGAGGGGGCAGGTATTTGTGAAATCAGGTCGGCGTACGCGCAAAGGTATTCATGAAGTCAATATGGTCGAGGCTCTCCAGCACAGCCGATCACTACAAAGTGCAGAACTTCATTCCAAGTTGCCGAGAACTCAAAGTAACCGCAAGCAAAATGCCCGCTAATTACTTCTTAGACGTCTATATTGACCCAACCATTATTAAGTTAGATTACGTTAAGATAAGCTGACTATGTAACGGCTTAGATTAGTTTAGGTTGGGGATTTGTTATGTTGGTGCAACAGATGTTGTCGTGGACTCAGCAACAACTAATGGGGCAGGTCATTCCCGCACTTGCGTGGAATGTGCCAAAACGTCTTCTCGGTGTGTGTGTGTGTGTGTGTGAGCGTTACCCAGGGGCGAGGAGGGTAGCGTCCAGCACTCAACACTGCCCATAAGCCTTCAAGGTACACCTGGTACACTCTCTCGTTACTGTACCATGAATCCTAATACCTACTGTTTAACTTGTAACAAAGAGCCTCGCCGCTCTTGCTTATTTCATGACAAATTTGAAATGTTGATTGTACGTTCGGGAAACGCCTGGGAGGTTTATATCAATTTACATAACCCGACCCACTTGCTCCACCAACTCCCTGCATGTATCACGAAAACCATCGACCGTAAAGCCTCGGAAAAGTTCATATCAGGGCATAATTACCTATGTAAATTTGAAAGCAAATATTACGCTCTGAAACAAGGACGACCTGGGGTACAACTACTGCCATGTGACTATACTGACCTACACTCTTCCTCTCAAGACTGCCGTCAACATACCTTTATGTCAACACCTTTATCAGAGACACCACTGTAAGTTGACCAATATTCTTATCGCCAATGATCACACTAAACACTAGTATGACTTCATTAGGCCAAAGAAATACTATTACAGCTTCATTAATAGTTAAAATCAGACAATTACAACTACACTAACAGGTCAAAGCAGATAACATTACAGGGACAAAAAGTTTAAGGAAGCTTGCACGCGGTGTGTGTGTGTGTGTGTGTGTGTGTGTGTGTGTGTGTGTGTCCTGAGGGCTGCTTCCTCCCCAACACGTACAGGACTACCAAACTACTTTCATCAAGTTCATAACATGTATTGACAAAAAGCCCGTCGTCCCCAGCTGACGAAACAACTCTGGGTTCACCTCCTCGCGCCGGGCCACTAACCCGACCCCAGAGCCAGACCTCTACGGTGAAAGCTCAACTTGGTATTTATTGTTCATTCAGCGGGTGTGTGTCGACGCCGCTGCTCCACCAACTCGCACTCCAAAGGCGACGTGGGTTCGATTTCCCTCCACCGGTATTCCAAGACCAGCTTCTGACGTTTATAAAGAAATCTTAAGTTTTTATACGCCTACCTAAGGTACTCAAAAGCAGGTTTTTTAATGTATCTAAGTAACTAAAAAACTGGTTCTTATCTTCTTCTTTATAAGACATTCACTACGGGGACTCAACTATCTAAACCTTCATTATCTAAGTCGTGTCCCACTACATAACCAGGCATCTCCTCCTCCCCGGTGCCCACGCGCTTTCGGGTACATCCTCTTTCACTCTGTCCTTCCACTTCACTTTGGATTCCAATGAGACTTGAGTACACCAGCGCGCGGTGCTCGTCATTACTCATCAATCAAAGGCCAACAACACATTAAACATGCAGGAAAATGTTCTTGAGGGCCTTTGTCCTGAGTCGCAATGATTCTGTGTTAACGTTTTCACTAACTGGTATTAAGAGACAGATGGAATCTCATTTTGTATATGCTGCTGTTATGATTTTGCTTAGCCAACCATTGACATAATCATTACATCTCATGTACGACAGATACTGAATGTTTAGATGTGTTCTTACATCTCCATCTAGGAGAAAATGCGAACGTAAGAATCTTCAGGAATGTGAGATCTGAGTGGAATGTCCCATAGAGAATGTCAGTGGGTCATGCCAGGCACAGCACCCGAGTGAACTATTTACACCAATGTCCAGATTTGTTTCTCTATAGGACGGAATTTTGCTATGCTATAAGTATGCCAAGGTCCATCTTCAATTCGATACACAGTCTGCACCTGAACTAAGCATGATCAGATTTATTTTTCCACCGCGCGGACCTTTACTATGCCATACGTATACCAATGACCGCCATCGTTGTGCACTCAAATATACCAATCATCACCTCCATTTCTCTTCATCACCGACCTACGTTATATCGTATTTATCCCAGAGACCAAATCTAATTACCTGCACCGCCGAGCTACACCATGGAATATTTACACGAACGATAACCTCTAATTATCTTGAGGTTGGACTTAAGCGATGTAATATTCAGCTCCATTGCTCCTCTTCTCTTAAGGTCGCTCCTAAGCTATGCAATATTCCTACAAGCAGCCGCCGCCTGTGGTTTTCTGTACCACTTTTACCCTCTGAAATATCTCGCCCCGCAATATAATATCCTACTCTATATTATTTAACCTTCAAACCGTGCACCTCCAGAAGTAGAGCAGACACACCCTGGGATATGTAGAACCAAAGGGCAGGGGTCCCACACTCTCTCTCCTCTACTAGAATACTCACAGTGCGACCCACGCCCGCCCTCAGCCTCCACCAACCCTACGACATCGTCCTTCAATTCATGCATCACATTTATATAATAGTGATATTTTACATGGTTTATATTTCGAGTTGTACCTTTCAAATATGTTCGGGACAACAAGTTTTTAACTCCTTTCTCTTGGCCTTTCGTTGTAGTGCAAGAAACATATTCGTAGTATCGGTCAAAGGCTCATAGGCTACATCCTGCTTCACCCGTGCTCTCACTTCAACACTCAAGGAAACTAACAGCTGAAAGGTTATGTCCTAATCCCTCTTAAGCAGTAGTCACTTTTTCTCTGAGTAAAACCAGAGTATAAAGTCATACCTCGTGCCAACGCTGTTCATATTTTACACATTCAACACCCTTTAAAAAACAGTGTCCAAAGATTACTAGTTTAATATTATCAACTTGATGACCCCAATATTATGACAATGATTCTGATAGTCACGGAATTTCACCCAATTCTTTTTATACATGAATTACACCTTAAAACTCTCAACGGTAAATTTTAACACCATATGTACTCAACAGGGTGAATTTAAGGGAATTATTATATCCGAGTTATTTTTGTTCGCTTTGGGAAGTAGCCAGTACAGTACAGTCTTCTAAATCCCTCGACAGTTCAGTAATAGCTGTGTCTCGGGGTAACCAAAGCTACTGACTGAGCCCACCGCTTCCAACTGTTCAAGGAAAAAGTTAGTTCCTATTACTGCTACATATTCCCCACTTCTTTTACACAGTCTCGGTGATGTGGCAGTCGAGTTTTATTTCCTTAAGCAGAGAATAGTAATTAGCTCTCATCGTGTTAACAGTTTGTTTAGATCTACTGACTGAAAGGTTACGAAACTAAAAAAATGGTTCTGATATCATGGACACAACTGAGTATATTAACAAGTATGGTGTGGAATATAACTTAATGTTCACCTTACTGGAGAAAAAACCTGACTACTTGAAACACAATTAACAAAGCTGAGAAAAGGACGAACGTAATTAACACCATAACTCCTATAAAAAAAATTAACAACACAATAGATAGTAAAACATAGTTAACAATGGTCCATGAACACTCCCAGTTAACAACACAACTGGTATATATACAAGTAAAACAAATCCACACACTAGACAGAATTTAAAACCAGTTCACAAAGAAACTCCACATTAACATTTATAATATCACGGTTTTTCCTACTAACAACAAGAACCAATCCCACAGCAGAGGATGTTAAACCGGACGACGATGATTTACACGAGTCAGGTCCAGTACGGTATGTTCACCTCATTACTCCTGGATATACCTCACCACCCCGGGATATACCTCACTACCCAGGGATATACCTCACCAGCCCGTGATATACCTCACCACCCAGGGATATACCTCACCACCCCGGGATATACCTCACTACCCCGGGATATACCTCACCACCCCGGGATATACCTCACCACCCCGGGATATACCTCACTACCCCGGGATATACCTCACTACCCAGGGATATACCTCACCACCCCAGGATGTACCTCACTAAACCTAACCCAACATAAATTAACATAACATAATCGAATGTAAACTAATCTAACCTAATTGAAAGTGCTCTGAACCTAACCTAACCACAAGCAATTTAAACCACCAACCAAAAAAAAAAACAAAAAAAACCTAAACTATACAAAAACCTTCAGGAATATATCAACCAAATCTAAACTACACCGAGTCTATGTTAACCTGCGCGACGCCCCACTGACTTCGGCGTTACCCTGCCTGGCTAGATTGATGGTTCAGCTCTACATTCACGATGCTCCAGCTGGCCGTCTGATAATCAGTTACTGTCTCACCCCATACTAGTTCATTTACTAAGATGACGTACGTGTTGGTGTGTGTGTGTGTGAAATTATAAAATTGAAAACTGACCACCAATGCCCACACTATCTTACCTGCCTCGCGCCACCACTCATCTTCTATCTCCAGTATTAAGGGAAAGCATCTGTTCATATACCACCAACCCGCACCTTACATCCGCTAGATTAATCTTCAGACTGAAATATTTAGTCGGTGTTCTTCACGTTAACCAACTACACCAGCGATAAGCACCTGCATCCGGTATATATACTGTCGTCAACCTTAAAGATCTACCCAAATTTCATCAATTTGACCCACTACATGTATGGTAAACGCCTATGTACTGTATATAACGGCATTAACCACACATATTCATCCATAGTCATCAAGATAACCGACTACAAATCTGAGAAAGATGCTGTATCCTGTATAATTACGATGGCGTTAACCACAAATATTTACCATATATAATTCATCACTTTAAGCCCACCACACACACACACGAAAGACGCCTATATCCTGTACACGGAGACTCATTTACTAGCTCAGGCCCTTTACCAAGGTCCATACCTCCTCCCCCCCCCCTCAAGAGCAACCAGGACCCCCCCAGGCGGCAAGGCGCGGGATATGGAGCGTCTGGCGGCAGTATTGAGAGCCAGTGGGCGTGGGATACGTTGACGGCCACCGTTCTCTGCCTCTCAGAATAACTCTTTCTCAGGTTAGCTGCACCTCTAATTACTTACCGCCTGCTTAACTACCACCTTCAGACTAACACCCTTGACACGGATGAAAAAAAATTTCTGGTTCGTTTTATTTTCTTTAGGATTCACGTTATATTTCTCTTGATGCTATATTTATCATCAATTCTCGTGTTATTCTCTTTTCTATGACATATCCTTATGCCTTATTTTGCCATTAAGGTATATATTCAACCTTATGTTACCTAAATGTTTTATCTTCATTCCTGTCTTCCCACATGAAGTAATATACAATAGCTAAAGTAACAAGAATAGTTGAGGCAGAAGTTTAATACCAGCAATAATCGTTACCGTAGAAGTTGTTACCGTAGTTTTTGCAGCAATAGTACTAAAGCCATTACCTATTTTAGATTATGTTAAGGATAATATAGCTTATTTTAGATTATGTTAAGGATAATATAGCTTATTTTAGATTATGTTAAGGATAATATAGCTTATTTTAGATTATGTTAAGGATAAGTTAGCTTATTTTAGGTTACGTCTAGGGTGTTAGCTTATTTTAGATTAGGTTAAGGGTTATTTAGCTTATATTAGATTATGTTAAAGGTAATTTAGCTCATTTTAGATTACGTTAAGGGTAAGTTAGCTGATTTTAAGTTATTTAAGGGTGAGTTAGCTTATTCTACGTTCCGTTACAGGTAAGTTAGCCAATTTTAGGTCAGAGGAAGGTGCAGTTAGCTTACATTACGTCTGGTTTGGTTGGATTCCGGATACAGGATTTGTGACTCCCAAAAAACTATCACACGCCTGGGTCCTGGTCGTCTAGACTCTAGCCCATGACACAACCCGGGAGAGGATTTCAGAGTCAAACTATAAGAATCTCCTCTTTTATCTTCTCTCTCAATCTTCTCGTCTTCCTTTCTATTCCCTTATTAGTATAATTTCCCCTCTCTCTCTTTCTCTAACTGTTCATGTGTTAATCTGAATCTTCTTACCATTTATGCACTGTATCTTCTTTTCTTTCCTGATTCTCCTTCATCATCTTTCCTTTATATCATAATCTCTCTTCCAGCAGGATTCTTACTTCTATCATATCATCCTTCCTTTCATCTATCATTTCTTTTCTTCCTTCTCACTTCTCGAATCTATCTACTTTTTTTTTCCAGTTTCTTCTTTGCAGGGAGAGCAAGCACAACACCCCGGGCTGCTTCACTTGTGCGAGAGCCAAACAAACGCAGAATTCTTGCCCAAGTATTTTGAGGTTCACTGATGAGTCTGCGATGCTCCCCGGCGTGAAGGTGTTCAGATTCAAGTGTTTGGAGATGACTTTGGATGGGAAACCTTTGTATAAATGAGGAGCACGATTTTTTTTTTTTTTGGACACAGAAAGATGAAAAGGTGGTAGCTTCAACCGGAACGCTTAATATCCGGGGCGAGGAGAAGTGTCCAACTAAGAGAGAGAGAGGTGTCTTGATTGGGGCCCGGGGAGGGGGTCGGATACAAATCAATGTCCATATTAAAGAGCTGTCGGTTTACAATTCGGTGTCCACATCAAGAGAGTTAATTGTTCAGATACGAATTTGTGACCAAAACACAGAAACGAATCTGAATAGTCTGGATTCGAAAATGTGTCCGCATTCGAATAAACTTTAATACCGAAAGCTTCCCGGATAACGAGAGGGAGCCGAGTACGAACTCCAACATGGGTTCACATCGGGAGAGCGGTCAGGGTAAGAAGTGCCAGATAGGGGCATATGTCCACTTTAGGAGAGGGGATACAGGTAAGGGGAGACGTCCGGATAAGCCAGGAGGGAGAGAGGTAATAAACATGACCGGGAGGAATGTGTGGGGTGGTGGCGAGGGGTACCACACTTGGTGAGATTCCAGGTGATTCGTCTCTCAGGTGTGGCGCCGCCACCCCCACATCCCTGTCTACTCCACCCATCACCCACCACACTCATGCTCTTAACACCGTTTATTATGTCATGCACGCTCTCACTCATACAGTACACTCACCCTCCCCACACTCTACTCCAACCGCTATACTACATACACCCACAAGTTATCCAATGTAACACCCACACATCTACAAGACATTACATACTTGAAACACTACACAGTATGTATACAAACAAGCTAAACACTGGATACAAACATTCCTACACTTTCCACCCGGCACACTGAACTAGGTACATCTAAACACCACCCACTGTACTCTCGGTAATAGGTGCACCCACACATTCCACAGTAAACTTACCTACACTCAGCATATTACACTAGACACACTTACACACCGTACCCAATGCACCCTTAGCTTCCCTCAACTACATTCCGTTATTTACAGTGCAAGATGCACACTCTACTCCACCTGCACACCCTGACACACACACACACGAGCTGATTATATTCCACACCTGACAGCTTCAGCCACCACAGAACACACCCTGGTTGAGGTACAAGACGCCACATTGTCCAACGACTAAGTTAGATAGAGGGAGGAAAGATACTGAAAATCGGATACGGGGGCTGGAGGTAACCGTGAGTCGGATAATGAAAGACGGACACATGGGGAGGATACTGAAAGACGGATACATGGGGAGGATACTGAAAGACGGATATGAGGGGGGGGGAGCTTAAACTTAAGACAATCAGGCCAGGATACCGAGAGTGAGGCGACAAAGAGTCATATACGATGAACTGGGCACTTGGGGGAGTCGGGTACTGGGTATGAGAAACCCCGAATATGGCCTTCATTGAGTGGGTAGCTGAGCGGTGCAGGCGAGACACTCTGGTGTGAACTGTGGAGGCGTGTTATGGGCATGGGAGAAGAGGATCAGCTGGTTTGTATCTCCCCCCTCCCTCCCTCCCTCCCTCACACACAGGTAGACACACTGGAGGAAGGAGGGTGGAGGAGTAATGAGAGTGGAAACAGTGATAGGATGTCATGATCGGTGGGGTGGGGTAGGATGGGGTGCGGTGCGGTGAAAAGTTGGAGAGAGGTGAGGTGATATGGTAAGCTTGAGGGGAGTGGAGTACCAGGATGAGTTACATAGACGGTGACGTGATAGAGTAGAGGGAGACGGGGTGGATACAAGTCCGAGGGGGAAGGTGGGAATATTGCTTACATGGGGAGAATGGCATGATAGGTCAGTGGGGAATGGCCTGATAGGTCAGTGGGGGGGTGTTCTGATAGGTCAGTGGAAAGTGGCGTCATTTGGTAAAATGAGAGAGAGAGAGAGAGAGAGAGAGAGAGAGAGAGAGAAAGAGAGAGAGAGAAAGAGAGAGAGAGAGATGTACTATGATAGGTTACATGGGGGAGGACGACACGATAAGAGGAGGGGGACGCTGATAATAATGGTACAGTATAGGTCTGAGGGAGGAGGTTGGGACTACAGTATGATAGGCCACATGGGTGAGAGTGACATAGTAGGTCTGCGGAGGGTGAGGTGATATGGTAGGTATGAACGGAGGGGAGTTGGGTTTGGGGTGTGTACAATGATAGGCTACCTGGAATGGGGAGGGGGAGGGGGTGTGTGACATGGAAGGTGGATAGGGATCGGGATGTTACGACAGTGTGGAGGGAGAGGGTGTCGTGCCATGGTAGATTCAAGGGTGAACGGAGTGCCATTGTGAGAGTACGCGGGGAGGGATGTCATGATTGATTCTAAGGGTTAGTGTGCCATGGTAGATTCAGAAGGGCAAGGTGCCAGGACAGTTTCACGTGGGGGGAGCAGGGGACAGTGGGGAAGGTGCCACGACAGTACCAAAGGAGCGAGGTGCCATAACAGATTCAGGGAGTCGGGGTGCCATAATAGATTCAGATGGGCAGAAAGCCATAATAGATTCAGGAGGTGGGGTGCCATGATAGATTTAAGGGGGTGGGGTGCCATGGTAGGTAGAACGAGAAGGTAAAGTGACAAGGGGAAAATAAAGGGGTGGATGATATGAAGGAAAGTGAGAAAGGGGAGGGAGGGAGAGGAACGGAAGGTGATCAGGTAACCTAAAGGCTTGCCAAGAGGGGAGGAGGACCTGGGAGGGGTGGGTGGCATCGGGTGATGGTGTGGGGAGGAAGGGAAGGGGCGGCAGATTAATAACGGGGTACACCTGTACGTATAATCGCAAGACCAATTAAAAAGTCTGGCAAAACCAGAGTGGCCATCCTTCAGTGTGTAACATGCACTTACCAATTATAGCCCCCACAATACCGCTACCCACCATCCCCCTCCCCCCCTCAGTGCATGACCCACCATCAAGTTGGTATCTCCGGCGTCCAGCTGCTGCCACTGCCACGATCATATGGTGAGGCCACGCCACCACACACCACCACCCCTGTGCCACATGTATCAATAACAGTGTCGGACCCAGTCTGGCTGTGGCGAGAGGGGTGGTGGGTGGGGCTTGCAGCTAGGGATGGGGGGAGAGGAGGAGGGGCGGAAGAGGGAGGTACGATTCCAAATACAATGTAAAACAAACCAGGTTTCATTAAAGAATTTGAACCATTTTGCTCCTCGTACATCCAGCCGATATACCCCGTTATTTGCTGATTTATAAATTCCTCAGCCTTCAATACTCAAATTATAAAAACACATATTTTACAAAGAGAGCCAAGTTGGCTACGATTGCCAATGTTCAACGCACTATGAAGGTAAAAAAGCCTTGGAGCACCGTGTAATGAAACCCCGGATCCGCTGGCTGAATATGCACACCCCGGCTTGTGATTTATCGGGCATTAGCATTTCAATCAGAATATTTACAAGTTCCAGCTCCGCTCCGTCGGGCCAAGAGTGATAACACAAGCCTCGTGGGCTGCTAGAGGCTCCACTCAGCGAGCGTGGCAGTTAGATGGCCCCGTAGAGAGCATTCTATTGATCTGTTTAGTTTTTAAGCCACGAGTAAGCAGAAAAAGGTAACAGCGCAGCTTTTCCTCGCTATTTATAATTACAGATTACCTTGATTATGGATGTTGAGAATGCTAAAAATAAATACGAGGCACAAAGTATGTGTGTCACAAAGATAGAAGAAAACATTCTTCAGATTCGCCGGTTTTCCGCGGTAGAAATTCCAGGAGTAAATTTCGGCGCCCGGCATCGGCTGTAATCAGCTGACAGCATCGGGGCCCTTGCCTGAGCGTAACAGCTGATAATAACACTTGTGCGGCTCAGCCTCCCCTTCATATCCTTCCTGCCATCGGGCCTTTATGCTGCGGTGTAACGACCCTCCTTTTATCCAGGCTCATCATATCTGTCAATCTCTTCTTTATTGTACTATCTCTCTCTATGCCTGCATCTTTCACGAGGAACTGTAGAAGAGAAGAGTAAAGTGAGCGCCAAGTTGACATACCGAACTAGTGAGCAGGTGGTGCTACTATTGTGCCTCAGAACAATAGCAAACTGACAAGGCTGGGTGGTGATTCCTCTTCACTACCCGATGATTTGCCGCTTAAAACAATTCACCAATCGATCTTTCTCCGGTCGTAGCGACGTTGCAGAGGCCTGGCAAGCCGGTAGAGGGAGGGAGGCCGAGGTATTTGCGAGGGCCAGACTCCTCCATCCATCATGACACGGCACGGGACTGGTGGCGGTAGGAGCGCCTGTGTGCATATGAGGTAAACACTTTCATTTATAATCCGCCTCGACGCCGCATCGATTCCCTGTCGGCGAGACTCTAACTTAGTGCGGCGGTGTGGGAGTTGCTAGTACACTGCTGGCGGAGTTTCAGGACCAGGCCAGGGGCGGCGGGGGTGTGGTGGGAGGGGGACCTACGATGTTTAAAGGGGTAGGGTATGGTGGGGGCGACCGTGTTCGTCGTGAGGGGAGACAGGGGGGTGGGGGGTCGATGAGCCATTGGGTCATATTAAAGGTTTTGTTGTAGTGTAAGTGTGGAGGTGTTTCACACAGCTCAACGTAGAGTGTGGCGCCAACGTTGCCAAACTGGAGAGCTGCGGCGGGGGGTGAGCACAGAGTTGTAACCGAGATTCACTGCCGGGCTCATACTGCCACCAAGATTTTTTGGCTCCATAAAGTTGTGAAATAACCTAAAAAAAACTGTGCAGCATTATTGGAATATGTTGAATGCTCGCCAGTTTCTGTTAAGTTAATAATTTCGTGCTACAGTGTAGAGAGCTGGCAACATCTGCTCGATATGAAACTTTTTACAGCTTGTGAGTAACTTTATAGCGGGTATGATGCATGTAAATGTCTACTGTGTGTGAGTGCGTGTGTGTGAGAGAGGGCGACATTGTGCTATTCTAGTGGTGAGGAGACTGCGGCACACTGGAGGGCGTGCGACCTAACACACTCGTCTACAACACCACAAGACGGAGAGGTAGGAGGAGTATCCATGGCGCCGCGCATGACCATCGCATCTCTAGCAGGATGTAGGTGGTGGACCCTCCCCCGTTTTCTTATGTCGGGCCGCTGAGAGTAGAGCTCGTACCTGTGTTTCTTTATGTATAAACGTTATCATTAATAAAACATTAATTCACACTCCAAACACGAGTTCCCCCCATTTAAAGTGTATACACCTTTCTAACCAACAATGAAATTTAAGGAGTGATAACGAGGACTGGAAGGTATTGATATCACGGCGAAACATTAGGAGCGACCAGCGAGGGCCTCCTGTTCCTTGAGTGCGCGGTGAGGGCCTCATGAGTGTAAGAATCTGTGGCGAGGTTTAAGTGCGCTAGTGTTTGTCTTAGTGGCTTCTAGCTCCTCAGGGTGCGTGGTGAGGTCAAAGTGCGTAGCGAGGTCAAGATGTGTGGTGAGGGCCGCCAGAGGTGAAGACTTCCCGTGAGGGGGACAGGATGTGTTCTGTTAAGCCCAGCACCAGTGGTTTATTTTATCTAAGACTGTGGTGGTGACTATCATCAAATGGGATGTGGCGACATACTTTACACACACACACACACACACACACACACACACACACACACACACCGAAAATACACTTTATGACGACAATAATTTTGAAAGTAATAATCTTTAACTACCAGAATAATAAATAAGAGTAACTATAAAACAGTCGATAAAGTGGCACTCTTGAGAAGTGCCTCATGAAGACCAAACTGAACCTGATGGTGCCCGCAGAGAGCTACACCACACTGCACTCCCGGATTCGATTCTAGAAAACTGCTTCCAATCCCCTAACAGAACTTCATATCACCACCACCTTAACGGCAGCACCAATACCAACACACATATACCGACATTACAGCACCAAACTGCTGGTTTCCACAAAACTAACAGCATCTCTGAACCGCACCAATGCCACTAACACTAAGTTACACCACAGCAACCGAACTGATGCAGAATAGCACATTACCAGCACTAGCAGCACATTACCAGTAAACTAGTCCTGTTGACTAGAAAGTACTGTCACAATCCCCTCCTACAACAACAACTGAGATATGCACCAACTCGTCAGCAGAGGCATATCAGAATTACAACACCCCTGCCAGTCCCTACTGGCACCAGCACAGAATGAGTGAATCACCCCTAGTATCTTTTCCACCGAGTAATGGTACCCTACCCGCATCTTTCCTCACTGTAGTTCCAGCAGGTCTCCCCCCTCACTTACTCTTGTGAAACTTTCTACCATCCGCTAGAAGCGTCTCTAACGGGGATGGAGAGTAATACTCTATCCCACCAGCAGTACCTCCCTTCCATTTGTATTAACAAAGCACCATCTCGCACTACAAGCACCTCTAGCTAAACTCTCAGGCCAATACAAGTTCCCCCTCAATCTTCCTGCCGCACCTCGTAAATTTCGTGAATCACTTTTAACACCAGTGCCACTCTGTTAAGACCCCTTCACTAACTATTAACACACTATTAACCAACGCAAAAAACCCTCTGATCCAACATCATCCGTCTCTACTTGCAACACCAATTATTAAGGCAAATTTTATAAAAAAAAATATAACGCAAAAACATTTTTGTTTACTTATTTCTACACTTAATACAAGTTCGTCTCAAAGACACGCCAATACTCTTTCAGATATATCGGCAGGTATCTACACAAATATCTTCATCAACTACCACCGCCCCTTTAATACACAAAATATCTTCAAATCCAGCAGCTCCTCCCTCTACTAACATCTTCAAATAGTGCCCCTTTAATAACCAAAAGTGAAGGTCCTGATATCAGCTTCTCCCACAACGAGTACCATTCCAACACCTATCAGGACCCCGAGTATCACCATCTCTATTTAGTAAGAGAACGGCAAGAGAACCAATGAGGTAGCAGAAGCAAGCGAAGCTGCATTTGCAGCAGGAGCACCAGCGGCAACAACAAAAGCAGCAGCAAGAGCAGTAACAGTTGAAAAGGGAACAGAAACAACAAAGTATCCGAAGTAGTAGCAGTAGACACAGCAGGAATAACAGCAATAGGGGATACAGAAAAAGTGGTAGATTCAACAGAATCATAACAGTAGTAGTAGTAGTAGTAGTAGTAGTCTTTTTCTCTTTCATTTTCTTTTCTTTTCGTAGTAGTAGTACTTGAAAGAATGGGAGGATAAGGTGAGGTGGGTTAACGACTACCCTGGAAGGTGGGCCAAGCCTCCTGCAGGAGAGCCTGGGGGAGGCTAGGGATTACAACAGCCACAATGAGATGATGATTATGATGGGTATGATGAGGCCTTTGTAAAACTGATGAAAAGGCACAGTTGGCAGGGAATTCAAGGACGATGACTGCCGTGGAATCCCAGATGGTGAATGATAATTGTTACTCGGGCCACGGGGTAACATTCCTCCAGAAGACGTGCGACTCCACCAATAGGAATTCAGATAACCTCTTGATAATACGAACTCAACCAATGGGAATTTAGATAACCTCCTGACGATGGGGACTCCACCAATGGGAATTCAGATAACATCCTGATGATGAAGACACCAGCAACTGGAATCCAGATAACCTCTTGGTTATGGAGACACTAAAAACTGATGGTAAAGACGCCATCAACGGGAATTCAGGTCAGCTGAGATTTGGAACTCGACCAATGGCAAACATAACTAAAGGAAGAACATAATATTATATCACGTTCAACACTATTCACCAATGGCAACAAACAAACAGAACACATCTAAACAAATCTCTCTTACATGAGCCTAGAAAAACGCTCCTGACAGACATGCTGGCAGACTAAAAGAAACACAAAATACTAAATACAGAACAGGACGAAAAAAAAAACACGACAATAAAGGAGAAAGAAGGACAAGAATGATGTGTGTGTGTAGT
Source organism: Homarus americanus (assembly GCF_018991925.1). NCBI lineage: Eukaryota > Metazoa > Arthropoda > Malacostraca > Decapoda > Nephropidae > Homarus > Homarus americanus. Next base: position 6,711,364 of record NW_024742238.1, on the reverse strand, counting down.
AGTGAGTATGGCGAAACATCGTCTTTAAGCCGTGGCCGTGGACACCACCACCACCACCTTCTCCTCCTCCTCCTCCTCTAGCCTGGGTCTGCTCTGGTCCCCACTCTGGTCTGATATGGTCTTCCTTTCCTTGATACTACCAGGGTCTTGGGCCAAAAAAAGTATTTTGTAACTTTTGGGAGAATTAATAAAATGTAAAGTCGGAAATATCGGAGTTGCTATGATGTGAAGACACACACCCCGACACGAAAGTTGAAGGCCAAGTAAACATTCTCTTTTTTGTGTTCGTGACCTTTTAGCTACTTTCTTACAATATCATGTGTGTGTGTGTGTGTGTGTGTGTGTGTAAGCAGCAGAGAACGCCATGTGCGTAAACACATACTTTCTTAAAGCTTTTCACCATTTCCACGACACTGTTTTATGCTAAAATCTTCAAAAATATATTTCTGAGACTAACAGTACCAGGTTCAAAACTTGATGACCAAGTAAATATACACATTTAATACATTTCCTGACTTTTCTGCTACCTAATCCTCTCAACTTTAAAACAGGCACGGTCTCGCTAGATAATATGAGAGAACAGTCCCGGATGTGTAGGTGTGCTGGAGTGTACAACGACTGTGAGGTAGTGAACAATGATTACCTCTCTCTTGCCCACTACCCTGAACAATGTCACACACACATGAGAGTAAGAGAGAGAGGTGACTGGTGATGATGACGGCAGACCAAGGAACGATCGTGTAGAGAATGTTTTAACACTGCAGGTGTAGCCAGAGTGAAAAGTGTACACGGGGCACTAACAAAAGCTGACTCCTGTATACACAGGTGCTGAACACAACCTGCTACTTATACAACAATAGGGTCTGGAAAATAATTTTCTTCATAGTGTCCAAATTTTTTTAAGATAAACTTCCCCCCCTTCTCTTATTCCTCCCCTATCTTTCACCCTTCCTTCCTTTCCTCCCTCCTATTTACCTTTTCTTCCTTCCCCAGCATTGTCTTCCTGTTCCGGTACATAGATATAATTACCATCTTGGAGGCCTGGATACTAGGAACAACCTGTACCTACACAAACACAAGTAGTGACGTGTGAAGGCAGTGAACAAAAGTGTGGTTCGGAATATGAGAGGTGTGGCCAGACAGTGTTGGTGGAAGGAGGTAGGGCGGCTGGCCAGCTGGCTCTGTGTTTATGGATGAACCAAATGTAAACATCAACCAAGGTCATCGCCGCCACCCCTACCTGGTGAAGCGGACCTGGCCACACCACCACCCCTACCTGATGAAGCGGACCTGGCCACACCACCACCCCTACCTGATGAAGCGGACCTGGCCACACCACCACCCCTACCTGATGAAGCGGACCTGGCCACACCACCACCCCTACCTGATGAAGCCCCACACCACCACCAAGCGGACCTGGCCACACCACCCCCTACCTGATGAAGCGGACCTGGCCACACCACCACCCCTACCTGATGAAGCGGACCTGGCCACACCACCACCCCTACCTGATGAAGCGGACCTGGCCACACCACCACCCCTACCTGGTGAAGCGGACCTGGCCACACCAATAACATTTATCACAGCTCAAACAATGCATCAAAAGGTTTTCCTTCCCCTTATATCTAAAACAAGTACAAAACTAAGCGACTGAAACCTAACCTAAAAGACGGAGGTAAAGAAAGAATCCTCGGGGTGTAGCAGCACGAAGGCCCACAGAAACGTGATTTAACTCAATCCTAAAAACGGAGGTCAAAAGTGACACAGAGACGGCGAGAGTTCAAGCGAGCGACCCCGGATCATGAAACAGCGTGGCTGCAACACGAACAAGAGCTCAAACGCGGGAGGCATCACGCGAAACTCATCAACACTCTCCTTTGCAAACAGCTAGCCCCCCAGCTTAAAGAAAACAGGCAGGGAGAGGCAGGTGAACACACACACACACACACACACACACACACACACACACACACACACACACACACACACACACGGACGTTCCAAAAATAGTATCGTGACACCTCTGAACCCAAGAACTGTCCCTGAAGAAGGTGACAGATGGTTAGCGAGTGTTCACATCAGCTGAGACACGTTAAATTACCAGTTCAGACCAGCCAAGACGATAATGTCACACCAGCAAGGAAAACGACTTTTATACTCCACCAGCCACGTGCACAGATGGCTGGGAACACTCCGAGCTAAAAAAAGAGAGGAAAAAAGAGATGAGATGAGATGAGAGAGAGAGAGAGAGAGAGAGAGACCTGAGGAGGAGGTGGTGGAGGAAACACAAGAGGCTGTGGTGGTGCCCCGGGGAGGGTGGCAGGAGGAGCCGTCGGGGCCACCACACAAGAGCGTCATCGTCTTCAGCGCCACCAGCTGCTCCTCACCCAGCACGTCGCATCCTCCCAACAATACACAGCCTGTGGCCCCGAGATACACCACGGGGGAGGGGTGCTAAAAAGCAATACCCACACGTATGCGAGCTTGTTCTGCACTGATTGGTCCTCGAGCGCTTCAGCTAGTATCCAGGCCAATGCTATATTAAGTCTAGATTATGTTACTTATGTTAGGTTTCAATTCAGGATAGGTTACGTTAGGCTAATGAGCTGGGCGTGGAGGAACACAGCTGACGTCATTGTAAGCAAGGACCAATCAGCGCGCACAGCGTTCGCATAAGTGTGGATTCTGCCAAATTGCGGGTGGAGCCAGCAGCGGGCGAGGGGCTTCACGGTGACAGGAATTAGAGAAGAAAGAGAATAATGGATGGAGAGAGGGGGAGGCGGAAACTCAACTAAGAGACAATGGTTGGGCTGGCAACACCTGAGCTAGGAAGCACCACACACAATACTAATAGTGACGGCCACGCCAACACACCATAATGAAGTTTACCATACACACTCCCCCCCCCCAAACATAATGGTGATGTCTATACCAACCCGCCATAATGGAAAGCTCACCATATTCAAACACGCTCACCACCAGCAGGATAACACATTTGAACATAGAAAACAGAAAAATAAATATACACGCTCGCTTGGAACAAACAAAATAACTAAAAATAGTTATATTCATTGAACACATACGTCCCTACCGGTGTAAAAATAAACCAAACCTTTTAAAATATAATCAGCTGACACAGATACACACACAGTTTTAGAAAGAACGGAAGTACAGAAAAAGAAACGCAAATTAATGTCTCGGAAGATAAGTCTATATGGAGATTTAAAACCACCTGAAGATTAGCTCCCCACAGCTTATTTCACCTTGAGATTAAGTATCCTAACGCTAACCAAATCTACCCCCCCCCCCACACCAAGTAACGGTAGGGTGTTATTCATCAGGTGAAATAAGATAAGCTGGGGGGAGGTCTAATCTTCAGGTGATCCGGCTTTGATTTTTATTTGAGTTTTATCTAAGTACCTTCACCTTCGGCCCCCCCCCTGCCCCGCCCCCCCCCAGGCCAATCGTCGACCTGGTTGCCTTCAAAGAGCCGACAAGACGAAAATGTTCTACACGAAACGAAAAATAAAAAAGAATAAAATGCAAATGACAATCGAATCCAAGAGATTCTGATTGAATAAGTTGAAAAGATGATGGTGAAGGCAGAATGATGGTGGAGGCAGGATGATGGTGGAGGCAGGATGATGGTGAAGGCAGAATGATGGTGGAGGCAGGATGATGAGGATGTGGATGATGGTGAGGAGGGCAGGAGGATAGTGAAGTTCAATAGTGTGAGAACTACCAATAATTAATGAGGAGTCGTAATGATAATGATGTGAGGGGATTAACTGTATACAATTACGAGAGAAAAAGTATCATTTCAATTTTCAACCACAACTCCCACTCACTCCCCCACTCTCTCTCACCCCTTATTTCCCTCCCCTCACTTCATAACCCAGTGCGTCCCTCCCCTCAGCTGATAACCCCTTCTGGCCCTCCCTTAATGTCGCCTAAAGCTCCCCTCCCTCTCTCTCCCCTCACTGTGGGGCTGGGCTTCCCTTCCTCCCTCTTCTATCAGTATGGATTGGGCTTTTTCCATTCCTTCCCTCCCTCCCTTTACTGTGGCTTAGATGTGCCTCTATCCCTTCCTCACCCCCTTTACTATGATCTTCAGCTCTCTCTCCCCTCCTGCAGCCGAAATGTTTTACCTTTCCCCCCTTCTTCACCCTGAGCAAGATATCTTATCCATCTGTTGTCTTTCTATCCCTTTCTTTCTCTGCTTTCTTTTACGGGCAAGATTCATTCATTCATTCATTCATTCGTTCGTTCGTCCGTCCGTCCGTCCGTCCGTCCGTCAGTCCGTCCCTGTAGGCTAGAACTCCATCCGACCCTCCCTTCAGTGTAGGGTGGGGCCTAACACCCTCCCCTGGCAGGCCTGGGGGCGGGGCGGGGTGGAGGGATAACAACACGGTGATCTGCCGAGTAACTACAATGGCTGGGGAAACACAATCCCTCTACAACACTAGCGCTGATACATCCCCCCGACGCTACGCCCAACACACTTGTGGCGCCACCAGATGTGGACACATGTGTGTATATGTGTTTGGGAGGGGAGGAGGGCATTTATTCACGGACATACGTCATGCACAACTGTGTTGGTGGGAGGGGGGACCAGATGTGTTTATCTTGTGTCAGATATACACGTGGCACCCACCATTCACCGCGCTTAGTAAACTCAACGTAAACTTCTGGTCGTGGGTTTACAGGTGAACCCTCGCCTCTACACACATCATTAGCCTTAGGGTTATACGCGTCCTCATAAATTTTACATTACAACATTATACTGAACTGTACAACTTCCAATACTGTCAATATGAGAGGACAAAGACGAAATCATATAATATACATAACCAGAATACACAACCCGAAGCACGACGATAAAGACGGAATCACACCATATGCACGACTACACCTGATTACTCAACCCCAGAAACGACAAGTCACGTGATTACACCTGACTACACACCCCTGGAACTACAACAAACATGAAAAAACGCATACACACCTGACAACCCCAGAACATCAACAGACAATACACACACGACTACACCTGACTACACAACCCCAGGAACGACAAGTTGAAGCGGTGGCGTAAATGGCACGAGGGGGAGAGACACCTGCATTAAAATTTGCATCTGCCAATTACGTGTTCCCCTCTGTAGAATAGGTGAAAGGGTTATTAGGGGAGTAGCTGGGCCGTTACGAGGCACGTGTACAAATATACGGTAGGGGAGGCACATCGTATACACTCACACCGATATTTACGGCCTAGAGCTGAGGGGAACTGTGGTTGTATACAAGTAATGAGGTGTGGAACGCATTCACAGAGCGGGGAGTCTATCCATACATGCAGATAGATAGATACATATACACACCGGGTATATATATAAACAAATACAGACGAGTACAAGGCTTGCATATAAATTCAGACACACGCGCGCGCATACATATATAAACATGCCGTACAAAGTTATATCTATATATGACGGCCACAATAACACATACGACGAAAGTTTCTTTTTACAAATAAGGTTGTAGTCATGGACATATGCCCACATCAAGAACGAAAGGGATAGAGTACACACACACACACACACAACAAATACATGGTCAAGAGGCACAAAGAATCATCCAAACAAAAAATTACAGGAAGCCGGACTTACGAGTCAACAATGAACGATCAAGTGTACACAAGTTGGTATAACTCCCAGCAGTGGGCGTCAATGTCCCAGCTGTTGTGGGATAGTAACCAACCAACCGGTCAATCAACTCACACAAGGGACACATGAATGAAGAACACAAATACTCTTTAACTAGGGCTTGTATTCTTACACATTCGTACGTATACTAACTCTGTACATTAACTGAATGTTTGAGACCGTCGGAAAAATATGGCAGCTATGATGATTTCGAAACACTGGCCAGACTCTACAGTAACTAGATTCGTTTCTCTTTACGACTGTTGCTGGGACAATTTCTAACACATAAACCTCTGCGAATCTTGACTCAGAGATCCCCGGGCAATGCAGGATCAGATTCTTGATCATTTTTTTTATCTCAAGTTTAAATATAAAGCCATTATACTTATGATACAATTTGAAGGCAATTTAATTAATGTTGAGTGTAATCTGTGTGTCATAGAGTAAGCCAGCCTGGTGCGTTCTCACAGTTGCAGTTACGTGGGAGTGCACCGTGAGAACCTTAGAGAATTTGTGTTCTGCTCAGGCGACGGGGAAAAGGCAAATATTATGTTGTCATCCCCGGTAAGCAGTAAGTTATGCGACCCCTAAACAGAGGCACCAGAAAGCAGTTTTCTACAATCCTCGCCAGATATTAGACTCCCGGTGCATAATACTGTCGGCAACACTGGACGGACAAATTCCCCACGAGGGGAAAATCAAGAACTTGTGGAGAAAAAGAAGTAGCATTGTTTCGCCGCCTAAGTGTAAATTGCGCAGGGAAACTTTGCCGATCTCGGGGGCAATTCCCCGTTTTCTTAGGGTAATTTTCCGTCTTCTGAGGGGAAAACTCGAGTGCTTCCTCCCATGAACTTGGTCGATCTGTACTCATAAATTTGTTCGACACCGATAGAATTTCCCCCCGTGATAACTACTGTTGGTTTTGTTACTTGAGATTATGTTGTGGCCGCTAGCAAGGCGTCTACACGGCTCACCCACACTTGCACTGTTAATATTATATCAGCTACTCTGTCTGTGTGTCCTCAGTACGGTCATATGGTACAACTTATGCAACATCTGCACCTGCATACATACAGTATATCAAGAATATCAGCTTATCAGATGCATACATACACATACCCATCCACTATATACACACACACACATACCCATCCACTATACACACACACACACCCATCCACTATCTACACACACCCACACAGGCAGCCCCCCTCACCCCGAATCTACACACACACACACACACACCGATAAAAAAAATGATAGCAAAAATGGCCTAACAAACACGCAAGGTTGACTTCCCCTCCCGTAAATTAATTATTTGAGAGCAAGGGCTTCTGGCACAAAGGGCAGCGCTGTCAGTAATCAGGTTACCCATAGTCCCGCTTACACTTACCACACCACCACCAACACACACACACGCTCACCTACGCCCATCAATACCACACTCCAGCCAACACCAAACCATACCGCGCCAACAACTCTACACCACATCTAATACCACACTACAGCCACCTACACCAAACCACAACTCATTGACCAACATACACACACATTACCCATAACAAAAACACAATAAATCAAACATAAAGCACAATACCCACCACAGGACAACACCACAAAATAAAACAGACAATCCCTCTCGACAACAAAACACGGCACACAAACACCCGTGTCCTCACACACCGACGTGTCCGGATATGACCAATGATTAATATTCTCCACAGGTCCGGTTGCCGCTCAATAATACACAGGTCACACAACCGAACGTCGAGAAACACAACCGGATATGTGTCAACAGATGCAACCACCTGACATAACAGGCGACCATAAATAAAAATATTTAAAATACACAAATAAAAGACAGGAAATACAAGTGTATGTCCCATCTTACTTAACCAAGATAAGTCACTACGGATGCAGTGTACAGTATGCATAAACATTTCCATTATGTTTATATATTTATGAACACAAATATTGATATAATTCATTCATAAACATTTCCACAGTTTATATAACCACAAACACAACAAATGATGCAATGCTTAACTTGACCCTTTCCACAAGATCACACACCAGTACAAACACACAAATGTGGATATACTGTACAGTGTATACAAACATGCCCATAATGGCTATAAAATTACAAACACAGAAATAATGTTTGTGTAGACGCAGACACCCACAACGATGACTCAACTATAAATACCGGTAAACAAATATATACCCTCCCCCCTGTATATATAAATAGTGTATATAAACATCTCCTCAATGTTTACACGACAACAAAGACATAAAGATGGATAAAGTATATAATATAACCATCACAATATAAACATATTTACGACTACAAACACATACCCCAAATACACAAAGACATTTCAACATGAAACACTGCCACTACAGTATATATGACACATGCCGTCATATACAATGTGAATTCAGAGAGACTTTTAATTCCAGTTTCCAATGCCAAACGAGGACTTTCATTTACCAGTAAAATTTGCCTTGAAATTAATTATAATACAGATGGCGTAATTCGGGCGTGCTGTTTGACGATTCGTTGTCTCGCACTGCACCAGAAAAAAATCATGAATATTATTTCGCCACGTTATACAGTAATTAGTATTAATTAATTGCATAAATAATAAATGGCACGCGAATACATACACCTCCATGTTAATGAGTTTCTATCGAATTACCAAATTTGCTTTTTAAATAATTTCAACAAAAGCCCTAAGCCAATTTGCAAATCCCGCTAAATACGAGAGGTGCGCTATTATTTTCCGCCTCAAAAAACAGAAATCTTCAACATGGAGTAATTATGGCCGAAAGCCCCTACCTTATTAATATCATTCTAGTTCATCTGTACGGTATTTTTTTAACCCAGGATAACCCCCCTGGTCGTTCGTGAGCTGATTACTATTCTAACAACATCTGCTCATCATCATTTAACTCTTGATAATAACACGATGCGGTAACCCATACTGTGTTCTGCTTTATGTGTGATTGTTCATTATGTTATTACTACATTATCAAGATTAGTGGTGGTGATGATGGTGATAGTCTGGTGATGGTGGTTGGTGAAGTAGTCGTAGTGGTAATAGTTAGTTGTATTAGTAATATTAATAAGCAATAGTAGTAGCAGCAGTAAGTAGGAGTAGTAATAGTCGTAGTAAGTAGTAGTCATAGTAGGTAGTAGTACTGTAGTTAGTATGCAGTTGGTAGTAGCAGTAAGAATGGTGTAGTAGTGTAATATGCAGTACAGTATTGGTAAAGGAACACCAATATGCCGGTATAAGTACCTCGTGTAATTCTGCGCTAATGGTGATAAAGATAACGCTGATATACTGTACTGTATATCTGTAAGTAGCATTAATATATACAACATTGATTCAGTAACTTAAGTAATATTGATACACTGGTAGCTAGTAGCAGTAGTAGTATAAGTAACATTAATACACTGGTAGCTAGCAGCAGTAATAGTATAAGTAACATGGATACATTGGTAGCTAGTAGCAATAATGGTATAAGTAACATGGATACAATGGTAGCTAGCAGAAGTAGTATAAGTAACATGATTGCGCTGGTAGCTAGTAGCAGTAGAAGTAACATGAATACACTGATAGCTAGTAGCAGTAGTAGCAAAAGTAACAGGGATACATTGGTAGCTAGTAGTAGTAAAAGTAACATTGGTAGCTAGCCTGAGGTACCACAGTAGTTGGGTGGTAAATACATAACTAAGAGACCAATGGGAGAACTGGAGGTATAGTATAGATTTTGCCTGGCAGTGGATCAATAGTTACGATCAATACCAACTGTTGCGACAAGTGGACTCTCTCTCTCTCTCTCTCTCTCTCTCTCTCTCTCTCTCTCTCTCACACACACACACACACACACACTGTCTCTTCTTTACAAATATGAAAGGATTGTTATTTTGTCATTCATTCATTAGTCCACACATATGTCAATCTGTCTTTACAATCAGAAGATCAGAATCTCTCTCTCTCTCTCTCTCTCTCTCTCTCTCTCTCTCTCACACACACTTACCGCATCCCACCAGCAGTTAAAAAGACCACATATTGAAGAATCAAACACTCACCTGCAAAGAGACGAGAAAAAATTAAGCATAAACAGGACAATTTTAGAGATAAAAGAAATAAAAATCCCCCCACACACCACTCTCCCCCCACACACACACCCACTCCCCTACCCCTCACACCCCCATACCATTAATCAGCACCATCAGGAAATTTAACATATTAAATATTGCATGAAGAGATAATAACACGAGTATTGTAAAAGAAAGAATAGCAAAAAAAAAATCATCGTTATCGCGAATGAAAACAATGATAAATGTTACTTTGTCTCGCTATACTTATTCTGACAGGATGTGGGGTGGTGAATGAGAGAGGGGGTGCGGTGTGGCCGGGGGGTGTGTTTCTTGACTGTGAATTAAAAAACAAAGGAAGGAAAACAATAATAACAAATAAGAACAGAAGCATAGTGTAACATGGCCGTGAATGACAGAGAGAGAGTGAGAGATTAAATTAATGAAAAACAACAACACAGACACACATAAAGAAACAGGACTGTACTTAATAAAACAAAAAGGAAGGAAGATGACGTAGATTTAATCAAGCAAAAACAAAACACACACAACAAAAACAACTTACACTAACAAAGACAGCGGAACTCAACAACAACAATGTGGTGATGATGATGATGATGATGATGATGATGATGATGATGATGATGATGATGATGATGATAATAATAATAACGAACAAGATGGAGAAATGCCATAAAATAACACCCAACAAAGAATTCTAAATACTAACTACGATTAACAACCAAACAACCATTTAACTAACAGACCCCTATAACATATACAACTCATAACTGCCATCAAACTGCAAACAACAAGTACACAACCCAGCCACCAAATCTTCAGAGACTAAACAACAATTCCTATCAAACTAACAAGCAAACCAGCCACCACAGCCCTCAAACCCACCCACCATAACCCTCAAACCCACCTACCATAACCCTCAAACCCACCTACCATAGCCCTCAAACCCACCTACCACAGCCCTCAAACCCACCTACCACAGCCCTCAAACCCACCTCCCATAACCCTCAAACCCACCTACCATAGCCCTCAAACCCACCTACCACAGCCCTCAAACCCACCTACCACAGCCCTCAAACCCACCTACCACAGCCCTCAAACCCACCTACCATAACCTCTCAAAACAACCATATAAGCAGTAAACAAGTCCTAACACGCGGTACAACTACCAAGCCCTGCAGGAGGAGTGACTCAGAGCAGCAGCAGTCATCACGTTATACTAGTGACACACAACACACAGTAATGTCCTCCAAAAGTTTTAATGGGTCTAAGAACACTACGAAACAAAACATCTTAACAAAAGCCCTGTCTTATAAAACGCCCTGACAACTCCCTTAAAACAATCAGGAAATGCCTTCTCTGTCTCTCTCTCTGTTTCTCTCTCTCTCTTCCTCTCTCCTTCTATATCATGCTCTTTTTGTTTCTCTTTCCCTCTCTTTGTGGCTCGGTTCCTTTTTGTTTCTCTTTTCCTCTCTTTGTCTCTCCCTCTTCCTCTCCGTCAAAAAATATATAAACGGAATTAAACCATATATGAAACTAAACCCGTCCGCCATGGTTTAAATTCGTGAACATTAATCTACTTTCACAACTATACACCCGAAAATGACATGAAACACTCACACACATCTCAAGAGACTTTATAAACTCCTTGTCCATGTGGCAGTCAAACACACCTGCAGGAACGTCGTATACACACGTGTGGACCCAAACACACACACACACACAGGTGACCACTTTCACCAGCCTGGCTTGATTCTTCGGTCCTCCCCCCAACTCCACATTCAGCTGGTCGGCATCTCAATCTGTTTCATAAAAACGAATTTGCCCGCTGATCGAAATATATCTCACTACTTCCTCTATTAAAATGGATTTCATACATACAACTCGCTAATTGCTATCTTTCATGTATATCAGACAATGCAGTGAAGTATATCTTTCACTTCTTGAGCAGCAAAAATATTTAGACATTTCCGCTAAAAACTTGATTTCTTTTTCTTATTCTATTTCTCTTTTATACACACAGGTCCCAATATCGTCTCCGGATATCAATAATTTCTTCATGAATGCCAAAACTCTCCGCTATGTGGCCAACCTTTTATCTGTATAATGTATGTCCCAATACTGCCTCAGGGTACCAACACCACTCCGTTATATGTAACCTCAGTGAAACCCCTATTTAACGGACTATATAGAGAAGAAAGTCCGTTATATCGAGGATCCGTTAGATGTGAAACCCCCACTAACGGATTATATGGAGAGATAAGCCAGGTATATGAAGGTGTCGTTCTTCTTAATCAACAAAGGCAAACATTAAACACAGGAATCAACCTCAAACTTAACTACTTCCAAACATCACCTCCGGAAACCCCCAACAACACAAATAAATCAGATATGAATAATTTGTTAATCAACTTACGGGAACCTGGGATTACTGTACTGTGACTTATCAGAACCTGCGTCAGTATCTGGTAGAGCCACCAAGGACATTGGGTATATATCGCTGCCTCAGTCCACCTGGCATAACCCAACGTGTCCTTCTCGCGCTGGAATTCGGGCAGGTGGAGGATTACCGCCCGACTCCTGGGGTAGAGAGGCGTAACCCACACCCAACCTTGCCTCACCGGACTTGAATTTTTTTAAAGATTATTCTAGCTTCTCTGTAATGCTCATCCCTAATATATATACCCGCTCTCACGTCTCATCAAATCATTTGTTAATCAATTGAGTCATTATTCAAGTACACGTAGAGGCATAAATCAGAGTTAAATCCCTTCTTACTGGCGTCGTCACAACACGCCCTTTTAGTTCGCACGCCGCCAAACCTGAATGACACCTTACGGGAAAGAAGGACACGGAAATCCTGGCGAAACTGATGCTCTACACTGGTTCATATCCTGGAGTCTGAGAGAGAGAGAGAGAGAGAGAGAGAGAGAGAGAGAGAGAGAGAGAGAGAGAGAGAGAGAGAGAGAGCCTCTGCCTCGGGAGCTCGTCGACAGTGACGTGTTGTATTGTAAGCAACCAAAGTCACACACACACACACACGTCCCTTTCCCTCCTCACCACACCCGTAGGGAACTATGGCTTCTTTCCTCCGTTCGTTCTGTGCTAAAATATCCTACACTAACACGTACGGGATTGAAACGTCCTGGACTAAAATACGTAAGCTTGAAACACCGTAAGCTAAACACGTCCATGGTTGAAACGCTCTAGAGACTATCACGTCCGTGTTTCCACTGTCCTTGAATCACACGTCATGGAGGCGGAAAAAGTCCTTGGCTAACGCGCTGGGGGTTGAAATATTATGGGGACACACTGCACACCCTAACCAATACATCACACACACACACACACACACACACACACACACACACACACACACACCTACCTTTGTTGAAGTAGATAACCATTTCCAAGTAAATATTAGCACATATTATCAGCTACTTAAGTAAACCTCACCGCTAATTTATCAACAAAGCTCACAATATAATCACCAAAAAGACAACATGGGAAAAAAATTATTAAAAGCAAAACTAGTTACGCCTAAAACACGAAAAGGTAATTTAATATTTTTGGGGAGATATTAACATAGGTTTAAAGGAATTTACTTCACGGTGGTATAATCAAAGGTAAAAAAAAGCTATATAATCACATTAATATAATTTTTATCTATAATTAGTTATTTAATAAGTACATCATCATCATCAGATAGATAAATAAAGAAAACTTATCGATGGGGTAAAAAAAAAATATCTTCTCTGAAGGAAAAACTAATCCCTATCTAATTAATTTATATAACCCAACCATACCATCCATTAATAAAAAAAACCTGTACGTCGTGTTACATAAAATTAACATAATCCAGGATTAAAATATAGTTAATATCCCGAGTCAACAGTTATTAACATTATACAGTATAACTAACCTTACTTTATGGCAACACTCTACTACTCTACTTAACTCTACATCAAGATTCCCCGCTGTGTGTGTGTGAGTTTACAGTATATTGCGCCTATACACTACGTTATATCCTGATTGGACGAAAATTGGAGCATCTTGGGAGGTAATTGGGCAACGTTTACATGTCTCACTACTGCTGTTGCTGCTGCTGCTATTGCCGTCGTGTAGTTGCTAAGAGGAAGACTAGTTCGGGCTTGAAAGTTATTACCACACTAAAACCGATTTGTTATCTTATGGTTTGTCTGTTATCCCAGCAGTAAAGTTATCCCTAAAAACAGGATATGATCAAATGCCTACTTAAATCACGTCCCTAAAACCCCACTTAAATCACGTCCACAAACCCAGCTTATATCACATCCCTAAAACCCAACCAAATCACGTACCTACAACTAACCTAACCTTCGTCAACGGCTCCAACAATCAGGGGAGTCATGGTTAAAAAAAAGAGAGGGAGGGGGAGGGGCATGTCCATTGTCTAGGTCAAACAAGTTCATCCAAGCAGGAACCAGACCATGACCTACCACGATAACACAGCCAAGCCAGAGGTACTGATGAGGTAGATAACTATAGCAACGTGGGCACTCAGTGGGTCACCAGCTGTTATCACACGTTATCTTGCTATCGGCTTGTTTAAACTATTTTTTTATGTAATTTTCACTCACACACATTACCCAGTCAGACGTCACTGTGAATAACGTGAATGGAATGAAGGAAATGTGATTTTTCTTCTACAACTTTTTATTCAGAGTAAGATTATCACAAACACTTATAGATAAAGAGAATATTTCAACACGTTAATGAAATAAAACAGATTCAAATACTATCAAACAACGACAACATATAAAGCTATCCTAAAGTTTCATATTATAAAAACTATCAAAATTTTTAAAATCTTCTGTAATTCACCATGAAATTAATACAGAATCCAAGATATAACAGCAACGACTACAGGCACAATAAAACTGGGCACGAAATTGGCAAAAAGACACCTCGTGTAACTGGACCTCACGCCTTCAGACTGGCAACACGGGAGGCAGACAACACGACACTACCCAGGCTCTCCATACAGCCCGCCCCACCCACCCACCCACCCAAGAGGACACATCACTCACTAATCCCTCTTTTTGTTTAGTTTCCGGCGTCAACTGGAGACTCAAATAGACATCCTGTTATTAACTATGGCAAAATGTATAATTATATAATAAAGGAAAGAAATAGTGTGATTAAGATGGATTTCTGTCGTGTGATCTATGGTAGAGCAAATAAAGTTGTCACCAGCTTCACTATTACATATGATTAGTAAAATATATACCTACAACCAGTCAAAATTTTACTTTATGACCGAATACAAGACGAGGATCTATAATAAGAGGCGAAAAGGAATTACCATAGGCTTAACGATGGTGTAATAGTTAAAGGAATAAAAATATTTAGGGGGTCAATTAAGCATGTGTCCCAGTCCTTATAATTAGGTTGCGTTGAGGGGGAAGGGGCAAGTAAAACCGAGGCACACACTTGACCTCAGACCGAATTATTTACTTCGAGGGGGTTCTTATACATCTCCAGTAAGGAATGAATATTTAACTTAAGAACCTCTCAGAATTCTATCTCGGGAGTAAGTTGGGAAGCGGATCGTCCTTCTGAAGACTCGACAAAGTTGTCTGGCAATATACTGCAACACTCAGCCATTGTATAGTGATGCATACTGATATACCCCCCACAGTATATATACACAACCATGACCCTCTTCCCCTCAACCTCTCCTTCTCTTTACGTCTTGCTTCTTTCCTCTTCTCGCGTCATTCCTAACTTCGTTCTCCGCTGGCCTTATTCACCCTCGTCCATCGTCATCACCTACGACACTTGTTTATGTAAATTTATGTATGTATACGCGACTACATTTTATCTGATTGTATGAATATATGCATTTGTTCATGTATGTATAAACAGCACACGAGCGTACGAAACATGGTAGCACTAAATCCCCCCCATCTCTCTACCCCCCCCCTCTCTCCCCTGTCACTCAGCTGTTCACCGCCCCTCCACCTCAGGTGCGTACAGAGGACAGAGTTCAGTCCTCCCAAGTTTTTGTCCTCTTCCCCGTGTCCTGCCCCTTTCCTCTCTCTTCATCCTCCACCTGCCTCCCTTAATCCCTCCCACTACTTCTCTTCCCTTCCTTCCTCCTCTTTCTTTTCTCTCTGTTTCTCTAACCTCTCCACTCTTCGCTTCCCTTTCCTCCACTATCTCCCATTTCTCTTCCGTTTCCTCCCCTTCCTCTCTCTCTGTCCCTATTCTCTATCCGTTCTGTTCCGTATCCCCCTCTTCCGTTTCCTGTTACCTCTATCTCACCTCTCCTCCTTTCAGATTTACATTCCACTAACTCTCCCTTCCACCTACTTCTCCATTCCACTCTGTCTATCCTCCCCACCCTACTAACTCTCTTTCATTTCCGCTTCCCCAACTCCCTCCCCATAACCTCCCACCCTATCATCCACCCCCCAAAAAATCTCCCCTTGCCTATTCAACTAACGTGCCTTCCCCTCTCCTCCTCTCCCCTTCCCACTCAACTAACTCTCTCTCCCCTCTCCATCCAACAAACCTTATATTCTCTCATTTTTTCTCTCTCTTCTTCTCCCCCTTCCTTCACCTCCATCCCACCCAACTCTACTCTCCCCTCCTCCCTCTTTATCCACTCACCTAACTTACTCCTTGCCCTGTTCTCCTGCATGAAGCAACAACAGCTGTCAGTGTACATATCTCTCACACACACACACACACAGAGAGAGAGAGAGAGAGAGAGAGAGAGAGAGAGAGAGAGTAGATCTCCCACGAGTCGCCATGCTCACAGTCCCTGGTGACCCCCAGGACGACCCCCCTCCTCCTCAAGGTTCCCCCTACCCCCAACTCTCTGCCTGTATTTCCTTCCGCCTCCCTCCCTCTCTCTCTCTCTTTCTCCTCGTCTCACTCACCCTCCCTCCCCCGGTGAGATGAACCTTGAGTTAGTGGGTGTAGGAGAGATAAAAGTGAAGGAAACATTGTGCCAGTTATCGCCAGGTTCTCACGCTCACTCCTCCCCAAACCTCGCCCCCAGCACAACAAACTCACTCATGTGCTTTCTCCAGCTTCTTCTACCATCGTGTAACAACATTAATTAACAACTCGACATCCTGGACCCACCGTTATAATCTGCTTCGCTCGGTTTTTACGTTTAAATGTACCACAGAAAGATCCGTCGCCTCAATCCCTCAAAAATATTATATTCTCAAGCGGTAAATAATTTCCGGGAAGCTTCATATGAACATCATATAACTGAACTATGTGCCGCTATATTTCTAAACCCAAACAATCACATTCATTGCGTTTCTCTTTATCTTCCCGTACAATGGAACTCTGTATCAATGGTTTTCTCTGCTTTCCTTTTCCTTTCGGATAACCTGTGACAAAAAATCTTCCCATGAAAAAAGCGCGGAAGTGATATTTTTGGTTCCCACATGTCGTGAATCAGGTGATGTCATATTTCAGGTGAAAAAGACAGAACTAGGTCTGGCGCTCGACCGCGGGTCCAGCTGTGTCTAACCTCCCATGCGGAGACCTGTATTCACACACCATTTCAAAGGCCGATAATCAACAATAATGGCTACATTTTAGGATTGTACGTGGAAGAATCGGTCCCTAAATGGCGGGGCTGTGTGGCCATTCAGGGCAGGCTCGAGCGAGGGACTCTCTCCCTTGGCACGAATTGTTCAGTTGTAACGGAAACTTGGCGCGGGAACAGATTTGAAATTGGCGGGCTTTCGAGAGGGGACGCGGAAGCGCGCGCCAAAACCGTGAATTACTTCGAAATCTCTTCACAAGACTTGCACTAGTGGACACCACATGGACGCTGTGGAGATATTTCCTTGAAGATTATTCCTATATACAACACGGCAGTGACTGACACTGTGGCTGAATATATACAACTACTGAAAGGAAACTAGATTAGAGCTGAATACAGGCACTAGCGATGTCGGGAAAATCGTTAACTAAATATTTAGAAATGATGTTTAAAACTTCCTAACATTGTTAATATTATTTTGTATATAAACACATTAAATAAGAATGCAGATATGAAATACACACACACACACACACTGTGTGCGTGTGTGTACGCAACAATGAATGTGCCTGCATGCAATAGGTGACATACAAGAGTGTTTGTATGTGTCCATGTACGGGCATCTTTTTGTGCTTGCGCGCACGCATGATCCCTGCATAAGTACACGTGTGTGCATGCATTTTGTATGTGCATGTGTTCATTGTCTGATACCGCAAAGCAACAACGGTTGGAACGGGGAAATCTACAAAAAAGAACCTCCTTTGTAAATATGCAAAATGCCTTTAATAGATCAGCAGGAGCAAGCGTCTGGCGCGGGAAACTGGGTTCACACCGCGGCTTATGTCCCTCACTACCATTAATTCTCATCATAAATTCTGCTTCTACCACTGAACGTGCACGTCAGCGGGGAGGCCAACTCAATGTGAGTAAAGCCTGACACCACCATTAAAGACTAAAGCAGACATGGAAATAAATAACACACACACACACACACACACTTTAAGAGAGGAAACTGAAAGACGCACATCGAAAGCACGTATTGCACATAAAAAGTATCACAGACGCCAGTATACCAACTACACATTAGTAAACCTGAATAAACGAGTAAAAACCTTTCACACACACACACACACACACACACACACACACACACACACACACACACACACACCAAGGCCACGTTCAAGCAATCCAATATATACACAGCATTCATCACCCAACACCAACACAATATTTAATTGCAACACACATCACATATTTACCACACTAGAAGATAAACCAAATCCAATAAAACACAAATATGTCTTTAATCACGAATGAGACCAAAGCAAGCAGAGGCTACTAAACCATACTACAACACACTAACACGAGCGCAACGCCAACAACATTCGACAAATAACACTGATCAGAGATGCCAATATAACAAGCAGACTAATAAAGTGCAGCACACATAACAAAGCCCACCACACACACCGGTAAACGAAACACACACCTACCAAATCTAACGTAAATATCACATGACCGACAACAGCACTGTACGGAGCCCAAACACAAACCCACCGTGTACAAAACCCCCCAAAACCAAGGGTAAACAGAGCAGTGTACGAAGTAACGAAAGCCAGCTATGCAAGGGACAGGTGTACGAAACCTGCCGCCCTGCCTGGCGCAGACTCGGCCGCCTGGCTGGCTACCCTCCCTCCTTGAACGTCGACAAGGAGAGGTAAAACTTACGACGACTGAGAGGCCAAACTTATGAATATTCTCAGGCTGAGAGCTCGCACGTTGGAGGAGGGGAAAAAATGAACCTCCTGCGCTTCAGGTTTTTATAAAATTAAAAAGCTAACAAGTCATTCGGCGCTTCTATTCCCAAAGGCACGCACATTACGCCGCCTATAAAATGCTGCTGGCGTTTACCCTCTCTTCGTTTCTTAAAAGCACGCGCACTAAACACCCGCGACAAAAATGTGGATCAGGATTTACCCGCTCTCGGATCTTTTGCTAAAAAATTTCAGGAGGTAAAAACGGCGGGGAATCAAACGCTCTACTCACCAATAATTAATCAATGTTTACTCGTCAACAACGTTAGTTTTGGAAGTCTAATATCAAACGAATACTTCATCAATAATCAATTAACGTTGGAGTATTGAGCGACATCCTTTCAAAGGGCTCGTTCGGGACTTGGGAGTTTTTCCATCAATGTCTTCAAATGGCAGTGCGAGGACTCAGCTTCCCGGTACGGCCCAGGTCTTTTACCCTACAACTTCCGTGAGAATTAACTCAGACGTCAAAACCAGAGGCTACGCCCTATACAGGATATCCTCATGTGGTGCCAAGCCCCTAATATTGGCTTTGGTCAAGATTGTATAAAATAGTGGATATAATTACAAAACAACCTCTAACGTCTGAGGTGCTTAAGCTCTAGTTATGGAAACAGCCTAGAAAAGTCCCCCATATAAAGTTAAGTTATACGCTATTTAGTTCCCCGGACTTATCCCTAAGGTTTTAACAGTATTTTATGATCATATATAACAACTCAGTGATCTTTTAGGCCTCAACATCATCAAGATTCCAGGAATACGATGCAAAATTCACAATAACATCAGAGTTGCACGACAGTACCGATTTTGTCCCCCCTTAGTAACAATATTTGTACAGTCAACAGACCAACATGGCCGCTAATACACCGTGTACACTCGATGTTTCTCGACATGTTTTCTTGACCGTGTTTGTCCCAAATAACTATAGCGTCGCTCTGTTGTTGCCCAACGGATATTCTTTGTTGACGTAAAATTTCATTAATAATCAGGAACACAAACATACCTTTCAACACATTTTCCAATTATGGAATAAAATCGATGGGAAAAAATGGTTTGTCTGTTCTCCATAAATCACTTTTCCTCGATACAGCGCCCAGAAGAGCGTTCTGTGTACACGTCCATATGTATGTTTGAAACTTGGGGAGAATTTTTGGCGAAATAACTTAAATTTAATATTTAGCAGAGAGTTAGCTGTTACACCACCAGGCCAGCTTTCCGAGAATCTACCTGGAGTGGTTTCGGGAGCTTTTCAAAGTTGCAGGTAACCAATACTAACTCTTAGGTTTGTGGCAGACAAGAATTACGACCAACCGGAACTGGGAGAACATAGGAACTGGCGCACATTAGAATTGGGAATCAGTGATATTTGGAATCCTGGGATTGAGGCCCATTACGAAAATCCTAATGACTTGGCTAGGTTAGGTTAGGGCCTATACAAACCAGGGCCTATTTGACCAGCCATCCTTCTCTCCAAACCCCCAGTTGAGTCTGTTACCAAGCTTCTCGGGTGACTGATGACCTGATCAACCAATCACAGATCCATATCAAGATTCCACAGATTCCACAAACCAATCAGAGCCGTTCATCCAGCCTGACACAGCGGAGACATCCCAGCTATGTCTCGTCGGAACATGTGTTGAACTCTCGACAAGTCATGTTGATTCATCTGAGATTAGATAAAATTTTATGTAATTGCCCCACTACACTATGCACAATATTCTGACAAGTTATAATAAGGTTAACATATTCCCTGCAAGCTTTCTTCGATGTTATGATAATTTAAGGTAAAATAATGTTCAATGCAATGATAATATATAGTAATGCTAAGTTCAAAGTTATGATAATCTACTACATATGAGCTTGACGCTATGATAATCTAATACAATACTGGGATCAACTCCCTGGTAGATATGTTCAACGTCTGTTAAACTAAACTATTAGACCTGGACCCCCTTCAGCTATTGATCACCCCCCCACAGCACCACCGCCACCACCCAGGAATTGCAGCATCGCTCAAACTAGTGGAATTCTAGAAACAGATCGGCCGGAATCCTAAGGAAGCCGTCTCTTGGGTGACTGCAAGGAGCAAGACGTAATTTTTCTCTGCGGATGCAATAACTTGATAAAGTTGGGTATGAGAATGTTCAGATCTAAATGCCCAAATATTAAATTTCCAGGATTGAATGGTCTTAATACACGGGTTAAAATAAAACATATGGGACCGAAATGTCCAACATTCAAAAGAAAGAGAAGCCTCGAGAAATTGTGAATAATGTACGCTTCGGCCCCGGACGTTTTAAGTCTAATTCGGTTTTGTTGTGGTGACGTGCAAACCAAAACGCACTAAAGAAGAGTAGACCAACAAGTCTGGGGTCAAAACAGTGTACATTTGGTGCACCTGTATATGAAAAAGCGGACACGAAAATTAGTATAACTGGATCTTTTCCACAGATTCTAGAAAGATCAGATACCGTGTTAGAGGAAGGTGGGAGGTGTGCATGGAGAACGGCCAGTAAATGAGTAAAGACGGGAGACAGGGCACTGCAGATGGCAAATAGTGAAGACTGAATCAGCAATGCTGCATATGAATACATAACTGATTGGCTTACAGTGAAAAAGAGACTGGGTGTGCTGAAAAAATGTGATCTAGGATGAGGCTGACTGGTTCATATTGAATAGAGACTGGACGTGCTGAGGAAGAAAAAGATTGATTCACAATAAAAGAGACTGCTGACTGGCTCTGATGAAAAGAATGGTTCCCACTGAGAATAATGGCCGCACTGAAGAGATTACATCGCAAAGAGTGTAACCCATACATGGACACTGTAAGAAATTGTGTCACGGAAACTGGGTTGCTAAGAGCGAGTGTTAGCTATCACAGCAAACTGATGTACGAACGTAGGTAGCCAAAGGTTCATCGTCGTGTAGGAGTCAGTCACGACCCTCGAGAGATGCTGATGAAGATGATCATATCCAGAATAGAGTAGTCGGTGAGATATAATAGTGAGATAGACGGGCCCAGGGGTGCTAGAGAATGTCCTATAGAGTAAGTGGCAGGGGATTAAGTTCTATAGCACTAGGAGGGTGAGGGCATCCCACAGCTGTGAGAGGCTAAGGGAACAACAGTCGCAGCAGGAAGGTAAGAGTTCTGTAGCAGCACAAGGATGAGAGCGTGCTATAGTCGGGGAAGCAGGTGAGGGCGGACGGAGAGAGCCAGGGGAGCGGGTGTACTCGGCATACCTGCTGGGAGTCTCTGCTGGTGACCTCGCTGGAAGGGGTCAACCAGCCGGCCCGCGCTGAGGTCGCGACCTTAGGCGGAGGGTGGCCGCCGCAGGGGGAGGGGATGGGAATGTGGGATGTAGAAAGAGGTGGTTGGGCTGCGGAGCGTGTAGGGGGAAGGGGATATGGTTGGTGGGTGAAGGAAAGCTATGGGAGTAAGAGGTTATGGAAGGACTACTAAACAGAGGTACCGTTGCTTGGCTGGTGCGGTCAAGAGCAAGATCCTGGTCCTGGAGAGAAGCAGGATGTTATAATACAGAAAGATCACAATGGCAGAGGTAGGTGGAGGGAAGCCGGAAGTGATAGTGTTGTGCACATGGACGCAGAACAACTCAGGTTCACCTAAAGTACAGACCACAACACAGTCACTCCCAATAGCACAGGTGCCATTGGTAGGCGATTATGCATTCACTCTAGGTGCCACAAGTCCACAGACATATTACGAAGGAAAGACAAACAACGGGAAGGAACTGGAGGAGCGTAGCGAAGTCACAAATGGAGAAACGAAATTGTAATGATATATTGATTACAATAAATTAAACAGGGGGATGAAAAACTCAGGGAGCGACTGACAGGTAAGGTATATGAACTTTGGAGTGTAATAAAATATTCTTCCCAACATAATATTATTCAAAAGTTTAGAAAAAAAAACAAGGTTAGTTAATGAGCAGTTGGTTATCTTAGTGGAGTGAGCCAGAAGGTTGGCTAAGAGGAAAATTAGCTATTTACAGACGAGCGAGACTTGTGTATGAGTTGTGAGGGAGGGTAGTGTGAGGGAAGCAGTGAGGAAGGGTAGTGTGAGGGAAGCAGTGAGGGAGGGTAGTGTGAGGGAAGCAGTGAGGGAGGGTAGTGTGAGGGAAGCAGTGAGGAAGGGTAGTGTGAGGGAAGCAGTGAGGGAGGGTAGTGTGAGGGAGGCAGTGATATGACATGAAATATAAACTTTACAAGACAAACAATATAGGTTGCCGCCCCACCACCACACTCCTCCACACAACTTACTCACACTCCCTCATCAACGTTTCATAAGATTCGTGACGACCTTTAAGATCAAACATACACAGTCAAAGTTCCACACATAAATGCTATAATTTAACTTGGGTGGACCGCGTTCGCCTGCATCTTTAACACCAGTTTCTGCATTTCTTAGGATATTGCAACACATGACTTTATCTCCCACGTGGATAAAACTCGACTTGGTGGCTTTGTTCTGAGCACACGACACAACACCACAGGAGAAGTTCACAACACGTCTCTCTGATAACCCCCTCCCCCCTCGTCCTAACCTGATAACGTGAAACATCTGACTTGACTGTTAAAGATGTTTGTTTATACTTCTGTGTATTTTTAAAGGGATCATTACTCACCCGTGTGTGGCGTCTTATTAGTCGAGGAAATCAACATACCTATCTTAGTACGTACACGCGCTGGTTCGTATCCCCCCAAAAATTTCCTTTCGTTGCTTTGAGCTTTAACTGATCCTCTCCCTACACATCAAAGAGTAAATGTCCCGAGGTATATCACCCTCCCCCCTCCCCCACCCCACAGTCGCATTAGAGCGTTAATCAACAAAGCACATTTACATTAACATGGCTGGTAAGTCCTGGTCTAACTTTCACAGCCAACAATCCTTTACTGTGTCTCATTATATCCCCGCGGAAAATAAATAAAGTTTGTAACCTTAACTAATAAATAAAGCTTAAAAGTCTGCTCACATGATGGACGGTAATGTTGCTCCGTAATTCATAAACATCCATAATCCATCTTCAAAATCCTGGCCTACTAAAATATACCAGGTTTACCAACATGAGCGATGGCATGGGGAGTGGCGTCAGTTGTGCCAACCTTCCCGATACGCCAACCTCATCACAACAACCCAGTTTCCCTTAACCCTTCAAAAAGTATCATTAGTTGTGATGGTGAGAAAGAGGGGAAGGGAGGGCAGAGGAAAAATTTCTAAATAGGTCATACAATACAACCAAACGCCCCATTGCATTCCCTTATCCCACACACAGCTACCGGTAGTTCTCTGGGCCATCAATCATAAAT
Organism: Homarus americanus; assembly: GCF_018991925.1. NCBI lineage: Eukaryota > Metazoa > Arthropoda > Malacostraca > Decapoda > Nephropidae > Homarus > Homarus americanus. The sequence continues at coordinate 6,686,842 of NW_024742238.1, read as the reverse complement.
GAGATGTTTAAATGGACATATCGACAAGTTAAATAAAAACAAGCTTCTCGGAACGCACGAGTCACCTGGGTATAAAACTGTTGTGTGTGACGATATCAATAAAATCAACTACAGTGCCAACATATACTGTACTATGAATACAACACATGATATAAATTCAACAGCTATATTCCTTATTTAACCTATTTACAGGACTTGGAGTTAAGATGTGATCTACGCTGTAACTTTACCAAGAGTAAGGTGCAGGTGTGTCCCAGGTGTGCTGCTACAGGCACACATCCATCAGCTGCTGTCTGACTGCCACATACTCCTAACTGCTGCCGCCGAACACAAACTGGACACAGGGTTCAAGATACATACATCCCGAACAGAATGACCAATGACGTGACTAACCAACGATTACCTCAGGATTACTTTAAGGGCTCGGCTCAACCTCCAGCTCGATCTATAACAAGGATTTCCACGTCCTCGTCTAAATAAATAAGTTATCGTAATAGAAGGCGCGTAGGCCTTCACATCCCGAGTATTTTGGTCGATCTCCAGCGCTGTGAGGAAGTTATGTTCCTCGTGGTTAACAGTTGTCACACCATACTGGTTACTTGTTGGTAATAACGTTGAAAAGTCTTGGATCTCTACTGTCTACACTACTATTTCTGACCATGCTATTACTTCTTCTACATGATATGAGAGAGGGTTTGTGCATTTTGTCACGTCTGTCGCGCCAGTGGTTAACTCCAAGTGTATGTTAGGCACCAGACATTCCAGTATCGCCAATGTGTACACCATGATGTCTCTCTTGTCTGTGTTCCAATAACAGGACAGGTGAAGTGCCTTTGAGCGCTCCCAGGAGTTAAAATGTGAAGCTCCATCAATTCAAGCAGCTATATATCTTTATCGTCGTCCAATTGATTTTATTTCAGAGGCCTTGTAAAGGATATCAGTACAGTATGTTCTAGCCGAGATAGGATAAGTGCTCTGAACAGTATCACACTCACTGACGACCGGGTCCAATACAGTGTTATAAAAGCGACAGACTCGAGGTCAAAATACCATTGTGAAGGATACAGAGTCGAAGTGAAGGTAGTGCTGTACAAGAACCGAGACCGGGACCAAGATAGTGCTAGGCAGAATAGAGCCGGGACCAAGATAGTGGTATAAAAGATAAAGCCGGAACTCAAATATTGATAAGCTGGATACAGAGGTGAGCCCAAGTTGTGCTACGCAGTATATGCAGAGACGGAGACAAGACAGTTCTTTACAGGACACACAACGGGCCACGACAGTGCTATACCAGTGGTCCATAGAGGGAGGCCGCGACGCCCCCGAGTGAGGGATTTAAGGGCCAGGTTTAGGGAGCGGTCCTAGGCGTACAGGGCTTAGCATGCGCGCCACAGCCCGCATCCTAATTTGCAATCTGACCACCGTTGCCACCACCGCAAGGAAGCCAATCTTACAGCCGCGCTTTCGCCATCACGCCGCCAGAAAATTGTATCGACACCCCCTTATTTTCCACCTCTGGAGAAGGATGCTAAGGCCTATCATTTACGATACAAATTTTCTTTAAAACAAGGAAGCCCAACCGTGTTTAGCAACTAAATATGCAGAATACCATAGCAAAGTTAATAAAAATTTTCCCTTACATATAACTAACGTCGTAAGAATATTGTGGTCCAACTTCTCCCTCCTATTGTACCAAACTGAAGACAAAGGGGACCTCTGCGGAGGGGTTTTGCGGGCGTAAGTGAGGGAGGGTGTGGTGGCGTGGGAGGTTGGTAACAGTGTCCCTGGCCTTCCTCACCAGGGCGGCTGCAGAACAACCCGCACACTGTATGGCGCTTCTACCCGCCCACCCGCAACATACCCGCACTCAACACAAACTCGTCCACACACCTTATACCCCAATAAACACAAACACACGACTCTCCCCCCTCCCCATCACACACTCATTATCCGTCAATCTGCGCACACAGAAGTAAACACACACACATACTCATTAGGCACACACGCACACACACTAACAAACAAGATTCCCTACACGCACACACACTAGCGCGCATAAACATTAACACCCGCACTGCCCTACACCCCCCCGTACTACACACCACCAATATACTAGTTACAGGAGGTCATGGGGTTGGTGGCTGGCCCTGGCGTCGACTGAAGGAGTCTCCTGGAGCCGAATTTCCTGTTTGACACACCAAGTTTTCACTGGCGAGATCCTCGACCAGCCTCCATCTACCATGTGGCGGCAACATGGTGCTGGCCGGGCCCCTCATACACCACCCACCACATTCCCAGAGACTTGTAAAAAAGTTAAATTATCAGTGAACTGGGGAATGCGCGGATGTATTTAACGGTTTTACTTACGCCAGTATACAAATATTGTACAAAAAATGACAATAAAATAAAAGTAATAATAATAGAAATAATAATTATAACAACATTAAGACTAAGTCTGACTCGTGCCTCCGCAGTGATTCTCAGTATCTGGGGCATTCTTGCGGAGGCCTCGCGGCGCTCCTCACCTCGCCACTCTACCATGATGGCCTCAACGCGTCACCACAACAGAGAGCGAGAAAGGAAGAATAAATATACACCATGACGTCAGTCGTTGACCAACTTGCTTGACTTGACTCCGAGGGTAAGGGCAGCGGTGGTCAGGTCGAGCAAGCAGTGAGTCTAAGTCTAGGTGGCGGTGGTCTGGTGGATCAAGATGTGGAAGATCTGTGAGCTCATGACTGTGATGGTCAAGTTGATCCAGAAGTGCGTTGTCTAGGTGCTAATGGAGGCGGGAGTTAGGTCGAACAAGTGGAACTGTAAGAGCTAATGGCAAAAGAAGCTGGGTCGTGCACGTAGCAGGTTTAGGAGCTCAGGACGGCGTTAGTCAGGTCGAGCAAGAAGTGGCAGGACAAGGAGCTCCTGGCGACGGTGGATAGATCAAGCAGACAGTCACAAGTCTAGGAGCCTTTAACAACAAAGGTCATGTACACAAGAGGTGGCATGTCTTAGAGCTGGTTGAGACTCTTGTTGGCGGCGGTCAGATCAGCAAGAGGAAGCAGGTCAGTGTGAAGCAGCGGCGGCGATCAGGTCAGTAAGAGGTGGCAGGTCCTACAGCCGGGTGCAGGCAGCCCTTGGCGGCGGTGGTTAGGGAGAACAAGAAGTGGTAGGTCTAGGAGCCGGGTGAAGTTCCTTGGCGGCGGTGGTGTGTGAAGTGGAGTACTTGAGCTGACTCGTCCCACAGCTATATATGGTCCCTGAGTCGTGACTGGTTTTGCCCTGCCCACTATCCCGCCCTCCTGTCCTGCACGCGCGCGCTCACATACACAGAGTATTATTTCAACCCCGAGATCTGGCTCAGCGCCTCGTGGACGACCTGCTGGGAGTGTGGAGGTACTACCGTCAACAACAATCTCATGGTTGAAAAAAATCCCGCGGGCATGTTTGAGAAGTTCACCTCTTTATAAACGAGGTCTTGAGACAATACATTAATTATTTTACTCCATCTATTCAGTTGTTTATCGAGTAAATGGCAAATGTTTGAACCTTGTAGTACTTTACACGTTAAATACATACAAAAATACACATATATCATTCACTTATGTTTAAGGTCAAGACTCTGTGACCTTGGTACGTCAACTTCAAACATGAAAGGTCCATTATAACCTTGATGTGTCCACTGTGATCCCGTGGAACCATTGTGACCTTGACGAGTCCTCCAATGATCCCGGTGAACTCAAGGGACGCTGAAGTGACATCAATTCTTCGGTAAGTGTAAATGATATGTAGAGAAAAATCGTAGCCAGCATACCACCAGCAGCTGAACACACACAGGGAGAGGAATGCAGTCATCACCAGGCACATAAACTCTATAAACTTCCGGATTATCTGGATGTTCCTTCGACAACTCCACATCGCCTCGTTCTCTTCACCATCACCTTCTCCTCTTTTTGTTACAAGTCTACCTGCACGAAGGTGTAGTATAGTGGGAGATGCGGTGGTCAGTGTCCGTGGGAGAGAAGAGCCTCATCAGCAAGTCCAATATGGTGAGTGAGGCGCCCAGCTGTTTAGTGATCAAACCCATCACCTCCCTCCTCCCCCTCCCCTGCACCCCGGCCCGCCACCCAGAGCCAGCCTCATCATTTAATGTGCAAAATAAACATGAGAAATCCAATAACACTTTCCAGGAACCGTGAAGGATAAAGAAGGGCCACACTCAGCCCTCGCTATTCTTAAAATATCGACTTGTTTCTTCCTCATTCTGTTGTGTCGGGTTCCTACATTGCGTAAAGTGTATTCTTATGACCTGGTGAGAATGTTCTGAATGTCATGACGGACAAGTGGAGGACACGATTAAGGCCACCATGACACTCGCTGAAGCAAAACCACGCACATTTTACTCCTATGGAGAATTTTGGGACTTTATTATGTATGTGAATAGCAGACACCAAACACACAGACGCATACAGTATGCAACAAATAAGGTATCCAGTAAAAAACACATAAACGGACATACCAATATACGTTTGACAGCCTCTGAGACACAGATCACAACATCAAGTCTCCACGTCTTAAGACAATATACAGTAATTAGCCATAAACAGTGCTTCCATTTCTCGCCATTTATTCTCCATCTCTATCGTGTTGTTTCACCTCGGCTCCCCCCATCAACAATATTATAGCAGCATCACGTCACGGTACATTTAAACACGTTAATACAAACTATACTCCCAAAATAACTTCTCCAGCGAGGCGTCTCACAAGCATTATACGAACTCACGACATTCCTGAAGTCATCGTGAGGTCTTCGTGTCTCCTGAGTCCTGAATACTTGCGAGAATGTAAGGCCACAGACAGCCCAGCAGTCAGACAGCCTATAAATCTATTAGTTGAAAAACCTACCAGCCAACCTACCAACCAGCCAGGCAGCCAGATAACCAGCCAGCAGAGCCAAGGACCACTGCCAACAGCACACGTCAGTCATACAAACTACCCAGTCACTGTGAAACATAACTACTCTTCACTGCCAAACTACCTGTTGCTCAACCTAATGATTCATCACCATCACTTACCCGTGTATTACCTCATTTCCCATCATGGACTAACTGCTTCTCAATCAGCTTAATTAACCATCACTGGCACCTACTACTACCACCGATTTACCTGACGTTTAACCTAATTATCAACCACTGCCAAACTACCTCTCACTCTAACTACCATCATTAACACAACATCAATTAACACCTGGCATCATTCACCAATCTGACAGTTAGGCTAAGAAAGGTGGAAACAGGAGACGGGGAGAATATGACGCCAAATACAATAAAAACTAAAGAAAAGGGATAAATTGAACGTTATGAGGAAACAGTTTTCTCAGATATTTACCAACCGGTGACTCGAATGACATAATAACTAAAGAAAAAGAACATGAAATAACGTCAAAAATGAAGTAAAGGAACACACGACACAAGAACCTTTTCCTGGGTGGAGCATCACAAGTGTTCGGCCTCGTCTCCACCTGGATGACCACTCCAACATTCTTAATACCTACAGCTGTACGAACCCTCGCCCTGCTGAGCAGTTCTCTTCTTGTAGCTTTTAACCCTCAAAAATATTGCACGAATTATCGAAGAACAAGAGTAATAATCATTGTATCAATACTCTTCTAATAACATAACTACTATTATTATTAATCATATAACTATAACTATTACCACCAATAACAAGAACTTATTCTCGTAGTAATCTCGTCTTGGAGAGAGACAAACACCAGTTTGCAGGCCAGGCGATGTCCCCAGTGTCCCATGAAGGGGCGGGCCAAGGGTAGCCCCGGGGGGCGGTGACGGGGTTGGGGACGCCCCACGCTCCGGCTCTCCACATGCCCACACAAATTCCTCCAGGACCGTATTTTTAACCCCAGCTGAGCAGCCCCGCGATACTCAGGTGGACCTCCCTACCTGCCTGAACCCTCCCTTCCTCCCTCACAACACCCTTCCTCCCACTCCACACGTCTCCCTTCGTAGTTACACCCCTTCCCACCCTCATTCCACCCCACACATGTCTCCCTCCCTCACTACACCGTTTTCTCCCACCATCACGTACACCTCCCTCCTTCACTACACACTACTTTCATCCCAAAACCAAATATGAAAACAAAATTGCTTTCACACAGTATGTACTCAATAAAGCACTCATACATATAACCATCACACACACACACACACATTCATCACATCAAACAACACACTATAATACAGTCCTCATTCAACTCTTCCTTTCCTAAGCTGGCAGACAAACCCCCCACCACACACACACTATTTTAATACTTCCCATTCACACGCGATGAAAAAAATGGTGGAAAAAGATATGAAAAACGGACACCAGCAACGAGTGAACCACACACACACACACACACACATTCTCTCAGATTCTAGAAAACAAGAATGATCCATAATTGTCACTGAAAGCGTTAAGCCACAATTAGAAAATAAAAACTCACGGCCGATAACATCCATCAGCCAGTTCAGGCCAGAGAACAACAAACACACACCAGTTATTACACACAGGGGAAGGAATCTATACACCTAAACAAGTGTCTTTTGTTCGACCGGCAGCTGGGAATAATATGGTGGTATCAGGTGGAGTGGGGGGGGGGATGCGGGTGTGTGTGTGTGTGTGTGTGTGAAAGAGTGAGTGCTGGTACCCCTACATTGACTTGCATATATACTGTACTGTATATATTCGATTGGCACGCACGCGCAATTACACACACACACAAACATTTACAAAAAGGAGTACACATATACATACAAACATACACATACAACTCGCCACAAAAAACATCTCTTGACTGGATTCTTTGGACAGGGGTCGGCTGTTTCATAGGGTTTGCGAGGCAAGAGAGAGCTAAGCGCCAGTACCCAGCTAGGATCGATCAACATGTGTCCTCGCACCAAGGTTGCCGCCTTTATCGACCGCGGGCGCTGCATGCTAAATCTCGGCTTCACAGCGACTAATTGTAGTAAGTTTTATCTTGGGTTGGTTTAAGGTGGGTAGTTTATGCAAGGCCGACCGACGCATCACCAGTGTTAAATTCAGTGTCGACTTTTCATAGTAAGCACGTCATCAGAATATTGAAATAACAGTATGTTGTTGAGCTGCCTGGGCCTCAACTCTCAACATTCATTCGTTGAAATTTCCTAAGAACTATAAATATAAGATGCCACGTAACTGGTTGACTTAAACAACAACACTAAAATAACATAAAAATGGCAGCCATAGATATATATATCCACCCAGTACCATTTAGGGTGCAACATGTAGGTACACAATCTTTGTGAATCCTGATCCAGGCTGGTGGCTTACGGCTTCTCCAGATGGAGGACGATATATGGCTCACAGATCCCGCGGGCGGGGAGAAACCCGAGGTTTACACTCCCTCCTCCACGATCCTCCAGCTTACACACGCCAGCCACGAGAACACTTTCAAGATGAAATGTCCGCCACACGGACTTTAATCTCCCGTAAACCTCATGGAGCTGCAAATAATCTATACATATTCAATATCAACAAGACAAACTCTCACTGTCTCACAATCGAAAACAATTCCGGACTTCCCTTAAATTCTCGGTCTGACTATAACCAATAACCTACCTTGAAACCTCCACACTTCTAAAGCTGAAGAAATGTATACAAAAACCTACTTCCTCACGTCTCACCCTCTACAACAGCCAAGCCCGCCCCTACAGGGAATACTGCTCTCACGTGTGGAGGGGAGAACCACAGTCCCATTTCTCATTATAAGATAAAGTTCAATCTAACGCCATTCACGTCATGAACAATCAATCCCTCACATTTTTTTAAGTGTCGTACGATCTGTTTCTTCACTTTCCTCTACCTCCATTTCTATTCCCAGTGTGCCAAGGGCATCTAGTCCAGTGTTCCCCTTCTTTTCAATCCCAGTCGTTAACACACGTCATTATTCACCATGTCACCCTACTCAATCCATGTTCCACTTAGTCTAGCTTTAACATTATTCACCCCTCCCCCACTTTTTGTCGATACAGTACAACTCCCTTCCCTCCACCAACATACAATTTTTTATGTGTAAGTCATACTCTCACCTTTTAAGACACAGGTAAGCACCTTCGTTTCTTATGTACGGTGTACTAGGCATGTGTAACAGGTCAGTTTTATTGCTCTTCAGCGGACACACTCCTATTCCACCAGCTCCCGGCAAATGAAGACGAACCTGACCTTCCGGTAAGAGAAATCTAGCGAGAGCAGACGAACCTCAAATTCTTCAAGAAACAGCCAAAGAAGACAAATTTCACGCTTATACTCAGCAAACGAAGACGAACCTCAAGTTCCGAGGTCTAACAGTGTGGGACCTGTGATGACAGAGTGTACAGGGCCGAGGTGTGGCCCAAGGAGTCATCTCACACAGCCCCGAACCTTGACCACAGTATTCTAGTCATCTGTTATCCCTTCCAGCTACCATTTTTTCTACTTGACAGAACAACTAACTCAACACAAACATCTGTTATTTATTGAGCCATTTCTTTCTTTCAAGGCCTGCGACATCCAGAAAGCAAAAACATCTGTTCTTTTAGCTAATGCCTTCTCTATTTACCAGCTTTAGCCAGAGAGAAACATCTGTTCTTCGTTTAACTACATCTTTCTTTCCTTGCCACAGGCACCAACATGGCAGGTACACCTTCTTTTGTTTCTTCTTGCCCTGCCAGTATAAAGGCAATCAGCGGCCCTCAGAGTGTATCACAAAGTCTGGCTAATAACCTCAAAATTTTATTATATTACCCGCTGCTCTAAAAGCCCGATTTTAATATTCGAGAGAGCAAGTTTTTCAGACAGCACCTCCCCTCCCCTTCCACCCCTGAAATGTAGGTGCTGTACGTTCCTCCTCCTCCTGCACCGCTCTTATTGTAACTCCTCAACCATTCATTGTATCTTTATAAGAGTATTCTTGTATATGTCAGCTTATTACTAGTTACCGGCTCTTATTGCGCTCGATGATTCGAATCACCTCGTTAACACAAACCGACCAATTGCACTTTCGCATTCCATAATCAAATTACGTCGTTAACCATCGTCCCTGCCAACTAACTGCCAATTACGGTAATATTTTTTAGCCCAACGGCAGATAATACGACCTGTTCAGGCGCGCTTTGTTTACGAGTGCGAACGACTGGAGGATGAAGCAGGTCGCCAGTCCACAAAAAAAGACAAAAGAGCCTGCATGATAGGCATTCCGGGCAGACTGCTGGGTCGCCTTCCTGGTCCAGCAAGGGAATCCAGCACCACGGCGCCCCGAGCCTCTCACTGCCCAGCGAGACACACCCAACACCACCCTGTCCATGTCTTTACTCTGGTTCCTCATGATTAATTCCTTACATAATCTCTTCTTTATGGGTTCAAATAATACCCAAAGCCAGTTAAAATTCTGTGTTATTTTCATTTTTACAGGTCACAAATACACCCATCATCAACTATGTCTGCAAACATATTCTTCATAAATTCTTTATACTGTACCTTGTAAAACCTTTGTTTTATGGATCAAAACTGTACCAAAAAGCTAGCTATATCAAGAGTACTTGACCTTATTTTTATTATGAAGTTAGGAGATAAAAGCAAGTGTACTATCGATAAGATCCCGCAGTCCATGTAGGGATGTAATGAAGAAGTGAGTGAGTTAGGACGGAACCCTTACCTGTGGACAACGACTCCCACCACCCTTCAGCAACCTCCTCACAAATGTGGGAGCCAAGACACACCGCGCCACCGGGCTGTGTAATCATGAATTCGTGCGTAAAAGTAAAGCAGGTGTACGGGTGTGACTCCGATGCACCAGGAAACCCACAACGTTACCAAATTAGGAGAATACAACTGTCAATGAAGACGACTAACAATAAAGGCACAGGATGATAAACAATATGTGGACGAGGTTACAGAGCTATGCAGTAAGATAAGGGGTAGAGGTCAACACGGAGGTACACAGTAGCTCCGGCAGGCACCATCACGATGCCAACAGCTGCCACAACTAGCGAGAGCCTCAGGACATGAGTCTCGCCTTCCGTCACGCTCCAGCCATGACACTCTTATCTAAGCCATCGACACCCGCCAACCACGCTCCTCACTGCCTGCCTGGCTGCCTTGCTAGCTAGCTGTCTACCTAGCTAACTGATTGGCTGCATAGCTATTTAGTCTCTAAGCTGATTGGCGGGATGGGTGGCTAATTTGACCCTGGTTTAGCACTGATGACAACATGTACAGTACTGTGTTTTCCCAAGGACGCCTACTGTTGGCCATACGTACACCAGTAACAATAACACTGCTCATCAGATAACAAAGAAAATAATTAACATTATAATAGTTATAATAAAAAAATGTTGATAGGCATAATAATGACCATAAGATGGTGCATGACTACATAACAAAAATAACAAAACTACAATAAAACAATATCCATTTTTGTTATTACAATACAGTGATGGCAAGACAAGCAGTAAAACACATTAACACATAAATTAGCAACAAACGCGGCAGCAGCAAACATCATTCGAGCTTCAAAAGAGTACAACACCTTAACCTATCCTGGAGCTCGCACTAGTCATAGGAAATACCCACATACATAGAGCAACAAGCGCGCCGTGTACGTATTTCTAGGGACACAGCGAGGCACACTATAAATAATGGAGTATCAACTTATTTACACGAGAACATAAAGACAGACTGTCCTAATCAACATGGCACGGAAGAGTTTCAAAACAGCGGAAATACCAAGAGCGCTGTTTCACCCCTCACACACACACATCCTCTTAAGTAAAATAATTTGCAAATACGTATAATCGTATTAGGAAAACTTGAATTACAAAGAACAAATAAAAATATAAGTTGACAGCAAAAACCTCTGAACAGAACAAGGCATTCATAAGTAATGTGGCGTGGCTCACACGAACGGATGTAGGTGATAACAACGGGTGAATCGTGTAGTGTTTCACCACTGCTGGACAGACGGCAACATGGTGCGGCCCGCCACGCTGGCCGCCCTCATCTTTACTTTGGTACTGAGAAACTGACGTCACAACAAACGAATAATATTAACCCACATTTCTCGCTAAAATTACGCACTCGAAATCGTCCGCTTTAACAACAAGGATACTGACGTCAATTCACGTAAAGACAATCTTGCGAAAAAGACGACCCCAAAACTTACCATCCGATATTTTAGAAACTAATGTTAAATTCCACTGAAGTGCAGTAATCACAGAGCAACATCGTTACTTACGATAAAAAATTAAGTTACAACAACATAAGATAGTTAATAGTTTCTGGCAGACACCGTTATGCAAGCAGGAAATAACGTGGGTGGCGATACTCACTCCAGCGTAGGTTAGAACACCGGCTGCCTGGCGTCCTCGTGAACACCTTCCCACCACCACCACCCTAAATCACCACTCAGGCATGAAGGATAAGAAGTAGCCGCGTGGGCGTGCGGGCGTTGGGCAATGCAAGGCTTGCAGAGGTGCAGGAGGTGTGCGTACCGGTTTATCGCATAACAGGTTCAGAAAGCTTGTAGGCTGGATGTTACGGACACGATCATATGTGGGGTCCGCTACGCCTTATACACGCACGCTACCACCTCCTCCCTCATCACAGCCACCACCTCCTCCCTCACCACCACCTCCCTCACCACAGCCACCACCTCCTCCCTCACCACAGCCACCACCTCCTCCCTCACGACCACCACCACCTCCTCCCTCACCACCACCACCTCCTCCTCCTCCCTCACCACCACCACCTCCTCCCTCACGACCACCACCTCCTCCCTCACCACCACCACCTCCTCCTCACCACCACCACCTCCTCCCCTCCCCCACCACCCACCACCTCCTCCCTCACCACCACCACCTCCTCCCTCACGACCACCACCTCCTCCCTCACGACCACCACCACCTAATCAAACACTAAAACACAGAACCACAACTCAACTCGCTACTCAGTCTTGTACAGTACATGTGGTTCCGTCTATTATTATTTGGATAGGGAGAATTTATCCGACCATTAACCGAAGTCTTGGTGATGGTAGCCACTAGGGTGATGGTGATACAGTATAATACAGTTGACGATAATAATGGTGTTTGAGAAGAGGAAGATTATAGTTAAAACCTTCTTGTGGCTAAATTATGGTGAGGAAGATGATAATGGTGATGATGATTAAACCATTCTGGTGTTAACGTTGATGAGCGATTAGGGCTGAGGTTAAGGATAGATTACCATAAAGACAGCGTCGTTAAGAAAACGCATACACCTCCTAGTGTGTGTGTTTGTGTGTGTGTGTGTGTGTCCTAATGATAGAAGGAACAGTATCCTAAAAAAAAAAAAAACGCCAATTATTATTCATAAACTTAATTACGTCGGGTAAATATAGTGGATTAGGGAATACAAAGTTGGTAAGATCAGATATATAAAGTATTAATTAGCTGAGTGTTAACATTGATTTTAATAATGCGTCTGTGCAGAGAGGGAGGGAGCCATCAACATGCTAGGCAGGGAGAGTCAACATCATATATGGGAGGGGAGAGCAGAGGTGGGAGGGGAAGGAAGGGGAGGGAAGGAAGGGGAGAGGGTAGAGAAGGGCAGGGGAGAGGAGAGGGGAGGGCCAGAAGTGACGTCACATCCAATAACAGTAACACATTCATCACTGATTAACAAGCAGTATCAATGATTGACATGAGTAGATAAGTCACATTACCATCAGCAGGTGACCCTTAACAAATAAGAGGAACCAGTTAGCTACCTGTGTTAAGTAACTGGTATTCGATATGTTAAGCAAGTCGCCATTAACATCACGTAGAAATAACAGCATGTAGTCCAGTAAGTAACACCAACCAGTAACAATAAGATGTAACGCGAGCCAGTAATTCAAGTAACAGCGGACAGTAACACATAAGGAGCAGCAGTAAGATCTATAACACCATCAAATAACAGTCAAGTATACCAAAACAACAACGACATTATGGGCGAGTATCACACACACACACACACACACACTCAACTCTTACCCCCTCCTCCTCCTCCTCCCTCGCTATCCCACACCCGTCACGATGGTGGAATTCCCGCATCCTATTCTATATGATTTACGACCCAAGATTCACCAAGAATTTTATGCCCATCGTCCTTGTGTGTAAATCTGGTAGGAAACATCTTGCTTAGTGACAGTCAACTTGAATCACGTAAAATAAGAGAATTAGTGAATGCGGAAGACCTCTGACGCTGACTCATGGTATCCGGGAAGTTTTTTGTTTGGGTGTCTAACTGAACTAGAAATTATGTCGTAAAGGAAAAAAATTACCAATCACAGAATCACAATATAACCAAAGTAACACGACAATAACCTAGATTAGCTTTTGTTTGAGATATTTTTACGGTCTGGGTTGGTTACTTTCACCTTGTTATTTTCACCGTTAAATCTTTGTTCATTTTTCTATTTTAAAACTGGTTAAGTTAGGTACAATCAGATCAAGATATTATTGGCTAAGTTAGGTTGCCTATACGTTGGATTTGTTTGTTTTAAAATCAGTTAGGTTTGGTTAGGTTAGGTTTAGTGATTTAAAATAATGTTTGATTTACTTAGGTTACAATACATTAAATGTTGTTTCGTTAAGTTAAAGATAAAGTAGAATTCGTTACTTAAAGTTTGATGATATTATTATGAACTGATCTTTTAGTTCTTTTAGCTAAGGAATTTCTGGTTGAGGCGAAGCACAAGTACCCAAGGAAAAAATGCCTTACTCGTAAAAACATTTTCAGTCAGGTCAAGAAAGGAGAAAATTGGTCTAATTAGCGCAGCCAAAAATTTCGTAGATTACAACTCTGACGACCAGATGGCTCTCACTGTTCATCACTGACGGTCAAACAGCAGTGACGATCGAACACTACTGATCGAACAGATATGGCAACCAAGGGACAAAGGCATAATATTTACCTTATTATAATATATACACTCACATCTGGACCACACGAGATAATTATATAAACAACAATGACTTACTTCACACACACACACACACACACACACACACAGCCTGGACAACCCTCCCAGTGTAGCGTATAAGTGAGGAAATACCGGACAGCTGAGTCTTACCAGAGCCCTAATGAATGACTCTACCTGGCCTGTGTGCTCCAGGGGATTCCTTCACCCAGACCACACAGGATAAGACCCCATCCTCCGCCTCCTCCTCCTACCCCAACACCACCCTGTAAAAATATCTGACCCGCCCAACACCTGATTATTCGCGAATGGGCAGACATTACTTTATTTGGATCACCTGAAGATTAGCCCCGCCAGCTTATTTCACCTGATGATTAAACATTCACTCGCTGCCTGGGGGAAGGTTAGATTAGATTAGGTTAAGCTCAATTAGATTACATTACCTGTAGGTTACGTTAGGGTAGATTAGATTAGATTAGGTTAGGTTACGTTATATAGGATTAGATTACGTTAGATTAGCGCTTGGTGATTATTCTTACGCTGAGAGCCGAGAGGGGTTAATCTTCATGTAACATGTGTTAATATAGCTTCAATAAATAAATAAAAAAGTATGGTGTCTTAGTATTATCCTGTACCAAGTCTAAAATTAACTACATACACTATACAATTCTCCTATTTTCCTCCATGTGACCTTTAACATCAACGCAATATTATTAACAAGTTTTCAGTGTGAATAGGTTAACATTAACTAATATCTTGGCTTATGTTTGTGATTAATTTAACTTTTGACACACACACACACACACGTCATGGATTGGGACTGGGATTACTTACACACACAGACATACAGTACACACGTCATGGATGTAGACTGGGCTTACATACATACATAGTCACACACACACACAGGTCATAGAGACAGGGATTACACATACAGATATTCTCTAGCTGGTCTTGCAGATTACACACCCACTGCCACCTACATTAGTGACGGGGCATAAAAACAACAGTTGCGAAGAACAGGTTTTCGGCATAGCTGGGCAAGGTTGTCGATGGTCACACACACACACACGTTACCTCTTCAACTATCTATCTATATCTTTCCATCTCTCTGGCGTCTCCCTTGTATATCAATCTATCCATCTATGCCTCTATATATCAATCTGGCTCTATCTATCTGCCTGTACGTACGCATCTACCGACACTATCTATCTATCTATTTTGTCTCTCTATGTCATTCTGTAGCTCTTCTTTCTCTCACAAAGACTTTTTCCCCCCACCACCTGACACTTTCATCACCTTGAGCACAGTCATTAGTGCAACTCATTTAAATTTTCCAGTGTAAGAGTAATTACACTCAGTGATTACACCAATTAAGAGTCAATAATTACACCCGTTGACGAACTCCCCCGTGGTCGACTATTCTGTAATACTCCTCCCCCAAAAAAATAATACGAGACCCGCCCTATGTTATGAAACGTAAAATATATGTAAATTCAATTACCATAGTGACAATTAATTCATGATGTACCTCCTCCTCTGTTAAGGGTTGGAAATTACATGATGCAATGCTTCCTTTGTTGTATCACTTTCCCCCCCACGTAATACTTTCGAGGGTGTAGTACTTCCCTGGGTGCAGCACTTTCCTAGGTGTAACATTTTCCCTTGGCGTTAATACTTTCCTTGGCGCAACACTTACTTATACACAACACTTTTTTTTTGATGCAGCACTCTTGAACACAACACTTTCCTTGAATCAATCCATCCCTGGACGCAACACTGCCTCTCATGAAACACTTCCTTTACTAAAACAAAATAAAGTATCAGTAAGAAACACGCAACATTTCCCTTGTTTACAATCATTAAAACTAAAATCACGTTTCATTCAGCTCTGATACGTATTGAAGTCACAAAGGAGCGAACATTTTAGCGAAAGTCGTTAAGCCTCTCCATTCTCGAATTACGTGTGTGTGTGTGTGTGTGTTTCTTTACCCTCACCGTTAAAAAGACTCTCGAGCTGTCCTTTGATACTTATAATATATATATATATATATAATGTATCTAAACTTCACTGGCTACTGTTTAAGTCTTCAGGTTTATGGTTCTAATAGGTTCTAATCTATATCTTCAAGTTTTATTAATCTAAACACTTCAGGTAAAGTTATAATCAATCTTAAATATTTCAGCTTCAGGTTCAATTACAGTAATCATCATAAGACTTCAGGTTCGGGTTAAATTATCCATCCTAAGGCATCATGAGTCACCAAAAGAGTTCAAACTGGAGTGACTTAACCAATAGTCTTCCTTCTCAACCCACACAATACCGAGGACGACCTGCCTGAGCTATACTTCAAGTGTTAAGTAGCTACCACTCGACCTGGCTACCAGATAAGTCACGACACAGGGAACAACGTACCTTAGGCCCCTGGATACATTACACGTGTTCCTCCATCACTCCCCTCTTCTTCCTCTCCCATTATACTGTATGCCCCCTCCCATCCCCCACTATGCTATATGCCCTTCTTACCCCTACTATGTTGCATGCTCCTTCCCCTCACAATTCAATGCTATTATTTCCCTCAGACAACTCTATCGTGCTTGCCCCCCCTACAACTCTATCCTGTTTACCCCCTATAACTTCGTCCAGTTTGCCCCCCCGCCCCCAACAATCCCAACCTCGACCTGGACTAAAGTTAGAGGATAAAAAACACCAACTCAACTTTTCTGCAGAATTTGAATTACCAGCGTCAAATCACGAATCGCCGACATGTTACATTTTTCTGGGTATTTTAAAAAATTCTCCCAAACTGAAACTCAACTGTTTATGTTACTCTGCTTGTGGGCGCTGGTGGGTGGTGGTGGTGGTAGTGGAGGAGGGCGGTAGTTGTGGTGGTAATGGTGGTGGTAGTGGTGGTAGTGATGGTGGTGGTAGTGGTGGTAGTGGTGGTGGTGGTGGTGGAGGGCAGTGAGTGGTGAAGTGGTAGTGGTGAAGTGTGAGTGATGGTGGTGAGGTAGTGGTGGTGGTGAGTGGTAGTGGAGGTGGTGGTAGTGGTGATAGTGGTGGTGGTGATGGTGGTGGTGAAAGAGAGGTAGGAAGGAGATAATATATATGGTGACTAAACTAAGTAATATCAAGGCATGAAAGATAGGAATGCAGAGAGAGAGAGAGACGGGGGGAAGCTAAGCAATATGAAGGCATAAAAAATAATAGTTATGGAAAGAGGGAGGCAGAATAACCATGGGAAGAATAAAAATAAAGATACTAAAAAGGGATAATAGATGCGAAAAAGAAAAAAGGGTGTAACGGGGGAGGAAGACAGAATGAGAGGGAGTGTAAGGGAAGGAGAGAAAGAGGTGGAATAAAAGAGAAGGGAGGTATGGGGAAAGGGAGAGGGAGAGCAAAAATAGGGCATGTAAACGGGAGGGGGGAGAAGGAAGGAAAGGAAGGGTGAAAGGATGTGTGACAAGGAAGGAAGAAGGAAGGGATGAGGAGGGATAGAGAAGAGTAAGGGAGAAGGGATGGAGAGAAAGGAGAGAGGCGTCAGAGGGAGGGAGGGAGGGAGGGAACAGCAAGGAGAGAAAAGTTATCAGGGAGAAGAGATGGAGAAAGAAAGAACGGAGAGAAACGTTAGAGGTTAAAGGGATGGAGGAAGGAAGAGGGAGGGAGGGAGAGAAGGAAAAAGTGAAAAATGATGAAGGTGGGAAGGAGTGGACAGGAGCATTAGCAAGATTACTCTGCTGGCCACGTCGGAAATAGCAGAGGGCACAAGGGTGTACAATTATTACGTTAGGCCGCCCCGCTGTGCATCTGGTGGCGGTGTGGTGGTTGTGTGGCGGTGTGGTGGTTGTGTGTGGTGTGTGATGGTTGTGTGGCGGTGTGGTGATGGTTGTGGCGGTGTGGTGATGGTTGTGTGGCGGTGTGGTGATGGTTGTGTGGCGGTGGTGATGGTTGTGTGGCGGTGTGGTGATGGTTGTGTGGCGGTGTGGTGATGGTTGTGTGGCGGTGTGGTGGTTGTGTGGCGGTGTGGTGATGGTTGTGTGGGGTGTGGTGATGGTTGTGTGGCGGTGTGGTGATGTTGTGTGGCGGTGTGGTGGTTGTGTGGCGGTGTGGTGATGGTTGTGTGGCGGTGTGGTGATGGTTGTGTGGCGGTGTGGTGGTTGTGTGGCGGTGTGGTGGTTGTGTGGCGGTGTTGTGGTGGTTGTGTGGTGGTATAGTGGAGGATGTGGTGGGTAGTCGAAGTTGTGTGACGTTGATGTGGTTCCGAAGCAGTGTGGTGGTTGTGTGAGTGGTGTGATGGTTGTGGCAATGAGGTGGTTGTGGAGGTACTGTGAGGTGGCGACAGTGACGTGATGTGTGGCGGTGAATAAGGTGACGAGGCGGTGGTGTGTGAAATTGCAGCGGTAGTGTAGTGTGTCTACAGCAGCTATGGTAGCAGTACGGTATGTGAGTCATGGTTACCACACTAAGCTGGCACTCGTCTTGGTAGTGCTGGCAGTGGTACTAACAACTGTCGCAATGATGTGGTATGGCATTAGTATTAGTCAACATGGTACTTAAGTATATGGATGCGTATGTGTGTGGTGATGGTGGGTAGTGGTGGTGATGGTGTCGGTATGGTAGCCTCGTTGGTCGTCAAGGCAGCGACAGTGATGTATATATTCATTAACCTCAAACATATATTTATGAGAGAAGACCCGTGGATCAAAGGTGGCTCCCTGGGGCTACGAACTTCTGGAGTGGAAAACACTACGTTAACGAGACTGACAGCTACATTTTGAAACCAATTTGTTAGAAAGTTGAAAGGCTGACGTTCCATTTAGTCTATGACCTTTTATATTTATTACCCATTGAGTTGAGATATTTATATATATATATATATATATATATATATATATATATATATATATATATATATATATATATATATATATATATATATATATATATATATATATTCTTGAGATGCAAGATAACTCACGTAGCGTAATAATATTATGAAAAGATTGACTAGTAACTGGAGGCCCTGTAGACACATTTAAGAAAGCCTTGTATGAGAGAAAGAGTTTTGAATTTTCTCTATAAAATCTGAGGCATCATTTAACATTATAATATTTGGTGCCAGCTGGGAAGGGTGGCAGCGGGGAGGATGGGAATATCTACGATGGGCCTTTGCCAGTCGTCTCCGGCCATGTTGACAGTGTGACAACATCCGCCCCAGCTGCTAGCTGTATTAATGAAGTTAGTCATCTACTTATATGACAAACACACCTTAAGCAGTCAGCAGTAACAGCAAAAACAGCAATAACAGTAGTATCAGAATCAGCAGCGACAGTAACATAAGCAGCAAAAAAACCCACAGTAGCATCAACAGTTTAGTTTTTGGCCAAGACATTTGGCGCCGTCAACACTGGCACTAACAGCTCCCCCACATATGGAGCCACTGGCAGACGGTGCCCAGCTAGCCCTTATACATATCAAGAACCATGGTTTGGTGAAGACGTTAGTAGTGGCAGGGGAAGGGGGGGGTGTAGAAAAATGGTGAGCGGTGGTGGTGGCAAGGTAGAAATGGCTATGAGGTAGTGGTGGGGGTGAGCGAGGGTGTGCAGGTTGATGTGGGGAGAAGGGCCCTGGGTCAAGGAAACGGATGTCCCCCCACGACCCAGCCGGCTCCAACACGCTCATATATTCACGTCCCCACCACCACACTTACCTCCATGGGTATGATTTCCCTCCCAGATTGTGTTGTATAACGATAAACTGGAGGTTCCTTTTTAAAGCATGCAAGTCCCGCACCTGGCAGGATGTGGGGGCCAGTTTTCTCATGCCTCTGCCACACGTAACTTGTGTCCGCCTGACTGACGAAGTACCTCTGGCAAACATGAGAAGGCAACGCTAGTGCAGGAAATTGACGCAAGGATTTATTACTTAAATCTCTTGTAGCATGTGGTGGTGGTGGAGTCCTCACTGACCAGCTGACGAGGGTGCCCTTGCTGGCAGCCCTCTCCACGGTCACACTACACTTGGGAACACCAGCCTCTACAAAAAGTACTCCTTCTCAGAAGCCTCTGGTGGCGTCATCGCTTCAAACTTCCGAGGCCAGACAAAGATGGGGAAGGGGTTTCTTAAGGGTTTCATGGAGTAATATAAATATGGTGGGGTGGGTGGCGGCGGGAATCTGATATGAAGAGGGCTACAGCTGGGGACGCGGAGGATGTAGCCTGTTGCAGTGGTCATGGTGAGACCGCCAGTCCCACCAACAGTTGAGCCTCTGCATCACTACACCGCGCCCTACGTGAATAACAGCACACTAAAAACTACTTTAAAATTCTTAATAAAATTGTGACCTTTTCGATGACGCTAAAACAAGAAAGGGGAGGACAGTTCATAACCAGGAGGCGTAAATCCGAGATGAGAACGCCTCGAGTCTCAGCTGTTGGCACGACTGGGGGAGGCGGAGGGGCTGGCCATGAAAAATCTTGACATATATGGTAATTATATTCCCAAGACTTTCCTGCCAACTCCCATCATCTTTTTTCTTTTAACATTTCATTAGTTAAGCAGTGGTCTCTTAATCAGTGTGTATTTATGTAAGCAATTTCTGGGTATTATCATTAAAAAAATATTTATTTATTTACTGGTAATTAAAAACCACACGATCGTTTGCAGCTAAGATTATGTATTTTATTATAGTGCAATCAAAATTTCCATTGACATATTCCTTCTTAATTACACGATTAGAAAAACTTGGATGTTTGGGTCCAGGGAACTGTATCTTGATTTAAGAGGAAAATCTTTTTCATATTGTGACTGCAACGAAGAGATGAATCATTTACCCTTACGGTGTGTGCACCATGTGTTGCCCAACCAAACGCCTGCGGAAAATTCTCACTAGTTTTCTTATTGTCTTACTTCCGTTACCGAGAAATAACCATGAGAAGTACAAGATCCCCAGAAATACACGATGGAGAAAGAAGTGTGACGAAAAATAGCCAACAAAACCCCGTTGATCAGGAACCGCAAACCAACAGCGAAAATCCTGTTTGGATGACTGGTCTTCAGCCGGCGGTCTGCCCAGGCTTGCTCTGATTCAGCTGTTACGGGAGGTGTTGGTCGGTTATTGTGGGTGTTTGTGGACTGTTACGGGAGTGGTTGGTCTTGTTCTTGATTGGGTATTAAGGATGTTGTTGGTTGAGTAACTGGGTAGGTCAGTGATACAAGAGACAGTGGTCAGGTCGGGTCTCGGCCTCCACACACTTTCCCCTCGGTCTTACGAGATATTCTGAGTGATATTCCCAAGGCACCGTCAAAATTACTGTAGAATTTGAACAGTGATAATTCTAAGGGAGTTTCCATATAAAAAAATAATAGCCCAAAACTCGTGATTCCGTTTTACAAAGGGGTTTCCCATGATATTCTTAGCTTGAAACTTATCATCAACTCCCTCAAATCTTGGGTTCTGTAATCTGCGGTCGCTCTACGCCCATAAATCCACGGGCGTTTCGAAGGGAAGGGACTTGCGGTCACCCGACCAGGGTAGGGCCACCACCCTTGGGTCACTTCTGTTTGTTATTTCCGGACTTCGGGGCCTGGATTTCTCGGATCTGTAATTTACCTCGTGGCTTCCCCACCACACCCGGGTTTCCGGTATTTCTGTTTCCTTCACTACCTCGGCGATAAGCCACCGTCCATGCTGACTAGCTTAAACTTGGGTAATACTGACCGGTGGCAGGAGAATGGTAAGTTCAGAATCGGATTCGACAAGATATTCTAGGTACTCGCTGTGTTAAATCGGCAGGATACTTCAAACATCCACGGAAAAATACTGATTTTCCAATGCGAACCAGTGTACACCGCCTCGGAAATCCTAACACTCAAGAACAAATACATTTTCTGTCATGTTGTTTTATCACTGCCTAGATGGCTTATATACAGTACAACCTAGGGAAATCTTAGACGACTACTCGATGGTTCGTGGGACCTCGGGGCAACTCCCGCCAAGAACCACCCCAGACGATTCAAAAATTACAGAGACGATGAAGGTGACGGAATAACTATAAGGATAACTTAATCAAGCTACAAAAAGGCGGCCAAAAAAACAACAAACGTGAATTAAGGATAACACAGACGACTCACATAATTCTTAAACACAGACAAATCAGGGATGACAAATATTGGACGAAAAATCAAGAAAGCAAACACTCGGGGTATAAATACAAACGCCTCAGGAACGAGTGACGACCAGGATAACGTAACCTATGGCATGGACGACATGGATGTTCGTCGTCATCCAGCGTTACACTACAGATTATGTTGACTCCACCGGGATCCCTACACCCTCCCGAGGGCCAGACAGACCCTCACCTAGTCCACCCCTCCATCACAGTATCTCTCCCTCCCTTTAGGTGACTCCTCCATCATTCACCCCCACCCTCCCTCTATCTGGCTCCTCCCTTCAGGCACCTCATCCAATATTCCTACCCCTCTATCCTCCACCAGACAACTTCCTTCAGGAGACTTCCAACCCTCTACCTCTCCGTCCCTTCAGGTAACTCTTCCATAACTGTATCCCTCCCTCCATCCGGGTTTCCTCTTCAAGTTATTCCTCATACTCCTCCTCCAGCTGACCATTTCACTAATATAACCACCCACATACAAAGGATTTATGTTCCAGCTCCCTTTACCACCACCATCAACCGTGCACAGCCCCAATCCCTCCTACAGGTTGTTCCCTGTCCCTAGACAGGCCCCCGCCCCTTAGCAGCATGCCGGTATCCCACCACAAGTAACCTGCTCACCTGCGGGGTTATTCTAAACATGTCATCTTTTATCTTCGACTCCGGAGTTACACGCAGATTCTTTCCATAGCTCTGCCTCCTTCTCCCTCATCCTCCTCCCTCCACGTGTTGCACCTTCTCGCTATTCCTTCCACGTTCAATCCCCCCTTCACGCCCTTTTCACCTTTCTCCGTCACACAATGGAGGTACCTGAAGAAAACTGACATAGAAGGGTATGGTTACCCAGACCACTGATGAGGTAAGGTGCACCCCACTAGACAGGTGTGCCACATGACTCCCTCACCACTCAGCACCCGCGTCATTCCTTCTCCACTTTCCAGTAACTTAGTAGTGAATGCAGATGAGGTTATGAGGCCTCTGTCACCCTCTCCACTCCGACTATCCCCACAACCTAGGCGGCCCCAAGAGCCTTACGTACACCCAAGAATTCGTACACAAAGACCCCTTCAGTGCTACGAAACCCGTATAAGAATCATCCCCACCAAGTCTACAAATATTCCCTCAACTCCCACAATAGGTTCACTCTTTGCCCGAAACGTCATGGACTCCCTCCACGTCAACTGGAGCTCACCACACACGGACAGAAGGTCCTCCAAAAGCCTCCCTCCACTACAGTGTTTGACCAGTCCCGTCCCCCAACAGACGGCGATGACAAACACAATATTCCTCATCTTCAACCGTCTGTCGACAAGTACCCACTTTCCCGTCATTCTAGGGTTCCCTCCAGACCTCCCTTCCACCACCCTCTCCTCACTCACTAGGCACCTCTTTGCCCTCAGAAACTCCCTGTCCCCTCCCATAGCAATCGCTTTTACAAGTCCCTCCAATCTTCCCTCCACCATGAGACTCGACCAATGTCCACAATGGAAGATTTTATGACGAGTATATTATCAGACATCTCCCAGGAGCCATAAAGTGGTATGTGTGTGTGCAGGGGCGGGAGTGGAGTTGCGCGCAGCGGTGTCTTCCCCCTCCCCGACGGCCTATCACTCCGCCACCACCGCCTCGCCTCGCCTCACCCGCACTATCGCACTGTTTCTCCTCACGTCACGTACAAAGTTCCATCCAATCTTGCCTCCACATCACACTCCCTCCGTCGCCGGGCTATCTCACCCCCTCCTGTGGCCTCCCTCCGTCCCTGTTCGCTCGCTCCCTCCTCTGGCCGTGCGCCTTCGACCTTACCTGGAGGGTAAACTGCACAAGAAGTTGGTTCTTGTGCTCCCTCCATAGCAGGATCCCTCTGTGGGCAGCCGGTCCCTCCACGGAGATATTGGGGCAGTAACCTGCCTAGCTCGGGGGCTGCGGTGGGTGGGTGCTGCTGGACCACAGGCCACCTTTGGTTATGCTAAACATGTTGTCGTCCATCTCACACGCTGCCAGGGGGCTCCACAGCCGCCACCCGCCCGCACCAACGCCTTTTGTTTTGCCAGTCGCTCCACAGGTCTGGAAGTTGGCCCTGCGGATCCTACTCCTCTTTGGGGGTTTTGGTGATTCCGCTGAGCATGAAACTAAGAAAATATAGATCAACTGGTGTAAGTCGTTCCTGGAACTACAGACGTGGGAGAGGTGCACTGATGGTTCTTTTTATTTGGTCGGTGGCTTTGTCTTCCACTAACTGCTGCGGCACGCACTCTCTACCTCTACACTATTTTCCGTTTTTTTAACTTTTTTTCATGATTTTACTTTCTCTGTCCTTGCCTACTTCTCTCTTTCAGCATCCCCCCTTTTTTAATCATTCTTACTTAATCGGGGCAAAATTTAAAAATTGCTTTATCATTAAAACCAAAATACAAAACTTCAGCAAAAGTGATGAACATTCCTTTTGGGTGTTTCATATATTAGTGTGGAAAATATTGGGAGTATATAAATCCTAACAAACCTATTTCTGCACAAAGTTTCTTCTACATATAGTGGTATGTACAGTGTGCAGGAGGTGGTGGCGTCTTATCCTGTTGTGACGAGAGACACGAGCGTCTGGTTGTTGGCCAACACACACACAAGCCGGGCCGAGGAGTAGGACACAAGGTGTTTCCCCAACACCACCTCCCACTTTAATTACTTGAAGGATACTAAAGTGTGTTCCACTACTCTTTTTTATACTCCTAGGCGCCATACAACTTAGCCTACCTTGTACGACTGCTGATCCATCAACCTGTTGCTATTCGTACCCAGCAAGCAGTGCTGATTTCCATAACAGCCCCCACCATTAGGTACGCTTTGGAGGAACATAATTCTTGAGCTTAGACGCACTGACTAAACGAGTTATCCTTATGAGACTCCTGATCCCACAAACTATTGCCACTCACAACCCGCCAACAATTATAAACAACATTCCCGTTCATGAGAACACTGGGTAGGAACGTCAGCTTACATGGGTGAACACATTACGACGTTTTGTTAGACATGCCATCATGGTTGTGTAAGTAAATGGCCGCTATCATGGTTAAAGTCAAGTTACACGTGTATGCCTTCCACTAGGTTATCCGTCCCCATCACTCCTGTAGTATGCTTTAAGTGGACATTTATGGTCGCTAAATGATGCCTCAAGTTCATTTTTGGGAGATAACTATTAAAGCGTCTCTAAAAGATTACTGGAGTTCATTTTGGGGGAACACATTATCAATGTCTCCAAACACTGACCTAAGTTCATTTTGGAAACCATTACTAAAACGTACCTAAACTGTGCCCAAGACTCACTATTGAGATGGTATATTAAATTTTCCATGGTAGCTGACGGTGGTGGCGGGCGTTGCAACACCACGCTCGTCAACGGCTTCACAAAAGCCACAACAAAACGAGGTGGACTAAGAACCCCAACGTGAACCAGTGGACAAAACGGAGCGTGCGCGTCACTTGATCATATAAGTCACGTGATCATTACGCACACAATCGCAGGGACCCAGGCTTCTCAAGCACAACATTCACGCCCCAACAATAACCGCATTCACGACGATACAACGACACTTAAGATCACAACAGCTCCCACAATCACTACACTGAGGGCACCAAGGAGGCTATACAAATGTCGGGGTCTGGTGGTGGACTGCTGATCGCATAAACGCCACCAGAGGAAAGAGAAAAAGAGTAGAAAAAGAGAAGAGTAAATGAGAGAGAGTATTTGTCTTACAAGTACAGCCCTAAGACTTCACTAAATCATCCACAAGTCCTTCAAAACAAACTTACTGTAGGAATTCTTATAATCTTGAGGGGGCTACTACTTCTCATGTCAACGAAGAGTCTTAGCCTATTACATCAACTATTACGGTACCTTGTGAAATGGGTCACCCGGAGGTCATTCCAAGGAGACCCTCGCTGGGACAACCGGAAATTCTTACCATGTACGCCAGTCCTTGAGTTCAAAACCGATAGTCATTACTGGTGCCTTGCCTCGCCATTACTTACCTGTGAAGGAAATAATAAAAAAAATATTATACATGTAAGGAACACTTGTAGTAAATTGAAAATTGACATTATCAAAAGCAATCATTCACACAATGAACCAGCTCGGAGATCTATTGTCTCATCTCTGGCAATTGTTAAGTGAATTTCCAGGAACTATTAATAATAGTTTGTTGAAAATCATTCTTGTTAACGATAAACCTGAATAGGCGAGTCCCAGCTCCACAATGCGCCCGTGAGCCATTAGGAACTCTAGCCTAAAACAATTATTGAAGTTATTTAAAAGAACAAATTCATCATGACAAACTGTCTCCACTCATTTGCATGAAATTACGAGGCCATTAAAATTGAGTGTCTACATCGACACAATTACTGCCGTCATTACCGCCTCGGCCGTGTCAGTGCTCAAACCCCGGCACACGTCTCTCTTGTTCTCGCACCCACGCCCATACCTGGCCCTCACCGTTCACACCTACACCCACGCCCGCCACACATCCCTTTACTGCTTAAGCTAACGTCTCATCGGACCTGTTCACGCCCATACCTGTACACAGCTGCCCACATCTACATACAGGCCTACCACAGAGTTCACGCCCACACCTGCCCACGCCTACCCAAATTTGCATACTCACCTGCCCTAGTATTATCTACTCACCCCTGACCACGTTTAACCTCACCTAAATTCATATACACCCACCGCGACCTGTCACAAGGTTCACGGTAATAAAAGGTCTCTAAGACACCACCACCACGACCCTCTATCCACTACAATTGATCCTAACCTTTAAAATAACGATGCATCCGGAATGACGGAATCCGGGAATCAGTTGGAATGTCCCCGTCACCTCGGGATTCCTGGAATGCTGGCTGGCTGGCTCACTGGGGAACCCGCTGACAACCAACTCACTGACTACACGACCACATACGGCCACGATCCATGTCCATCGACCACGCCTACTGACCATGCCGAAATTCGCATTTTAGCCAGGCTTATGCACGTCTACTGGCTATGCGAACAAAGGCATACTGACCAAGCCAACTGACTATGTAAGCATACGCACACTGACCACACCTTATGTGAACACGCACACTGACCACGCCCACAACACGCATACTAGCCATGCCCACAAACACCATCTGACCACGCCTATACACACCCACTGGCCATGCTCACAGGCATGCACGAAGTTGTGGCAGGACCCTGCTCTACTTGCTCTGAGGGCAGCGCTGACCCACCACACATATAAATCACAGGGCCACTCCTCGCTCCACCACCACGACGCTCTGGGCTCCTGCCTCCTCCCCATGCTCTCACTTACTCACCTCCTTGCTTCTCACTCCCTTTTGTTATCCTTCACCTACTCAATACTCACTCCCTTCATCTCTTCCTTATTGACCTCTATCTCTACCCCACTACTACTCCCTCCTTCAATTATTCCATCTTTCCCTCACCCACTCTTTGTTCTCCCTTCCTTCTCTGTCTTCCCTCACTTGTTCCTTGTTCCCCCTATCTTATTCACCTTCCACCTCCTCACTTCCTTCACTCACTCCTTGTTCTTCCTCCCTTATTCACTTCCACCTTTCTTACTCCCTCACTCAAGCATCGGTCTCTCTTCCCCATTCAACTTCCCTCCCTGCTTCTCACTCCCTCCCACGATCTATCCATTATACAGTCTATCCCCTTATTTTCTTTCATCCTCATTCCATCCACTTCACCTTTAGTCGCCTCTCTACCCACTCCTCCCCTCACCCAGCCACCCTCACCACACACCAACTGCCTCATCACGTCACTTAACCTACTCATGAAGGATTGATTGGTGAGGTGGAGCGCGAGGAGGTGATGGTGGTAGTAGTGGTTGGTAGTAATGGTGGATATGGGATCTGATGGGATGCTGGAGTTTATAGTTGTGGTAGCGGATGGTGTGATTGTGGAAACAGGAAAAAGGGCTGTGATTGTGGTAGGGTGCTAGTGGTTGGGGTGATGGTGGTGATTAGGGTGTGGTGATGGCGGTAGAGAACGTTATGATGGTGGTGATAGTGACTGAGGGTGAAGTTACGGGTGGCGTGATGGTAGTGTGTGTGGGAGGCGAGGAGGATGGGGGGGGCTGTAGTAGTGGTGATGGTGGTGGGTGGTAGGGTGGTGGTGTGGTTGGGTGACAGGGAGGTAATGGAGGTAGTACAGGTTTCCCAGTGACTCACAGGTATGTCACACCACTCCACTGCACCACCACAATCACCTGTTTTCCCCCCCAACGCCCCTCACGATCACCAACGAATGTTAACTTTTTTTTTATTATGAAGGACTGGGTGTATTGTACGCCTCGATGCCTGCACAAGACAACACTCAAAACAGTACGGACACTTGACTACGCACGCAACAATACGGACATGAGGCAACACATCTACCTTACAGACACTCGGGTACACACACAACACCACGGACATATAACTATAAAATATATCAAATCAATACAAATCTAATTCATCTATGATCAAACTTCACCTGGACACCTGAACCTCTATTTACTCACAAACAAAAAACTTACTCTTCATTCACTACTTAATCAGTCTCTATCAACTAGCCTTCACCAACCACCCATTATAACACAACTTTCTCCACTTTCTATTATCTTTTTCGTATTCCCTCCCACTACTACTATCTCTGCAATCTTCCTCCCTCCTCCTCTCGATTCACTGCCAGTCTCAGCCGCCCCTCTGACGGCCATCATTCCAGAATCTGAGGTGCTGAACCCACGTGGCCGCCTGCTGGAAACTACTGATTCTGGAAGGGAGAAGAGAGAGAGAGAGAGAGAGAGAGAGAGAGAGAGAGAGAGAGGAGAGAGAGAGAGAGAGAGAGAGAGAGAGAGAGAGAGAGAGAGAGAGAGAGAGAGAGAGAGAGAGAGAGAGAGAGAGAGAGAGAGAGAGAGAGAGAGAGAGAGAGAGAGAGAGAGAGAGAGAGAGAGAGAGAGAGAGAGAGAGAGAGAGAGAGAGAGAGAGAGAGCTAACTTGCAGTCCACCTCCACTACAAACCACGTGTTTTTGCACAATGCAGACCAGAAACTAATATCGCCTTTATGTGTCAGTATCAAACGGCTTATCTTCCATTATTCCGTCGGAGATTAAGTCTGTACTTTTTGGAGGGATTCCTACCTTATTGTCTTATTATCAAATTACTTCAGTTTCACCCGTTTAGAGGACTTTCCGAACATATCTTCCTAAATCTCCCCAGGTAACGACGAATCCAAGGGCTAAACACTAAGATTATCCCTCTAATAATCTTCAGTCTCCGTCCACGATCACCTGACAGGATGCAGTTTAACTTTTAATCTATATATATTATTAATAATTTCTGCGACAAAACATTAAAAGATATCATCAGTACCTAAAGCGGTGAGAGTAACCAGTGTGTGTGTGTGTGTGTGTGTCGGGAGGCCAGCTGGACGTCCCCGCATCTTGTGACACACCAAAAGGAGTCTTCTCACCAACCACGTTTGTATAACTGTTCTCATTACACGATTAACTGCCTTACTTAAACTATGGCACAAAGATAGCCGCTAAAATAAAGAGAAATTAAAGAACAAATCATGGAAAATGCTGTCTGGTTGTCAGGTATAATGGACCAACTCTTACTTTACCATATAAATATTATTCCCATTTTTATCCTTTCTCGTTATTTTTTATTAAAATCAGTTAATCAAAACTTGTGGGGAGCTGGTTACTGGGTACACACAGGTGGAGTAAACACACATACACACACACACACACCAGGCGGCACGTACAAACATTAATCCCCACTACCCCGCCACCACAAAGTCTTGACAGAACCTTCCCCGACCATTAGGACCCACAAAATCCCTGCATGCCCATAACCACTCACTGACAGAACCTTTGTACATAATCTTCGAGAGGAACCCCCATCAACAGGTGCTGAGTGATATCTCCCAACCCAACCAGGTACTAATCAAGATAAATCCCCCTTTACCAATTACTGACCAAAAGGTCCCCAAACCCCTGCTATCACTACCAGGTACCAACCAATAGAAGCCTCCCTTCCTCCAGGTACAAACGGCACCTTCCACTCCAAGCACAAAGCGACAGAACTTCCCTAACCCTCAAATTACGGTCAATACAAGGCCTTCCTCCATCCCCCAACATCAGGGGAAGATAGAGGCAGGAGGAGGAGGAGGAGGAGGAGGTAGAAATAAAGGGAGGTGGATGGCTGGACCACCTATGCAATAGGAGGTGGAAGCAGCGAGAGATGAAGGTGGGAGGAGTTGGTCACGGTGAACGCTCTCGTCGGCCGCCTGGTGAAAGTAAGAGTGGCCAAGACTTCCTCCCAGAGGGATGCAGAGGCCCTGAGAGAGACTGACTGACCCACTACGTGATCGGTAACACAAGATGGTGGGAACTACCATGACCGGGAATATATGTTGATGAGATCTACCATGACCGGTAAAACAGGTATGGGATACACATCAATACTACTGTGGAGGGACGGGCGACTACTAACAAGAGACAGTGATATAAAAAGTTTACAAACGACAAGAAATCGAATAGTCGATAAAAACAAGACGGACACAACAAAAAGTCCAAAGAACGCAAAAACGAAAGAAGCAGAAGACGTGGTCGTGTTGAAAATAAATATTAATAAAAACCAGACAGACTGACGTGATACACCAAGAAAGAAGAAAAACTCGTTAAAGGAAAACAGGAATGGATATGATCAAGAAAATGAAGAAACAAGACACAGTAATATGAAAGAAACAAGAATAAGATACATAACAAAGAACATACAGTATAAACAAATAAGCAGCTGATAAAGTGGTCAAATCTATGTTGTTAAGTCTTACAAACTTCTTCTTGCACTCAGTATTAGCATTCAACAGCTATTATCTCATCGAAAGTTGGTTCCATCAGCGACAAATGCACCCCAATAATACACACATTACAGTGTGTACTAGGGTAAGTGTAAAAGGATGTTCTGCGATTCAAAACTCAAAATAAAAAACAAAATACAACACACGGTGTTCAAGATCACGTGAATTATCGCTGATGAGACATTATCATCGTATCATTTACATTCTACAGTAAGTCTTCACTGACACTAATGAGTCAGAAGCCCACAGTTGCTTCAAGAGATAAAATAGTGTTTAACAGAGATAGTTTCTGAGTTAGAAAACTATCCGTTTGAAGAATTTTATGGACAACAATGTGGAGAAAACGGAAAGAAGCGAATATACCATACCTTCCATAAAACAAATAAACAATAAAAACAAATATAAAAAAAAATATAGTAAAAAAAGACGAAAATGATAAGGAGAAGGTAGAGAGGGTGGCGAGTGTGGCCAGGTGCAGCCGCGTGTGAGGAGTGATCACACAGGTGAGACCATCTCAGAGTTCCTCGTCATCTTTTACGTCATTTCTTCAACGCGCCAAAGATCGTAAACAAATGTGGTTCGCGCCGGCTGAGAGTTAAGAGGACACGGGCGTCATGAGCGGCACAGTGATATGAGCCCTTCTAGCTCCCAGCTGCTGTGTGGGAACATTCTCCTCCCCCCTGCACCTCACCTCCCTCTCCCTCCCCGTTGTCTCCCCCCCTTACTACTACTCCAGCTCCTCCTCCCGGCCCTGCCCCCGTCCCTCCTCCTCTCTCCCGGCCCAGCCCCCGTCCCTCCTCCTCTCTCCCGTTCATCCCTCCCTGCCGCCTCCCCCTCCCCACTCCTTCCTGCACCTTCCGTCCAACCCAACCCAACCCCCCCCTCTTACTCACTCTTTCTCCGAGCTTCTCTCCATTCATTCCCATTACGTCATCTATTATTGTAATAATTATACTAAAGATATAAATTTAGCCTCAATGATGACGTCAGTGGTGGTCTGTCAGTCTCATCATGGGGTACCTCACACCTGTACACGAGAGAGAGAGAGAGAGAGAGAGAGAGAGAGAGAGAGAGAGAGAGAGAGAGAGAGAGAGAGAGAGAGAGAGAGAGAGAGAGAGAGACTTTGACACGACAAACGAGAGTACAATAATAAAACCTCAAGAAAAACCCAGGATTATCAATAACGAGAAAAAGTAGCTTGAAACAAAAAAAAATCATCCATCAGCTAAGTCAGGCAAGGCGGGTATGGGACACAATAAACGTCTCCAAAATAACGTAAACAAATGACGTCATTCTAGCTGCGAGATTCCACCAAGCAACACCAACATAATTCTCAACTTACTCTTATTATGGCCCTCTCAAAAACCGTGACACCGTTGTACCTGTTAGTCGTTTCTGCTGTAACTGCTACTGTTGATGCTACTACTGGTATTATTCTTTGTTGTTTGTTATGTCTCCTGTTATTGGTGCTGTTATTGACTTGACTACGTTTACTCTTACTGTTGTCATTGCTACTGCTTCTGCGTTTGTTACTACTCGTATTAATACGTTTAAAATTACTCTTGTTACTGTTACTGTTGTTCCTATTGTTGCTACTTCTCACTAAGTAATAATCCCGTAATTGTTGTTGCTGCTTTTACTGTTGTTTTAGCTGTGAATTTTTACCACACTTGTTATGATTACTGTTCCTATTGTTGTTAATGCTATTGTTGATCATTTTAACATTGTTGTTATTACTGCAGACGCTATCCATAATGCCTCTCTCTCTGCACAGGCGGAAGGAAGGAGGCCTCAGTGAACACGCACAGTTGAGCCCAGGGCGGCCGCCGGTGTAACACTATACTCCCCCCACGACACTACACCCACAACGATCACCACCCCCCCCCACAAGAGAGAGAGAGAGAGAGAGAACACACACACAGGGTGGTCACAGTTAGGTGGACTGTTGGTGGGGAAGGAACTGGACTCTCATCCTCCTCACCCCCCTCCACTCACTCGCTCAGGTCCACCCCTCACACCCTCCTCTCCTTTCATTCTCCTTCCTAACACCTCAGCCTCTATTTTATGTCTTCACTCACATCCATCTCCTCTCCCTCTCCTTATCTCTCGCATAAACTCAAATTTAATAATAATAATAATAATAACAACAACAATCGCAACAGAAAAGACTTGAAAAAGGCACAACAAACAAGAAATGGACACGCCCCCTTAACATGACGTCTTGTTACCTACGCCCTCTCTCCTTCCCCACCCCCACACCGACCTTCCTCCTCCACCACCCCAGCCAATAACAAGAATGACGTCTCCCCCACAAGTCATACACGTAGGCCTACTCCAACTAGGCCTACTAAAACACGACAATCAACCCGCAGCCGCCAGCCCAGGCAGTGGAAATTGCGTGTTGACTCACTGTATTATGTCCTGGCTGTCGTCCGCATTTCCACTCAACACTTAAAATTTACTTCTAGTTTATTTGATTTTTTTTTTTGAGAGAGAGGGGGGGTTGTGGGAAAGAAAGCCAGGAAGAGAAAAGGAGAGTTGGAGAATGAGTAAGAGCGAGAGATAGTGAAAGAGGGAGATAGCCAGAAAGCGAGAGAAAGAGCAAGAGAGCGCAAGAGGGAGAGAGAGAGACAGACCAGTTATTTTATAACAGATTTCACCTTCAACACCGTACTACAAAAAAAAACGAAAGTCCCACCACAAGCGACATCACCGCGGGGGTCCAACAGCCTTGGTTCGGGGAGTTATTGACAGTTTTTATATTTGATATTTTTTGTCAGTTGGGAAGATGGCGGCAAGAACTAGTAGCCGTAACGAACATGAAAGCGAGGTTATGCTATTTAACAGCAGGAATAACTTCTTGCATCATCAGCTAGTTATGAAGTTATTGATGACAGCACATAACGATACGGTGAGCTATAATGGTGTCGCTGATAAGCTGTAAAGGTAAAGCTAGTTATGATGCCACTAGTCGAATACTATTAGAAGTACTAGCTGTTATTATGAAGCTATTTGTACCACAGTTAATAATGGAGCTACTAGTGACGAGGGGGTGGGTATCGATACTCGTTAAGGCAGCACCCATGTTGATAGTGAGTACCAGACAACCTCGACGTAGAGCCTGAGAGATTTTTTATAACGAGTCATGGATTACCAGTCACTACTAATGGTAAACAATGAAGTACTCGTTCCATAAGTGACGACATTATCTACAGTGGTATTTTAGTAACTGTGGGATAGGTGGTGGACTGGTTCCTGTACTCAGGGAGCCGAGCATAAAACAGCTGTTGCCGGGTTTGTGTGTGTACCATGAGAGAACTATAGTCTGTTGTAGCCTGTAGAGGTTGAGAGGTAAGTGTATGTGGTAATGGTGTTGGTATATTTGTAATGAGAAGTTGTACGGCTTAAAGGTTGTGTGATGTGTCTTAGTTCGGGTTGTGGTAGTAGCTTGGAGGTGCTGGTATGCGTCATATGATAAGTAATATTGTACAGGTGTGTGGCAGAGGTGTAGCACAACTGGTTATAAGGTACAGGACTGGTAGTGGTGGAGGTGTTTTTCCCAACCAATGATAACATTAATGGTGGTAGTAGATAACTCGGTGGTGGTGCCAGCGTTAGTATGGGTGTCAGATGATGGCGGTAGTATGGGTGTCAGTAAATAGTCGTAGTGTAGATAGCACGTACTAGCAGTGGTGTGGGTGCCAGATAACAGTGGTATTGGTACAGGGGGTCACACAATAAGTCCTGGAGAAGGTGGTGGGTGGTTCAAGAGGACACACAAAAGGTGCTACTGGTCGTCGTGATGATGTCAGCTGATTTGGCAGCTGTGAAAATGGTTCTGGTATTTAAAGTGACGGACCTTAATATTGCGAATAAATCACACGAAAACATTTTCTTACTCTACCAGATTAATGAATCGCCAAGCTCTGTCACACAGCACACATACACACAGCCAACAACCCTAATCATGACCAACTTCAATTCTGAGAATTCCTCTCAGTTCCCCTAAAACCAGCAGAGGTGTACGAAAACAGCTATCAAAGCACAGTTCACGCCCGGTCAAATATAAGAAATAAACAAACCCCGGCCCCACTGGCTGACGTAGGATGCGTAGCTATAAAAATAGCGGGCAGCATGTGGCTATGACAAGGCGTTCGGGAGGATGGCGGTATGTGAAACCTTGTCGTAGGCAGGTACACACGCACCGCTTCCTTTATATTTATTCATAAATACCACTTTATGTTTCTTTCTTATAGTATTGTAATCATCGGACTATAGAATATACAACATGCAGATATATATTATTGTATTAAATTTGTAATAGCTAATAAAAATTACCAGTAAAGTGATTAAAACATGATAACAAAGAGAGCGGCTTTCCAGCGGTACCTGGCAACAATGCGCTTAACCTTGAGGTTCAACTGCCAAGCGAGTGCGAACGAGGGAGAAGGAGAGATGGAGCACAGGAGAAAGATACACGGAGAGGAAGCGAATGAGGGAATAAGAGAGAAAATGCGATTACAAATTTTTTTTCCGTATTTACCATCAGCACTGTACGCGCAACTTATTAGTTATTTATATATTTTTTTTAGTTTCTCTTATTTTCCAAATATCTTCAAGAATACTAAAACATAAACAGAAATTAGGTTAAAATCAGGAATACGAAAAGAAAAGAATAAAATGTAAGGAAAGAGATGTAAAGAGCGTTCTTCCTCTCTTCCCGTCCTCTAAGCACGCAACCAGACATCAACTGTGGAATTTTATTTTTAGTTAACAATATTTTTACGTTTATATAAATATTGTAATTCATTTATTCTATGATTTGCATTAAAACGTAATGAAAATATCCTGACATCCCCTAAAAACAGTGCAATAGTCCCCCACATTAAATAGGAAATTACTATAAAAAATGCGAAATATTGCCAGTTAACATCTAGTGACGTATAATCGTCTAGAGGATGTCTGGGTGGGGGTGAACGAACACACACATGTACACATAACCGCACCCCCCTCACACACACACACACGTACACATACGCACACGCATAGCATCGACCACCTTTACTTGTTTGTCAAGAGAGTTAGCTAATACAGGCAGTAATTGTAAATACTAACTCAAATATTGACATTTTCTTGACCAATTCGGCGTGGGGGATGAGAGCGCTGGCTGAAGCTTGGAGTAAAACTCACCTTCCACCACGGCGGCACAAATACCAAACAAACAAAGAGGAAACCAAACGAGAGATGGCAGAGAATGGAGAAGCTTGGAGCCGTTCACCCGGTCACCCCAGAAACTACAAGAGATGACTGGAAATTGTCTTAGAAACTGGAGTCGCTGTGTATGTGCGTGTTTATGAGTAAAAGTTAACTGTGAACGGACAACCAGGCGCTACGACCACAGGCCGCCCAGCACGACCTCTCAACACCTCCAAGTCCGGCGTCAGCACCACACGACCAGCCAGCCAGGATTGTGGACACCATATATCGTACTCCTGCACGACGACTACCCCTCCACCGTAACTGGGCCGACTTTACCTTCGTCATCCAAGCCAAAGGTCACCTACTTCTTCACTTCAAGTTGTAGTTGTTCTCTCTTTCTCTCTCTCTCTCTCCAGTTCTTAAGTGCAATCAACATCAGATTCATAAAAGCCAAGACTTCACTTGAACTTTAGCATAGGTGTCACCCCCTCCCCCAACACGGGCGCTGCACCCCCCATGTATGATACACAAAACTGTTTCTGTTTGGCGCGAGGCATCCAGCGTGTCCAATACCGCCTGGTTCATCAAGCACACTTAGTAAAAATTGATCAAGTTCCGACTGACTACACTCTGTGATTGGTCGTTGACAGTTTGTATATTTCCAGCCAGTCAGATGAAAGGTGCAGGTCCTCTGATGGTGTGTCTGTGTGTTGTGTAAACGTTTGCCGAGTCTGTTCGCAGTCTCTTCGTTTTGTCTGTTCGCTG
Source organism: Homarus americanus (assembly GCF_018991925.1). NCBI lineage: Eukaryota > Metazoa > Arthropoda > Malacostraca > Decapoda > Nephropidae > Homarus > Homarus americanus. The sequence continues at coordinate 6,649,798 of NW_024742238.1, read as the reverse complement.
TGCCATTCCGTCCTGTCTTTGCTGTGTATGTTCGTTATGTCTGTTAGCTTGGTAACAACTGGTTCTACTTCACTGAATAAATATTCAAAGTTTGAAAAAATACAAGCAAGTTTAAATATGCTTTTGTATATATCAGAAATATACTGTAGTCCGCCGTATTAAGGAATGTACCGGTACTACTGAAACCGACCACAAGTTTCCAATATTACACAAGTATACAGGATTATATTTCACATTCTCCTTCTCAAAATAGCAAACACAGTCCATTTCAACCACACTTACAGAACTCCCCCCTCCTTCCCTCTCACTCCATTGTTACCAACCAAACCCATTATTAGTTCTTTTCCAGAGGTTTTATTTATATGATACAGGAAGAGAATGAGTGATGTGGGACACTCTCCGAGCAGTTAAACACTTCACCTTTTGTGTGGTGACGGTGCAGCGTGCAGGCCAAGGAGGGTAGGTAGGTCTTAGGGGGGGGGGTTAAAAACCACATCCCTTGATATGCCTCTGGGTTGAAGGTCATGAGTGGTGGTGAGCAGGTCAGGTAAAGGTGGGGGTGAGGAAGGAAGAAGGCATGGAGGGGCATGAGAGGATAGACAAGGAGGGGTGTGAGGGATAGACAAGTAGTATGAGGGGGTGGGTATGCAATTAGTATGAGGGGGTGGGTATGCAAGGGGTATGAGTGGATAGGCTAGGGAGTAAATGTGTGGGAGTACCGTACAGTGGGTGGGTAAGTGAATACAAAAACCCATATATACATACCCAACACACACATAAAAACAACCAACTTCAAACACAAACTCACATATACATACACCTGCTATCACGCTAACATACATAAACAGCCCCTATCACCCCCCACCTACACACGAGTAATGTAGAAAATGGATGATTCAGCAGCACTAACTTGAAACGATGTAAACAATGACCGAAATCAAAAGAAATGCAAACAGCATCAACACACAGGTCAGGATATTTCTGAGTGGACGCTTAAGGGCATCATCAAGTGAGGGGAGCAAGTGAGGGCTGATCCTTAACCAGACTGAGGGGATATAGGCAACCTGGTCCAGTCCCCTCTATATACTGTACTGTGTTAGAATAATTAATATACCTATTATTATTATCAATACAAGGATTATAATATAAACAATGATAACAAATAAACGTTGATAATAGTAACGATGACAGTAACAATTGGAACTATACCGATACTTACAGAAGTAATAGTAGTCTAATCATAATAAAATAATAATAATAATAAACAGAGCTCACTACGCCATACCAAACATCATCTCGACATACGACTTCTCCAAGACCCTGAGAATGTCCTTTAACTAAAACTCTATTGAAAATTGTACAGAAGTAGGTGTGTGTGCGCACGCGCATCCAAGGCACAAGGTACTGTACAGTGTTTATCTTAATTAAATGTGGCCATAAAATGATCCTAATGTACTCTTTATGTAGGTCAAATTGCACAAGTTTATGTCCCAGTGAAGGCCTTTTAGTCAACCAGACTTTGCCTATAAATGCAAGTGTCAAGTACACCAGTCTGGGAAAAAGCAGTCGGGAGGAATTTCAATTACTTGATCTTGAAAGCAACTGGAGCGCCAAGATCTAGAGGAGGTCTGAGCGGCAACCATAATGTGAATCTGAAGTCAACCACGGCAACCATAATGAGTCTGATATCAATCATGGTAACCATAATGCGGGTCTGATGTCAACCACAGCAACCATAATGAGTCTGATGTCAACCACGTCACCATAATGTGAGTATGATGTCAACCACGGCAACCATAATGAGTCTGATGTCAACCACGGCAACCAAAATGTGAGTCTGATGTCAACCATAATGTGGGTCTGACGTCAACCATGACAACCATAATGTGAGTGTGATGTCAACCATGGCAGCCATAATATGGGTCTGATGTCAACCATGAGACCTGTGGGCTAATCATGGTATGTTCAGCGTTGATCCCGGCTACGGAGTTGCTCTTTATGGCATAAGGTGCGCTATTTATGACTAGAGGCCAAAAATATTGTGGCGATCATGGCAAAAACTGTGCGTGCTGGTCTTGACAAAACCCACCATTCCTGGTTACAGCTGTACAATAATTACAGCCACAGGTGTACTTATTCAGAGGGACAGCCTGTTAATCACGGCTAAAATTTTTGTCAAATATAGCAAAAGCCGTAACATCCACGATCAGCGCTGTGGTTATCATATTCACATCTTCAACACCCAACGCCCACGTCCGAACCTTCAGTAATAACCCTCCAGAGCTGTTATTATATACTTCAACCACTCATAACCCAGATGTGTGTGTGTGTGTGTGTGTGTGTGTGTGTGTGTCAAACCTCAGTGAGCACCCCAGGGCTTGTATGACCCAAGTGTACACGGAGTCATAAATATATATTAATGTTACCTACAGGTGTTGTATATGTGTTGCTCTCAGATGAGGTCCCAATACAAAAATATTGAACACCTGTATGAGAAGCCCAGTATGAGTCATATGTAGACGGGCTCGAAATGTATACAGGTGATGTGTGTCGCGTTCCCTTTTTGCGTGGCCCCCAACACAAAGGCACACACCCAAGACAAGAAAGGTGTCCCTCATTACTAAGCACATATCCTCACACACCAACACAGACATGTATTCCCATTACCTTAACGCCTTCTTCAACCAGCTGAGTGTCCTTCCCTTGCTCCTATAACTACAAAAGGCATCCTCTACAAGGTGACAAAGCTACGACGAGGTGACGTAGCTACAGTACTACAGTCATGGAAGGAGAAACACTGGGATAGCTGTAGTGGTGAAGAGACGAGAGGGAGATACAGAGGACCATAACGGTGGAGAAAGAGTGCGTCTGTGATGGAGGAAAGGAGAGTGCACCCGAGAGGTGGAGTGGGGAGAGAGTGAGACAGAAAAGTGAGTGAGTCTCAATGGTGGAGAGCAAAGGGAGAGAGGCCAGGGCCGCAGTGGTGGAGGCCGCATGCGGTGAGGGTGCGGTATGGAAGGACAATAGCGGCCTGACCCACACAAAGGAGAAAGACAAATGGAAATCATCGCCTACAGCCAACTTATACCCCCCCCTCCACGACCTTACAACCAGTTACCTACAGGGACAGCCATACACATACACAAGACATACAATGCATATTATCAGTCTGCTCTAGACGTAACTCTATAACACGGCAACAAATTAACTCAATTCAATTCAGAGTAAATCCACTAAAACGCTTACAACCACAGTCACTTACATTAAACCGATCAGCTGATCATACCATACAATCACGTTCACAAAACCAGTCAACCTCTTAATAAACTGTTTCAATATCAATATGACCAAAATCACGTACACAGAACCAGTCAATTCTATACACAACCATGGTCACTAATACTGAGCCAATCAATAACATCCACACAGGCACGTTCACAAAACCAATCAATGTGAAATACGAATAGCTACAAATACAGAATCTTCATACAATTCTAAACACTGGCTAATAGTTGTCACTTTCACAAAGATCGTCCGTATACTTAACAGACACAACTGAAGACTTGAATATGGATACAAAGAGTTTACCCAAGCATATAAATCATGTAAGTACAAAATATATTACCATACATATCAAACATCCCATACAAATATATGCTTATCTACACCACCCGAGCTCTTATCCAAGCCACTTTGCTACAAGCTCCCGTCAACAGTCATAATTAATCTGCTTTCTTGTATACGTACTGTAGCACATGGCCAATTACTTCTGTGTGTGCTCTAACAACACACATATACACAAAACATCACTTACAACAGGACTAGAGTTATCAATATTCCGTGTAGGTTATAAAATCCCAGCATGCATTCCAACTGTCACTAAATATTAATAGGCACAGGACCAACCTCAATCCTCCTGAGCGCAACACTGAACATGTTACCCCTCTTCCCTCTCACTACAAATTCTAAGGCAGTCCTTGTCTCTCTCCCAAACATTAGCCGCATCCTCCCTCCTCCAACCCTCCTACCAGAGTCCCTTTCCCCTCTACTCACCCTCCCACATCCATCTACAGGACCATCTATCTTCTTCCCTCCCGCCTGTCATGAGCCCAGCGCCACACAATGCCCTATCGCCTACTACCATTTTTCTCTTTAAAAAATCCCAATGACCTTTATTGAAATACAAATAAAGTTACATCCCTCAAACATACAGTTTCTTGGCGCTGTTGTCCGTCGAGTATTACCAGTTGGCGTTACGGATGAGATTCCCTTTCATACTTAAATTTTGGTCCACAAGGGACAAATGACTTCTCGCTTGCGCAAGGCCTAATATGTCTGGGAGAATGTTTCACATCAACTCCTTCATTTACCTGGGAACCTCTTTTAAGATTCTCATAGATCCGTATTTTAAATTTTTCCCTTTAGGAAAAACACTTCGTTTCACTTGAGTCTCAAAGAAATTTTAACGTTTTAGTCTCTATCTTTGTGTCGTTGCTGAAGTAACTAAGTTATAAAGCGTTCTCATATACCCAATTTGGAAGACACTAACGTACGAACCTTTTAGAATCCGAGTCCACGAGTCTCCTGCACAGTGAACGACATTCAAAGTTAACTCGAATAAACGACTTACAAATTTAAACTATTCTTTAATTTCAAACGATAATACCAGTTTATCTTATGGAACCTTATTTTCTTCCACAAATAATGAATTTTTAAGTCTAGTCAATCTATTCTGGATAAACGTCTAGGGAGGAAGTTTGCAACGAATAAGTATCAACTGTAAAATCCTTAAAACTTCCTTTATCTTTCTTCACTAACTCCTACGACCATCAACCCCAACCAGCCCAACATTCCCATCATAAATACCCTCATTTCCTATATTAATTTACGACTCAATAAAATGAGTGTGCTTCAATCTTTGTGGTAATGAAATTAAAACTTCCTAGATCCAATCTATTGGATCGATAATTTTCTATATTACTCTCTTGAACCCTTAAACCACATGAATTAAACTCTTATTAATACTAGGAATCATCGTCCACAATTTCAGACAAAGGAAGGTTGTCAATGCCAATGCAAGAAACCAAAGAGAAGCTTTTAATGTTCAATTTTCCCAATTAATAGTTAATATCAATTTTTTCTTTACTCCCGATATTAATGAAACATTCTTAGACCAATATTAAAACTACTCAGTCTCAAAATAGAAAAAAATATCTACTCTGGAAACTGAAGCTTGGATATTATGTTAGGCCTGTTCCTCAGCCATGACCAGTCACGCTCCTTCCCATCCACCGTGTGTCTTCGGTCCACGACCTTCCCCGCTTTGTTGCCCCTTCCTTCCCGTCATCAGTGTCGCTATTATTACCAGCATTATCAGAGATTCATTGTCATAATAATAAGCGCCATTAGCGTTACTCACTGTTATCGCTGGTAATGCAGCTGGAGCTTGAGGCGGAAGGGATGGGATGGGGAGAGAAATGAATAATGTAGTGCAGGATAAGAACGAACAGAGAAGAGCCCTTGTGGCAGGAGATAAGAGTAATGGAAATCGATGAAAGGAGTAAAACAAGAAAGGAAGAATGCGGACGACATCGTAACACACAGCAGTTTACATAACACTTCCTGTGACCTCCATTGTCCTTCACTATGTGATATTATGTCTCCCTTACCACCACCCCACGTTTCCATCTGGCCTCCACCACCCTATGTTTCCATCTCACACCTCCACCACCCCATGTTTCCACCTCATACTTCAACCACCCCATATTTCCACCGCACACCTCCACCACACCATGTTTCCACCTCACCTCCACCACCCCATGTTTCCACCTCACACCTCCACCACCCCATGTTTCCACCTCACACCTCCACCAATAGTCCCCGCAGCTTGACGCCCCAACCTAGCAGAACTGATACTACCATAGGAGCCCCGCCACCCATGACCCTCTCTGTCACCCACCCGTCCGCCGACGCCCAAACCATGTTTTATAGTTATACGCCCACAATCTTAACGATGGGCGTGATAATCCAAGCTACGACAATGCGCAACTTGGACTCAACTGTGAATCCTGACGTTATTCTGATTCATAAAAATCCCTTTGAATTGTCAAGCTCTTTTATATTCAATACTGCAAACCAGGTTCACATAGCGTTCTTTTTTGTTTAAACCACCTTGAAAAATAAGTTTTTTTTTCACCTTTCAACTCTTTGAAAGCTGGTGCTCTTTAACCTCAAAAACTTCCATGAGTGCTAGCGTTCTTTCAGCCTAAACCAGTGAACCTAACATTCTTACCGTTAAACCATTTAATATTTTCCCTGAACTTAAGTCCCAGGGATTTCTAACGTAGTTAATCCTAAACAGACATTGCATTATTGTGTTCTGTTGTGCTGGTGGATGCCGGCGTGGATACAGCAATAAATAAATCCACGGTGTAGGTATTGATGATAGAGCACTATATTAGTAAATTCATATTTCACATATATAGACAACTGCTGTTAAACAATAAATGAAGGTTTTATCCCGTAATATTCTAGTATCACAACACTGCGTTCTTGTTTTGGTAATACACACAACAACTGGAGTATTAGTCATAGCTGTGTACAGCGTTAACGAAACACCGCGCCATTTAAGTCATACTCCGCAAATGCCGATAACGATGACAACAGCAAATGCTTTACAGCGTATTATTTGAGCTTTATACCAATAAATTCATGTTTTGCAAATCAGGCAATAGCTCACTCGAGCGATGGAATTAGAGATGAATCCATATTATAACCGGAATTCGTATTTAGTCGATGTTTGACAATATCCAAATAACAATGATCTTATGCAGCAGTTTAAATAAGTCTTATATTACCTAATACATTGTTGAAACTGTGATAATACGTATTTGTAAGAATTCCAGCAAATTATCCTTCTCGGTGTGTCGTGGGTGCAACTGCGTCATATAATGCTGATAGATTTCTGATATCTCAGTATAGTAAGTGTTGCCACGTCACGTGAGAGTAATGAACACTTGTTCCCTGCCGACTAATGCACAAATTTCGTCCAGTTTCTGCCGTCTTTACGGATTTAAAAACGTAGCAATTGTTTTCGCGACCGGGACAAGTCATCACACTGACTCTCAACATGCTCTAATTGTAGACAAACACTGCGGTACAGCACCACTCATTAGCATGTCCACCCGTAGCGGCCCTGGTGGTGGACCTCCAACATTATGTTCCTGAAGCACGTTCTAGGCAAACTCCAGTAATCATTATAATTACACTATATGTAATGACGTGCAGCCCTGTGGTGTTTTAATGCATCCTACACCAGTGATTGCTCTCAGGCACAATCTTGTCGAAGTATTGTTAATTTTATTTTATCAATTTAACATTTCACCACTTACCAACTGCCCTGTTCTAGCCTTTTCTGTGTGATACTGAGACACTAACTTATAACATTGCGATCATGCGCATTACAATAGAGGTATTTCAGTTCCTGGAGTAGCAAGTAACATTCTTCTATGCCTGATGCTGATGCCGTGAATATTAGACATATGCATTTTCGACAAGTGACGTTCTAGTTTTGGTTAGTTTAGAACAATGACTGAAATGTCTAAACCCTACGAGCGTCGTCAGGGTGAATGGCCCAAGATGGGCTATGAACTCGTGATCCTGTCAGACTTTAATATCCGCCACGTGGAAGGATTAGGCCTACCCGGTAGATTGCTCTCTTATTGGATAAACGAGATCAGCCCATACCCTCCTAAGACTCTCACACAGCCTCCCATTTCTGCCACACACGATTCCAACGTTTATATAAATGCCACGCACCGCTTTTTAATTTAATTTCGTGAGCTCTCAGTGTTAGGTTATGGTATGATGTATGAGTAGGTGTGACAAGACAACAGCCTTAGTTAGTCGATGACATCTGCCACTTCTGGATATACCAGAGCGCTATGGCCCTACAGCGGAATTATGAAGGTGATGGTGAGTGCAGGGGGAGGGGCTAGTGGTAAAGGACCCAAGGGGGACAGGAGGGTTGGAACCATATCTCCATGGTTGGAACGGGCTGTGGTTGGGAGAGTACTGAAGGAGAGGATTGTCAGGTGAAGAGGAGGGGAGAGCAGCAGTGAAGGTTGTGGAGTAAATTAGCACATGGCACGATGGAAGAAAGAGATGTCACATAGAGCTGTAGAAAGGTGTAGCGGAGAAGTGCAGAGTTGAGGAAGCGAGCTCTGAGGGCCTAAGGTAGATGGGAGTATCGTGGAGTGGAAGAGCGGAGGGAGGGAGAGGACCAAGGGGTAGAGAGGAGGTGCAGAAGAGGAGGAAACGGATTGGACTATGGAAAGGGAAGGAGGGAGGGAGGTAGGGAGTGGAGCGTTACAGTGGAGGGAGCGGAAGACAGTGTGATGAGTGTGGGAGGTCCACTGGTAAAGCCTGGGGCGCGGATGTCACGTTGCTGGAGCCTTCCTGCCCCCTTCACAACACCCCACACACACACGCAGACCCCACCCAATGTTATCACCCCCACCCACTGTTATCACCACACACACAACCCCCCAGCCACTGTTATCACCCCACACAGTGCCTACCAACTGTTGTCACTCCCCACAACCATGTCCACTGTTTTCACTAACCACCCACACATCATGCATTGCTCACCTACAGTTGTCATTCCCCACACCAACTACTGTTGCGCCCCACCCATTGTTGTCACACCCCAACTGTTGTGACGTCACTTCTCACACCCTTGCCCATTGTTTCTACTCTCAACAACACCCACACCATGTACTACCCGCCTACTGTTGTTACCCCCCACCCACTATTATCACTCTACACACCAAGTAATGTCACTCAACTCATCCACAATATACACACACACACACACACACAAAATATACGAAAACTACACAATCTCTCACAATCAAGACATAATTGCTAACACTGCTCTCCTTCTAACGTGTACGACAATTATACAACACGACCTCTTTATTTATTCAACGCTTGCAGTCATACCATACACAACCAAAACACCCACAAGATACACACACCGGATCACAACAACTTTTACGACATTAACCGAAGGTAGATCTCACATCACAACACGCACCTCTACTACCATCGTAACCCCCAACACACACAGATCAACATATACTCACAATACAAATCGCACACCATTTCCTAGCACCTCCAATTCTTACGTTAGCTTCCACAACTAATCCCTTCTACAAATCTTCACACTAATACCTACCCTCAATCCCTAATTCAGTAATATATGACCAATCCCTACGTTACTACCCAGAGCCCCTTGGAGTTATAAGCATTGGTATATGGTAGACTACAGTGCCCTAGGGGGGAGGGCTGCCAGGTGGCGTGAGTATCTGGCCGGGGAGGTGCTGCAGTCATTATTCTCAATAACATCGCCGCCACCACGCTACACTGTAGACGCCAACACTATACACACAGTTGCACTTACACCCATTATAACCCCGTCGCCCTTAACCTGTCTTCTAACCAGGCCATCTCTCTCTCTCTCCTACCCGTTTACTCTCCCCCTTAACATGGTATTTCTCTTTCTTCTTCTCTCTCTCTCGTCTACCTAATTACAGGTGCTTCCATCCCGATGTTACATTTATCTTACCTATCCAATTACTTCTATCATAATACTATTTCTCTCCCTCTTCCAGTGTCGAAGTTTTCTATCAGCACCCTCACTAGCACATCCATCTACCGGGCCAAGTATTCAGCCCCTGCACCTCCCTAACTAGGCCACCATCATTTATCTCTATCCCCAGCCTCCTCTCTCCCTCCTACTATCCTCCTCTTCACCTCCCAAAATAGGCAGTATAACCACCGTCCACTATCCCGAACAGATTAACCTATACCCTAGACAGTTTCTTTCTCCTGCAGTCCTCTTTTACACTCGGTATATTAAGGTGCCGTACATTTTTTTTATCACCAGCCTGTATATTCTCTATCACATATAACGTTATGTACGGCTTAAACATGGCTCTGTCAAAGACTCTGCACAACATCCCTGTACCTCCATCTAAGGCCATCCAATTAATAACGAACAAGTATACCTATATGTGGTTTATTCTTTAGCCCATATCTCTATCAGGTATCACATCAATGCTATACATGGTTCACACTATATAGTTTTATCACCAGTGGTACCATATCTACTCGCTCCACCCGCCTCAACACCTTCCTCAACTAGGCCACACTGCCTCCCCCACCACCGACTGTTTTATCCCGTATCCTCCCTCCCACCACCACCATTTTTCCCTGCCCACCCGAGTAACAATACTCCAGCTAACCCGATAACCACAAATAGCATAACATCATCCTCACAGTTTGCTATTTTCGCTCACTTTTCATATTGTACTATGCCGCCGCCGCCGAGGCACACTCAAAATCAATACATGATCATGCCTGCTAAAAATGCCTCCTACCCAACCTATCCCCCCCCTCCCACTCCCTCCCTCCTGCCACCTCCAACTTTAAATGACAGTCGAATACGTGAGACGTATTTGAATAATGGAAGTACTATTTTCGGAGTAAGATGACGGGAGGGATATATTCAACCTACAAGTTAAGTGTGTGTAGCGAGGAGCTAGTTATCACGACTGCGGTAGGTGCAAGGAAGAAGGGAAACCCGAGTAGAGAGGCACGCACGGCAGCAGCGCCGGTGGGGATGCCATCTGTCTCATGTTAGGGTTACCCACTCGCTAAGATTGATCATCTCACCTTTTTAGTCTTAACAAGTATAAAGTACATGATATATTACGTGCGGCTACCGGGTCTTACAGAGATGCTGGCGTCCTAAGTTCTGCTAAGTTCCCACCTCAAGTGTTCTCTACATTAGCCTATCACAACAATTTCTTCGGCTGTGCAACGTCGATCCATAAAGGCAATCATCTTCGCCGAGTATAAAATAGTCTCCAGCAAGTTTACAAAATCTCATACACATGCGAATGAGGCCTTGATATCCGTCTCTCTCCTCCATTAGAGAGGTAAGATCAATAGGTATTCAGTGTCGTCGCCAGAGGTCTAATGGAGTGATGCATCGTAATATCCCTTATGCCCACCATCTGAGGTTTACCACACCACCTGCACAACTTGTGTATGGGAGAGGAAGGGGAAGGGGTCTAGCAGTACATCAGTGAGCTATCTACAAGTGAAGGTGTACTCTTCTGTTCCCTTGGTGAATAATTCGAGGTGGTACCACATAGTGGGTTGGGCCACCAATGAACCGGCCTTATACAGCCACCAGGAGTGTTGTCGACCCAACGCACAACACTCACATATCACACCCCTCAACACACTTCCAGCAGGCAACACTCACTCCTAGCACCGAGGAGGGGGAGGGGTGAGGCGAGGGAGGGCTGGACCAGGTCAAGTTAACCCTGGTATAAGTCGGGGTTTTAATGTCAACAAGGTTTAGGGTAGGAGGAGAGGCGATGTGGCTGTGGCGTTGTGTATGCGGGTGTGGTGTTGGCCGCCGGCACAGGAGGTGAGACACGCAGGAGAACACCTCCATCTGTGGACCAGATCGCCCTCCGTGGCTGCCATAGTGACAGAGTGGGAGGGTGGATAGAGCTGCTTAGTGTGAGGGAATGGATGGATAATGCCGGTTAGTATGTGAGAGAGATGGTGGTGAAGGAGTGGATGGACAGAACCTACTCTTGTGAGAATGGGGGATAGTGTTTGCTATTATGAGCAAGCGGGTAGAGGATAATACTGGCAATTATGAAGGAGTGGGTGACAGTGCTGGTTTTTGTGAGGGAGTGGGTGGATAGTGCTGGCTAGAGTGAGAAAGAAGGCAGGCAGATGAAGAAGAGGCTAGTGTTGGCTATTGTGTGGCGAAGGTTGGCAGACTGAGTGGATAGTCTTGACTACTGCGAGGGACTGAAGAGGTAGGTAGATAGTGGAAATTATTGTGAGGGAGTGGGTAAATAGTACAGCTAATTGTGTAGAAAGAAGTAAAACATCGTTCACTGTCGAGTAGAACAGATATGTGTTTAAGGGAATAGAATTGGACGTTACGAGGAAAGAGTAAATTGGGGATGGGATATTTCAGGAGAGAAGTACCGTATACTGTAGAGCTCCATTAACTGTGAGCGTTAGTAGTTTATAAAAAAGACTATGCTACATAACGCCCGACTATTGAGAAAAACTTAAACTTTTGTGAAAGACGGGATAGACAACAGGATGGATAGATACAATTATTTGTTGGGTTGGCGCACGCAGCTGAAGACATTAAACGTTCACAGAAAACTAAACACACACACACACACAGGATGGTATGTGCAGCTGGAAGAACAAGTGTACCCAGCCCCTGTGGAGGATACGCAAGATAACCGATAAAACCAGGAGGAAGATAATAAGAAAATAAGACAGCTGAAGGACATAAAACTGGTTCTAGTCGAGGATAAGACACAATACTCGAAAGGACAGAACAGTTCATGGAAAATGGTGAACAAGATGGGACAGATGAACAACGAATATGGAATACGGATTTGATCACCGGTTGTGCAAGATGCTAAACGTCAGGACGAATACAAACTTAAGGTAGTCAGGATTTACCACAGGAAGGATAGATAACCATCTCTCCCGGAGGATAAGGAAGGGACATGGCAGAGTCACCACACCACATACACCACAAGTTAATGTAATATATACGGTAGATATCTGAAAGAATTGAGCACTTAGAGAACATGAAATGAAAAACAATAGATATATCAAATTCTGGAGGAGGAAAGGCAGTGTAGCCGGAAGGATAGATAAAACCAGCTGTCGGTATTTAATGCAGGGAAGACAGCTGGAAGAATCAATACACCAGCTGCTTAAGGGGTGGAAATAGAATAATAGATACGTAGAATGTTGCAGCTGTTGCAGTGAACGGCGAGAAAACATATGACCAACTCTTGGCAAGGACAGGAAGAATCAATACGTACACCAGCTGTTTCGGAGGGGATTGGACTAGATATCTAAGTACAGTGCTCTAATAGACGCAGAATGGACACCTTGAAGGGAAGAATACTTGCGGAAAGACGAAATTCAGAGCAATGATATATACCACCTGCTCTCGTTAAGGGTAGGGAACACAGTTGGACTTATGGGATCTACTGAGGACGGATGCTAGAAATTAACACAGATAAAGATAATAGATAACCAACTCCTGTGGATAATATATTCTCGGGGATACGGAAAAAAATAAAAGAATGGATGAGAAAAGAAAACTGCAACGACAGATAAGACATGTAAAAGAAAATATTACAAAATACTAACACTCGCAGGAATAGGCAGTACACCTTGAAGAATCGATATATCAATTGATGTGGACAGTGAGACAGATCTACAAAGCTGAAAATATACCCAGCTCGCCCACAGGAGGGACACTGAGCACTACATGAATACTGGCAGACATAACGAGCCATCGTGAACCTATAACACAGCTGAGAGAATCGGGCTTTGAAGAGTATCAAAATCACAACGAGGAGAATAGTTCACTAAGGCTTAAACAGAAAATAGCTGGAAGGATAGATGTAACCAACTCTCGTGGATAGGGAACTCAGCTGAAAGAATCGATATACCCAGCTCGCCCACAGGAGGGACACTGAGCACTACATGAATACTGGCAGACATAACGAGCCATCGTGAACCTATAACACAGCTGAGAGAATCGGGCTTTGAAGAGTATCAAAATCACAACGAGGAGAATAGTTCACTAAGGCTTAAACAGAAAATAGCTGGAAGGATAGATGTAACCAACTCTCGTGGATAGGGAACTCAGCTGAAAGAATCGATACACCAGCTGGTTGAGGGGGAGGTGAGACGGACGGACAGACAGAGGTGGTTGTGTACACTAAGAAGGAAACCTGTCCTAACTTAGATATGAAGAGAGGATGTGTGACTCTCAAAAGGCAAGACTTATACAAGGACACACAGACAGTAAGAAAAAAGGGATTACGTGAAGATTAGTCCCCAGATTATTTCACAGGATTATTAAACACCCTAATACTACTTGGGTGAGTTAAGTTAGGTTATCCTAGGATTGGGGAGGGGCTTAATCACCACGTGAAATAAGCTGGAGGACGAAGGAGGGGGCTGACCTTCAAGTGCACCGGAAAAAAAAAGAGACCGTGATGTAAAAATGAATGTGACCTACTTGCAAGGAATGGCTTACGGCACATATACAGTACAGTAGGTAAAAGACCCTAGTGATGTAAAAGGTAGTAGGTTCACATGCAGGCAGGAAAGGCACACATACAAGTACAGTTTGTAAGGAAAAAAAGAGGGCTATAGAACCGTAAAATTGATGGGTTGCATTTGTAAATAAAAGGTTTAAACACCGGCAACAGATATAGGACACAGAAAGACTAGAGAGAGAGAGAGAGAGAGAGAGAGAGAGAGAGAGAGAGAGAGAGAGAGAGACCTAATGAACTACTAAAAGCAGGAGAAACGAAACAGGTGTATGGATCGGGCGTGTGGTGAGAGGCAATCTGAGAGAAAAGAGAGCACTGAACGAGTGGAAGAGAGAACATCGAACGTATGAGAGAAGAGAGAACAACGAACGTGTGAGAGAAGAGAGAACATTGACTGTATGAGAAGAGAGCACTGAGCGAGTGTGGTAGGAGAGAAAGACACTGAACAAGTGTGGTAGGAGAGAAGAGAGCACTGAACAAGTGTGGTAGGAGAGAGAAGAGAGCACTGAACGAGTGTGGTAGGAGAGAGAGCACTGAACAAGTGTGGTAGGAGAGAGAGAGCACTGAACAAGTGTGGTAGGAGAGAAAGAAGCACTGAACAAGTGTGGTAGGAGAGAAAGAAGCACTGAACAAGTGTGGTAGGAGAGAGAAGCACTGAACGAGTGTGGTAGGAGAGAGGAAGCACTGAACGAGAGTGTGGTAGGAGAGAAAGGAAGCACTGAACAAGTGTGGTAGGAGAGAGAGCACTGAACGAGTGTGGTACAGAGAGCACTGAACAGTGTGGTAGGAGAGAGCACTGTACAGTGTGGTAGGAGAGAGAGACCACTGAACGAGGTGTGGTAGGGCTGAACGAGTGTGTGGTAGGAGAGAGCACTGAACAAGTGTGGTGGGAGAGAGAGCACTGAACGAGTGTGATAAGAGAGCACTGAACGGAGGTGTGGTAGGAGAGAGCACTGAACGGGTGTGGCGGGAGAGAGCACTGAACGAGTGTGGTAGGAGAGCACTGAACGAGTGTGGTAGGAGAGAGCACTGAACAGTGGCAGGAAGAGCACTGAACAGAGTGTGATAGGAGAGAGAGCACTGAACGAGTGTGGTAGGAGAGAGGGCACTGAACGAGTGTGATAGAGAGAGCACTGAACGAGTGTGTGGAGAGAGAGCACTGAACGAAGTGTGGTAGAGAGAGCACTGAACGAGTGTGGTAGGAGAGAGCACTGAACGAGTGTGGTAAGAGAGCACTGAACGAGTGTGGTAGGAGTGAACGGTGTGGTAGGAAGGCACTGAACAGGTGTGGTAGGAGAGAGGCACTGAACGAGTGTGGTGGGAGAGAGCACTGAACGAGGGTGGTAAGAGAGAGAGAGAGCACTGAACGAGTGTGGTAGAGAGAGCACTGAACGAGTGTGGTAAGAGAGAGCACTGAACGAGTGTGGTAGGAGAGAGCACTGAACGAGTGTGGTAGGAAGAGAGCACTGAACGAGTGTGGTAGGAGAGCACTGAACGAGGTGTGGTAAAGAGAGCACTGAACAGAGTGTGGTGGGAGAGAGCACTGAACGAGTGTGGTGAGAGAGCACTGAACGAGTGTGGTAGGGAGAGAGCACTGAACGAGAGTGTGGTAGGAGAGAGCACTGAACAGGTGTGTGGTAAGAGAGCACTGAACGAGTGTGGTAGGAGAGAGAGCACTGAACAGGTGTGGTAAGAGAGAGAGAGAGCACTGAACGAGTGTGGTAAGAGAGAGCACTGAACGAGTGTGGTAAGAGAGAGCACTGAACGAGGTGTGGTAGGAGAGAGCACTGAACGAGTGTGGTAGGAGAGAGCACTGAACGAGTGTGGTAGGAGAGAGCACTGAACGAGTGTGGTAGGAGAGGCACTGAACAGAGTGTGGTAGGAGAGAGAGCACTGAATGAGGTGTGTGGTAGGAGAGAGCACTGAACGAGTGTGGTAGGGAAGCACTGAACAGTGTGTGGTGAGAGGAGAGAGAGAGCACTGAACGAGTGTGGTAGGAGAGAGCACTGAACGAGTGTGGTGGGAGAGAGAGCACTGAACGAGTGTGAGTAGGAGAGCACTGAACGAGTGGGTGGTAGGAGAGAGCACTGAACGAGTGTGGTAGGAGAGAGCCCTGAACGAGTGTGATAGGAGAGAGCACTGAACGATTGTGGTAAGAGAGAGAGAGAGAGAGCACTGAACGAGTGTGGTAGGAGAGCACTGAACGAGTGTGATAGGAGAGAGCACTGAACGAGTGTGGTAGGAGAGAGGGCACTGAACGAGTGTGATAGAGAGAGCACTGAACAGGAGTGTGGTAGGAGAGAGCACTGAACGGTTTGGTAGGAGAGACACTGAACGAGGTGTGGTAGGGAGAGAGCACTGGAGAGTGTGGTAGGAGAGCACTGAACGAGGTGTGGTAGGAGAGAGCACTGAACGAGTGTGGTAGGAGAGAGAGCACTGAACAGGTGTGGTAAGAGGAGCACTGAACGAGGTGTGTGATAGGAAGAGCACTGAACAGGTGTGGTAGGAGAGAGAGCACTGAACGAGTGTGGTAGAGAGAGAGCACTGGACTGGTGTGGTAGGAGAGAGAGCACTGAACAGGTGTGGTGGGAGAGAGCACTGAACGAGTGTGTGGTAGGAGAGAGAGAGAGGCACTGAACGAGTGTGGTAGGAGAGCACTGAACGAGTGTGGTAGGAGAGAGCACTGAACAGGTGTGTGATAGGAGAGAGCACTGAACGAGGTGTGGTAAGAAGAGCACTGAATGAGTGTGGTAGGAGAGAGCACTGAATGAGTGTGGTAGAGGAGAGCACTGAACAGGTGTGGTAGGAGGGAGCACTGAACGAGTGTGGTAGGAGAGAGCACTGAACGAGTGTGGTAGGAGAGAGCACTGAACGAGGTGTGGTAGGAGAGAGAGCACTGAACAGTGTGTGGTGGAGAGCACTGAACGAGTGTGGTAGAGGAGAGAGAGAGCACTGAACGAGGTGGTAGAGGAGAGAGGAAGGCACTGAACAGAGTGTGGTAGAGGAGAGAGAGCACTGAACGAGTGTGGTAGGAGAGAGCACTGAACAGTGTGTGGTGGGAGAGAGCACTGAACGAGGTGTGGTAGGAGAGAGCACTGAACGAGTGTGGTAGGAGAGAGCACTGAACGAGTGTGGTAGGAGAGAGCACTGAACGGGTGTGTGGTGAGGAAACACTGAACGAGTGTGGTAGGAGAGCACTGAACGAGAGTGTGGTAGGAGAGAGACTGAACGAGTGTGGTAGAGGAGAGAGAGCACTGAACAGGTGTGGTGGGAGAGGCACTGAACAGTGTGGTAGGAGAGAGCACTGAACAGGTGTGGTGAGGAGAGAGATCACTGAACAGGTGAGAGAGAACTTCATCGGGAGCCACAGAGAGGAAAGCCAGACCGAGAGGGGAAAGAGTACTAGAAGAGTGAGAGAAGGTTTAGTGTACTGAGGGTGAGAGACAGGAAAGAGTACTGACCGAAGGAGAGAGAGAGAGAGAGAGAGAGAGAGAGAGAGAGAGAGAGACTGAAGTGTATTGAGTGAGTGGGAGAGCAGGGAGAGGACTTAGGGAGTGGGAGGTAAGAGTACTAGGAGTGAGGAGGAGGTAAGAGTACTAGGAGTGAGATGGAGGTAAGAGTACTTAGAATAGGGTGGGAAAAAAGTACTCAGTAAGTGAAAGTCAATGGAATACTGAGGGAGTGGGAGAGAATACTGGTAAGTGGGAAAGGACCCAGAATAAACTGCAAGTGAGAGATGGATCTGAGCGCTGGGTGTGGAGTAGAGAATACGAGGTATGAAGGGGAAGAGAGGAGAGCCCTGTGAGAGAGGGAGAGGTGCTGGGTCGACAGTGAGAGAGAATAAGCATATAGTGCATGATAAGAAAAGACACAAGCAAGTTGTGGATAGATGGAAAGTACTAGACATGTCGGAGAAGAGTACTGATGGTAGAATGAGGAGTGCAGAGAGTAGTAATGAACGAAAGGTTGGAAGAAATGTGAGTGCAGGTTGACGTAACCAAGTGAATTGATGGAATGCAGAGGGTAGTGTAAGGGGCGAATAGGGTAGAGCACAGGACGAATAGGGCAGAGTGTTGACGATGGACTAACGAGATGGGAAACACTCAAGGAGCAAGTAGAAGAGAAGGCGAGTGAGGGAGAGAAGTGAGTGGGAGTGTGGGTCTGGTTTGAGGGACCAGTATGATGCACAGGACAAAGCGACTAGCGGGGTGTGCCTCAGGCCAGGCCTATTTGGTCTCCGGGATTTGGGAGGCAGGTGGGCCACCCGCTGTACACACTGCTAGTACTTACCAACTTGTAACACGCCTTCTACCATCCCGGACTCCACCAGGCGCAGGCCACGGTAGAAGGGCAAGCTTTGCTGGTCACTGCCCACCGAGGAGAAGCAAGAGTACATCCTGATGTCGGCCTCATGCCTCGGGAAGGACCAGTAGATGATCCGTCGCTGTACAGGCTCGAGTTCGGCTGTACCGCTCCTCTATCCGCTGGAACGGTATGTGTTCAGCCACTATTTTGGCACAGATATCTAGCAAGGATTCCACACTACGCACTGGGTTTCCACCATTGACTTGGGGGCCGCTGAGGCCAACATCACCACCGGCCATGGCCACTTTATGGCCCACGTGGGCCGCACTAACACCTCTTCCCTCCATCATGTCCTGCCTCCAACTGGCTGCGTGAGGCTGGTGCAGACCTTTAACCCAAAACAGCGCAGGCGCACCTCAAACTCCGCCCCGCGCCCGGCCCCGAATCGAGCGTGGCCCCGCCCCCGGGACCACCCCCAGGGCCCTGTACAAAGCGTAACATTGAGTAGTGCGATACACATGTGCCAGCTGCGACCCTGTGCCATCTGCCTGGTACACCCAAGGCGGGTTGCCGCACTCAGGATAACTCGCTACATCCACTCTCGACATCCACTGGGGATGCACATTATCTCAATGAGGACAAGAACATTAGTGATAATGATTCATAAATATACACTGGTTGTCTAAAGAATGTCATCTTAATTATGATATTCGGTGAAAACATTTCTAAATTTGCTGAATAAGAATAAACTTTACTTCAACTTATTTTTCACAGTTATCCTTCTCCCGACTCTGCATCCTCTTGGGGCTATTTTTCTGTGTAATCATTTCTCTTCCTCGTGATAAATAGGTTGCCTAGATACTTCAAAGTAAAACAGAGGGTTATTTGTTACTGTGAACCGTCTCTACTTTCACACACGACACAAGCCAGTCATATACTACACGACTCTCGTATTTCATCTAAAAAAATTGAAATATATTATTTTTTCTACACACACATAAAATTCCCGAGTGGAGAAGGAGAGTTGTCCTCAAACTTCATTCAGCACACGATATATTAATTACGGGAATAATAAGCTATGATTAAACACAAGTTTCTCAAACTGTTTACAAAGATCACACAACGAGGCGTGTTTGTCGGAGCTTGTCCAGACACTCAGCATGCAACATGTTTCCTTTTGCCAGACGGAAAAAAATCACAAAAGTAATCAAGAAACACTCAGGCTCGCCGATACTTTCATAAGAGTAATTCATCCGTTATTTACCGAGCAATTTGCGTGAGCTAAAATTTCATATGACCGCCACCTCCCTGCGAGGACTGACATGTTTAAGTTGAAGTACAGTATTCGTAACTCAAACTGTTAACATAGTTTAGTGACCTAACTGCCTCAGCTCAAACAATGTCAGTTTTTCGAATGCCACATACAGTATACAGTATATTCTGTCGACAAACACGAAGTAGTGAATAGCATAATTTACCACCAAAAAATGTTAAGTATGAAGACAGTTGACAGTTTTGTAAAAAACAAAAAACAAGTAACACGCCATATTATATTACTCACGTCCAGAATATCACCCCGTTCAAGTCTGTCATTAGTGTATTGATTATTTCTTAATTGCCCTTATGATTATCACTCGTCAAAGAATATTAGAGGATACTTTCGAACAAAATTACAGAGTGCCCTCGGTATGCCATCTACCTCGCGTCGGTCAGCTCTACGGGTTGAGCTTATCGTGCGGTGTAATCTTAGTGTATTTTTAAAACAACCTCTGCCCAGCCCACCGAAACCGTCACTCAGTTAGCGAAATAGCAAGCCGTTTATGAAATATGCTTTGAGGGAACAAAGTATGATAATTTAGTCAATATTATCAGGATTATCTCAATTTACCAGTTATTATAATCCATAACCTCGTTATCTGGCATCTTAACTTCATACTACATCTAACCAGCTATTTCATTACTGAAGACCCGATAACTTAAACAATTTACTGGAGAATCCGTAATTCGATAATGTAGAACAAACTGTTTACTCTGAGGCTGTGGTTGAATTTAAGATCCGCATTACTGTACCTGAATTTAGATGCATACAAGACCTGATACATTATCCACGTTGACAACTCCTAATTATCTATAGCGAAATTATCCCCTTTTTTGCAGGACCCTGACAAAGCATGATTAATCGAACCTCCGGAATGCATATAATGTTTACTGACGATGTATTTGTTCCTATCCAGGGCATTGCTTTGGCTATATAAGACCCGGTTTAATTTTGATTACAACAGACGACATTAAATTTGACGCAGATGAAGGTTTTAACTTATGATGATCTAGGATGTGGTTTATCTTGTTATACGTTAATAATTTCTTACTATGCCATGCCTCTCCCAGATAGTGTTAAGGCCTGATTATCAAGGAGGGCGTTAACTTTTCACTCTCCAGCTCAGTGTTAAGTCTTGGGTAACCAGGGCTGTGTCAACACGATTATCCATGCTCGTGTAACTCTTATAGTAAACGTTAACTTATAATTATTCAGAACGGTGTCGCCTTCTTCACCTTGTGTAGAAGGGCTTTGAAGGTTTTCACCATTATATCTCTCAGTCCTCTCACGATCCAGTCATAAGGAAGTGGTAACAACCAGTGTAATTTTCTAGATAATTTCGATAATGTTTCTCTGAACATGAGTTGAAATTTTCTCTTATCGTAGCAATACTAACTGAACAGCCAGTTCAAGGTATCACCGTTCTGAGGCTTGAACTCACAAGTTCAACATTAGAGGAACGTTATACAGGCCAGGAGAAGCAGCATGGAGCCGCCTCAGCCAAGGCAAAGAACCCATTAAAATACCTCAGAAGTGAAACATGAGATAAGTATTACAAGAATTAGGAACAATAAGAAGTAAAAAAAAAAAAAGTATTGTTCTACAACACTGGAAAGACGGCACCATCCAACAGGTACACGAATACTGTAATGTAAAAAAAAGTGTTCCAGCAAGGACGAAAACACATACGTGTATATTGTCTTTTCTGCGGCCACTATGTACAGTACAGTACTACAGTATTACGTTTAAGGGCACCACATTTATGACGGTGTATTATGTAGATTACGTCAGAGGACAATAGATGCACCAGTCACGCTTATTCTATTTCACCGGTTAACAGAAATCCGGGATGCGCAGCAGCGCAACAGCACAGCCACAAGCAGGACAGGCACCTTCTGTAGAATAAGACAGAAATAGAGGCCACTATCCTACACCAGCTGGGAGCAGGGGAGGGGTTGTAGATCTAAAAAAATTAGCCCTGCCCGCCACAGCTCCCAATAGCACCGCCCCTTCACCCGTGAACACAAGTGCATGACCCAGATGTCGATGAAGAGGAAGAGGAGGTGGAGGAGAGTGCAAATATCATTATCTGATAGGATTCATTTAGATAATCACACATCAGGATTGAATACTTAGTGCTAAGACGATGTTTCAGTGACCTCGAAGCGTACTGTACTTAAGTGCCCACAGAAACATGTTCGCTGAACAAATTGAAAGGTCGATTCAAATAGAAAATTAAAATAGACGCTTGGGCAATTCAAATTAAGTGTACGGGGTTATGGTATTTGTATTAGAGAAGATAAATGTAGGTATGAGTGAAAGTGACACAGTGTTAATTTCTACATTACATTTTCCCCACAATTAACCAGACTATTTGGAGTATTTATAGACTTCCTCTCTACGAGGCTCGAACAACATCTGCCTTGATAAAAAGAAAGTGATATCATAATAAAAGAAATAACACATTTATGTCTGGTATTTTATGAACACGCTGTACAATAGTGAATAAACTCGGTATGTACGGTATGTCTCATATCCCAAGAGTTTGAGGGACGGGCAACAAATTTTCAATCCATCAGGAAGGCGCCACTCAGGCTTTATATAGTGCGCTGCTATTCATAGATATCGCCAAAATATCATGGGGTGGGCAGAAGTCCACAATAGGCTACTAAAGGTTTACCTCAAATATACAGTAAATTGTCAGCTATTAAGGCCTACAATTTCCTCATAGCCTGGGGAAATATTAATCAAATAGAACGTATGAATAATGTGACCTTAAACATTTATTCCCCAACACACAACGACAAGCAGCGATATATTCTGACACTCGTCCGTAAAGGCACTGACAAGAAAAGCAAAGATATCCATCCAGTTTCATTACCCATTACTCTTCTTAAAGATTACAATGCATTTGTAAGGGCATTTGCAAGGTCCAATTGTCCAGGAACAACTTACTGCAGAATATGCCAGCAGGAGTTCTGAAGAGTGTGATCTTGCATGGCATAAAAACAGTTGTAAAATATTACAATTATTAACATTTCCTCTACCCATGACATAATTTCAATTCAGAAATTACCACCATACCCATCCTGCTTCCCATATTTGCTACTTCGAGTTTGAGGCTGTATACGAATCAGGTAAGAATTTTGATATAATAACATTAAAGCATTGTGCATATTTTTACAAGGTATATATAATGGTTGCCCCTCGTGTAACGAGGATGGCCGGCCCTAGGGCCACCTAGGCGTGAATTTGTTTAAGGTGTAGAAGCTGTCTTCAACACAACAACCACACCCTAAGTTAACGAGTTGCATGACCCAGTGTCAAGGAATAGTCCGAGAAGACCGGACAACTCGCCAACTGCACTGGCTAACCACTACCCCGGAATAAGATCCGCAAATCGATTATCATCCAGTTTCCCAATTACTGCTGGGTAGACAGAGGCAAGGTATACTGTAGTGGACAGGCAGGGATATATCAATGACAGCCTATACTGTAGTGGACAGGCAAGGATATATCAATGACAAGTATAGGCAAGGTATACTGTAGTGGACAGGCAAGGATATATCAATGACAAGTATAAAGTAATTCGGTACAGATGCAGCAACGAACTTTAGACGACAGTAATAATAAGCACTTAAAACAGCAGACATATGGCAACCAATGATTGTCAGAACTCACAAATGTATCCGACAAGCACGCGCGCGCGCGCACACACAAAACACTCTTGAAATAATTATACTGGAGAGTATTGTGCTCGTTGCAATTTACAGGTTGTATCGGTAAGTCACAGGAAATATCTGCCTATATGGTAGCGCATAATGTAAGTTATGGTGTCAGACTTTATCCTGAAGGAACTCTAAAATTAAATATGAAATATCAGTACAATATTCAGAGTGTAAGCAAAGATTGAAATTCCACCAGGTAGATATAGGTTCTCTAAAATTTCTTGACAGTTGTGCATTTATGAATGGTAGTTTCGCTTCCTTAGCCAAAGTGCACATTGACAGTAAAGGGACCCTAAAATGCACACAGCACTTACCTGAAGAAGCTCGGAAACTCATGCTATGCGGGAAAGAAAATTTTTGTTACGAATACTGTCTGAATTTCGAGACGCTGGAAGAGCAGTGTCTCCCTTCCATAGAGAACTTTTATAGTTCCCTCAGGCAGAGCAAAATAGCGCTGGAGTACTACACATTGTGTATAGAGGGAGGCAGGATGTAAGAGACTGAAGGATTATCATTTAACATATGTTGCAGGTGATATTGTGCTCTTAGCGAACGTATTCACTAACTGGCGCTCCATTCTCTATGATATACAGTATACTACTTGGATTCTACTAATTTCAGTACTTAAGTCTACCTGGTTTTGCCTATGATGCATTCAATTCCCTTTCATGGCGATCGCCGGAAAAACTTGAGTGACCGCCCAGACAACGGATTTTCGGAATTGTCAAAAAAATCGCACAGAATCATTGATGGTTCCAACTCACTTCTACTAAAACAAATGCTATGTACAATATATACGAATATAGCCATATGATCATTGGTATAGGGTTATCTAGGGGCGACGATCATCACCTTTTATGCACCAGTGACCTCAAGGAGGGATGTCTCCCTGAAACTTATTAAGTAAGATTTAAAAGTTGCATATATTTTATAAAATGAAAGTATGGAATCAAATTCATTCTGAAAATTAAAAAAAAAAGGTCATATGTTTTTTACGAGTACCGGCCAGGTTTTAATAAAAACTTGTTTGTCCACATCATCTTGTATTTTAATAATCCAGTTAACATTAAACGTTATCCAGAAAGGCGCTAAATTACAGAGAAAAACATCAATACAAAAGACCGTCCGGCTTATATCACCACACTAGCAGACACTTGCTCGCCCTCATCTCGTAAGCTTCACCATCGCCCAATTAAGGCAAAATCTTTTAATGGTACTTTCATATTTATGAATGGTGTAGACTGCTTTACGCAGAAAAAGAAAGCAAGAGTAAAGTCGGAAAACGCGAACAATTACTGAGGTGAAGGGTAGGGTAGGGAAGGCAACCTCGCATCCCCCACAAATATTTTTCTTTTTCTCGCAAATACTCTGCTAGGTCAAGCCCCACATTTTCAGTTATCCCTATGGTAAAAATTCATCGTAACTTCTGATTCTGAACATATCTTACGATCTAACTTACTGTACGACAAAAGGATAACAAGCAAAATAGCTTCAGAAATACATTTGAAAATGATCAATAATAAAAAAAAGGGTCACCCGACGAATCTCAACCTCAGCTTATTTCACGTAATGATTGAAGAGCCTAATGCTATTTGGGAGGGATAAGGTTAGGTTAGGTTAGGTTAGGTTAGGTTGGTTAATCTTGAGGTGAAATAAGCTGGGATGGAGATTTTTCAGGTGATCTAAAGTAATAAAATACCGAAAAAAGTGCCCGACATTACAGGAAAGTGACAAGATAAAGAGTCAGACAGTTGTCAGTGTCAGAAAAGTGACAAGATCAGTACCATGAATATTTTGTTTTTGAGGGAAATCGTATCACGTGAAGATTGAGCAACCCCAGCTTATTTTACCTGATGATTAAACACCCTAACGTTACCTGGGGGGAGGGTTAGGGTGTTAATCAACAGGTGGAATAAGCTGGGGTGTCTAATCCTCACGTGATCTAAAAAAAACTCTAAAACCAGGAGCTAATTAACTTCGATAGCCTATGGTGCATTCTGAGTTATTCTATACAAGGAAATTCAAAGTAAGTAAAGTTTTGTGAAAGAGATTAAAAAAAACTACAAAAGCAACAATACTATTTTAACAGTCTATTAAAATTCCTGTTATTTCTCCTATTGTTTTCCCAACGTATTTACACAACTCACAAATATACAGTAACAATTCTGAATAATAAATACCCGGTAATCCTCGAATCCACGAATAAATCTCAGGTCTAAGATACTGAACAGCGACAAAGTGACCAACTATCACAGGTAAGAGACAAAATACATTTAAAGGTTCCAAGTAAAGTAGGTTAATACCACGTGGTTCTAAATAAAAGTAGGTCTGTGTCAAGGCTGTATTTAATATTTTCCTGGATGAAGTACTGTAAGAGATGAAAGGAAGAGTAACGGAGAGATATGCAAGTCTGGCGAAGGATGATGTCTGCAGCTGCCACTGTTCTAGCGGAAGATTCAGAAGAAAAGTTTCAGATGTTAGTGACCGAGTTTAGAAGACCATATAACAGGAAATAGCTGTTAGGAACTGTGAACATAAGAAAAAGGATGAGGAGGAAAATATGTAGAGAAGGATGACAGGGAGAAATAGGTGCTTTCTTGAACAGAAATAAAAATGGAGAAAGTAGAGTGCTTCAATTGTGTGATTGTTGTGTCAGCACCTGGTGCGATGAGTAATAAACAAACCATAGAAGCAGATGGGAAAAAAATAAATAAATGGATAGAAAAATGACTGGAGATAAACAATCCTGTCGAAGGCACCAAAGATGGGGAAGCACTGCGTAAATGTTGAACTGACATTAATGCATGGTTATGAAGCATGAACAACGAATGTAAGAAGAAAAAGGAAATAAGAAGCAACAGAAAATAAGAAATAAAGATAAGAAATAAGATGTGAAACGGAGAGAACTACTGAGCAGAGAACGGAAGTACCTGCACTTGGTATGAATATAGAGTAACGAGAATATCCGAAGTGAAATCCAAAGGCGGATGGTAGGAGCGAGAGGGGTAAACCAGGTGGGCGGGAGGTAGGAGGATAAGTTGAAGGACGCACTAGAAGAGAGGGGGGACGGACACCCACAAAAGAAGTAGGTGTGTGAATAAGCGGGAGAGCTTGGCCTCACAGGTTTGGGGAAAGGACGCGCTGCTGATGGGTGATGACGGCTTGTGTGAAGCGACAGGGGTAGACTAGATTTGGAGTTGTTGATGTAGAAGGGGGATACCATAGCAGAACACATTTTTTATGCAGTTTTGAATGAATGACTGCCTACGAATGATGGGAATGTTGGTGTGTGAATGTTTGCTCTTGCTTTTGGCCATCCTGTAGGAATTCATTAGCGGCATTTTCCCTTAACATATGACCTTTCTATGCCGTCGAGTCTATGCTAACATCCCACTCCTAAGGCATTCGCAAATTAGAAGAGCATATTGCTTGTCACGTGGGCATGACCCTGGCGTGTGGCACGAAACATTCAATAAAACAAGAACAGTATAGTAAGGGGAAAATCCATTGCCTTGGGATTGAGAGGATACACTGTATAATGTGTTGCGCGTTGTCCCCGTGTGGTGTCGCTTGCGGTAACATTTTAGATATTGTGTGTGTGTGTGTGTGCGTATCTTGTCAACGCGTATACATACTGTCCTTAGTACAGTATAATGTAAACAATACACATACACAATTACTAATCCATATTCACTTAAAATACACTTATGCACCCAAAGAAAGACACCTCCTTCTAGCCTGCACAGGGATATATCTAAATCCACCCTCAGTGTAACAAGTTTAGTACACACACATATGCACACCTACCTGAGCCAGTAGAGGAGGAAGCATCTCCCAGCGACGGTAGTGGTGACGGTGGTGGTGTTGGCGGAGGCGGAAGAGAAGGTAAGCGAGAGACGGCTGGTGGTGCTGGTGGTCTTTGTGTCAAGCATCATAAAGTGTTCTCAGGATACTCCAGGTCAGTGCTGCTGCCAGTTGTGGTTCATTATATTTGTGCCTCATTGTCTGTAAGTTAACGCATGAATGAGAGCAATGATCTAGAATGAAGGTAATCTTTTGTAGATGTTTTAGTCATTCTAACAAGCCTATTCCTACTATACTGAAGGATGGACGACCTAAGGTAAAACACGGACTCTTCACTCGCTCTTTTTTTCCTGTTACAGATGAGTGCTCTATGGTTTACCCCTTCCACAACAAAGCCTAAGATGCCTATCTGGTTAATTCCTGTCACTTCTCACAATCTAGCTACAGCCAACAACAGCATGTCCATCCCGATAAGCCACCCAATGTCACACTCTCCTCTTATTGACGCACATCGCTGTATCCAGGATGACCTTTCCCCCCACTACTCTCCCATGGTCTTCTCTTCCTCCCACCATCCACCTGTAAATCATACTGTATATTCTACAGTACTTGCCAATCGTTCTCTCTCTAGTCCCTCAACCTGTACACTCAACCTTGTCTGTTTCTTCTATCAACATAACTGTATAGATGAAGGTAATTATTGTAATGAATTTGTGTAGAATAAAGGCAATTCATTAGAACGAAGGTAATCATTCTAAGTAAAAACAATTATCTAGAATGAGAGTAATTATATCTAGAAAGAAGGTAACAAGTTAGACTAAAATTATTATCTAGGATGAAGGTAACTAACTGCTGTATCTAGGATTAACATGAACATACTTATTCCTAGAAATTCATTTATCAGAATCAAGATAAATTACCTAGAATTAGGGTAAGATAAAAGTAACTGTTATCATTATTATAACACAAGATGATGATAACAATATTAAAACAAATAGTATAACCCGCGTTCAATACCATACACCACAATGTAACCTAAGAAAGCTTCACCTAGACTCACAACACGGTAAAGAATAAATAACGAAGAGAGATAGGCATAAAAAAATACACATTAATCGCAATAAAATCAGACAATAATAATACACACAACAATAAGGAAACAATTACTGAAAAAAATATATATTAGGCAATGCAAGAAAAAATAAATAAAACCCCAGATGAAGTCAAGGGCACTGAAGGCTTGCGTAATGCCACCTTCGCCAACACCATCACATCAGGAATTGCGACAGCATGTTGATAGAGGGACCTGTCGGGGGTGTTCTCCAGGTGCTGATAGTATGACACAAGCTGAGTGGAGGGGCTCTGGAAGTATAATAGGTATTAGTGAGTATAAAGAATAAGTACCCTGTATTAGTGAGGATTATAGAAAATTGATCACGGCGAGTAATAATTTATCATATACTTGTATTAATTAAGGTAATTATCATTCTTATTTTCGTATAAATGAACGTAATATATATGCATAGGTGAAGTTAACACTGTACTCAATATTTTTTTTATGAAATGAGGGTAATAATATATCATATTATTGTGTACAGGAAGATAATTATCTATCAGATTTGTATAATCGAATATAATAATCGATCCTATATTTGAATAAATGAAGGTAATAATCTATAATATCTACTTAATGAAGGTGGTAATTTATCATATATTTGCATAAATGAAAGTAATTATATATAATATATTTGCGTATTTGAAGGTAAGCATTTGATGTGTTATACATTGTGTAGAATTAAATAAATCAACATATTTGTACACAAATTATTATCTACAATAAATGTAATTATGTATCACACATCTGCATGAATGGAAGTACGTTAATCATCTAGAACAAAAGGTCTGTATCCTGAATAAAGGCAATTATCTATAATGAAGGTAATTACTCTGATGAAGGCAATTATTCAAAATAAAGGTAATCTTTTGAAAGAAAGTTGTAATCCATTAAGTCAGTACCTTGACTGAAAGTAATTATTGAATTTAAAGGTAATTATCTACGATATAATCAATTACCATAAGTTAATTTTCTAGAATGCAGGTAATTACTGGATCTACAATGAAAGTAATTCTCTAGTATAAAGGTAAATACCAACAAAAAAGATGATTATCTAGAATAGAGAGTGAGTGAGACAGACAGACGGACAGACAGACAGAATAAGTGGAAGTACAAGAGACTGTAAAGAAATGAAAGCGAGAAAGAGCAAGTCAAACGCAATGGTGTTATGAATAAGGTTAAGTGAGAAAGAATGAAAGTAAATGTGATCAAATGAAAGAGTAAATGAATAAGGCAAAGCGAGTGCGAGAAAGAACTAGATAAACTGAGAGAGAGAGAGAGAGAGAGAGAGAGAGAGAGAGAGAGAGAGAGAGAATACCTCGCACCCTACCCCAGTCTTCATAATGCAACAGGTGAGATAATTGACTGACACATACAGGTAGGGGCCGCCATCAACACCCAGGCCCTACCTGTCCTCGCTTTCACACTGCCTTTCCTCGCCACAGCCGGTCCTCGCCACCACACTGCCTGTCCTCACTACCGCATTACCCGTCCTCGAGGTTAACACTGTATGATGTAACCAGCTTATCAACAAATTTTTATTTAGTCTCCAGTTATAATTAGATCAATTAGTTCTTGAGTGGATTATTAATCATAGTTCCTATTTCCCGATTTTTTCCGCAGAGTTTTGTTCTGTTTATAGCCTCGAGTCGACATTTCCCGGAATGATTCAGCTAAATCTGTTAGGCTTACTGAAGTGCTGAGTCGATCAAATTGAATTCGATTTTCTTGGCTTTTTGTAATTTTGTTATTCCATCTAACAATATGTCCCACCTACTCTCTCCCTCATTCCTTATCAATCATTGGATACATAGAGCCGGACTTAGAAAAAACAGCCCTCATGTGTGAAACTCATCCATCATTCGGATCAGGTCAGGCGCGCATTGAAGACTAAAAGATGCCAAAAAACAATTGTGTACTAAGTTTCTTCACGTGATATAAAATATGGTAAAGGAAATCGATTAGAAATCACATCAGGGAGCTACTATGATCATGCAGGTATACTGTACCAACAAGTAATGTAACTTAAGGTCTATACTTACCAAGAGTCTCATCAGAGAATGAAATTAGATTAACGAAGTTTCAACAAAGTAATCAAAGAGTTACATTATGCCTCAACCTAATCAGCGAATACAATTTTCAGTCCCCCGCAGTTTTATAGGGGTGTATCCCTTTAACGAGACGAGTTAACTTACACCAAGACAGTGACCGTCTCTGTCTACAACATAACAAACATTGCCCTTCCAACTCTTATGCGACTACGGGATCGAACACGTGTTGGGAGTTACGAGTGACGCCGACTAAGCTATCAAAGTGAGAAAAAACACCTTCATATATCTGAAAATTGAGCAGCAATTTCAATAAAATCTTTGTTTTATATAATCCTTCGTTATGTATACATGTGTCATATTCATATTATGGTTAAAATCCAAAAAACATGTACAGGTAGTTTCATAACTGCGGAGTAAATAATGATTACCAATTAAACCAGCTTCACTTTACTCATGAATTTAAATATGTATTTGTAACATCTGTGTATTTGCCATAAATTTTCTGCTGGCTTACAAAACAATACTTCATTAAGAAAATTAAATATTATCATCAGATATTGAAACTGAAAAGAAACTAAATTCAATTTCCAAAACTTATTTATTTTGTTTCGAGCGAGAGATCCAGATTGTTTTTTGTTATTTATACTGCATCATCAGATCCCACCATCATTATGATTGTTATTCATTATCAATCAACAGCTCTGGCAGGAAGCTGTACCGTACTATAGGTCTGAAAATACAGTGGCTGTTTCACAAGTTAAAGAACACAATTTAAAGCATTTAAAGACCACTGTTCATGATCTTTTTATATCAGCATTTGATATTCCAAGTCTTTCCCGACACAAGTAAACAAATACAATACATTTATTCCTGGGTACTGTTTTTCCAGCAATGTTCTGGAATAATACATCTAATTTATTTAATGCTCAGCAACGAATAAACAAAAGAAACCAGATATAAATCCTCATACATATTTCAAGGAAGTAATTTCTTTTTCACAAAAGTGACATATCAAGACGCAACCTGGTAATGATGTTCCAAGAGATTTTTTAATTTACAAAATACAGTCCATGAACTCTTTACAGTACACCTCCCAGATATGATGTAAACAGCTTCACTGACGAGAATAAAACTGCATCAAACACAATTTCATTCACCTTATATCCACTTTCGCATGATTTTTTTTCACTTTAACTTTGACCTATCATCCCCTGTAGCAAGCTTTAAACAAAATGGCAACCATTTCGAAAACGCTACCGTACTCACACAAACAAAATCAATTGTCTATCCTCCATGATCTCATAAAAATAAAAGCTGCTGTTACATACCAGTTAAACCTAACACTTCAACATACCCGTCAACACAGATCCGCTGTAGGGGATATTTCGATATAAAATGTGGGTGTGATAACTAAGCCGACATGTGGTGCAACGAGGGAAATAATCTTTATTTCAGTTTGAACAACATCAATGACTGTAGCCACCAGACTAAAAAGTTCTAGTTTCATAACAAATTTATCTCGAGAACAACATTATTGCCAAATAATCTAAATGTGTTATTAAGCACCCTCGTGAGATACATCACATAATTTGTTTAATATAGAATTTGGAAATACTGTACTAGAAAAGAAACTTTCTCTTAAAAATAAAAAATAAAAAAAAATACTTACAGGATATATATATATATATATATATATATATATATATATATATATATATATATATATATATATATTATATATATATATATATATATATATATATATATATATATATATATATATATATATATATATATATGTGTATATATATATATATATATATATATATATATATATATATATATATATATATATATATATGCGCAAAATCACTTGTAGGTGCGCGTGATAAAGCGCCGTACCAATTCCTGAAGATGTGAATTCACGAAAGCGCCGGAACTTCGTGTTTCTTCTTTGTTATATATATATATATATATATATATATATATATATATATATATATATATATATATACAGTATATATGTATATATCAGAGCAGTGAACTAATAATGAGAACTGCTTCATACCCAATTACTTTATCGAGCTGTTTCCAGATACAAATGTGAAATTTTGTATATCATTGGTACGTGAACCTTAAAATAAAATTGCTAAAAGTTCCTCCCACACGGAACAAAAATCATGGTGGTGAACTAATAATGAGAAGTGACCCATGGCGAATTGTTTCACGTTTTTATATCACGAAAAACGCAAGGGACATGAAGATTATATGCGAACATTACACTTCCACATTACAGTTGGGTTTTTTTTTTGCGTTCCAACGGTTTTTGTCCGCTACTCTTTCTATGAGAAACATGGGTAGCAACATTACTTCCTCTTACTGCTGCTCAACTTCTCAGGCTGACACTCACGCCTCTTGCCTTCCCTTGACCTCCAGCCTGGGCTCACAAATCACCCACACGTTATTCCAGTGTGTTGTTTTTTATTCGGATTCCAGAGGAACCCAAAACGTAGGCAGCTTCACCTGTCCAACCTAATTTTTCAACAAACAACGCTTCTGCCTTAAACAAGTATACTTAATCTTGCGAAAAATGTGTTTCGTGTGAATAATATACCCCTTGAGGTTATACAAGTGATAAAAAGAGTTGTAGAGTAAGCCCACCAGTAGAGCAAGCTGAGTTTTACTTGAAGCTAATTTAGCAATGACTTACCCCCAAAAAATATGTCGGGTTTTATACAAGCTTCATCACAGTATTGGTGGCTCTATGATCTTCCTTACTGCGAATCTATAACTGAACTTTACGTCTTTATTTTCTATAACTCTAGGAAGAGGTGGCTTTTCCCAGTCCTCCAGGCGCGAATTCCAATAATTTTTGAGCGAGGCCAATACCAAACGCGGTGAAAAAGTGTTTAGAAAAAACATTCGGTGAATTCGTTTCAGAAAGGCATTGCGCGGGGATGCTTTCAAGTTAAAAAAAAAAGGGGGGGCCTTATATTTTAGCCTGTCCAACTGTACCATCCTGGGCCAAGGAATCTGTTTCGACAGGTATGAATGCTCGTCCCTGGCAGTCCATACCTGTAACGAAACGTCGGGTGAGAAAATAATGGATTTCTTCCCCCTGCTAGATTACTTAATTGCTGCACAAATACATCTGGTAAAAAGTGAATTCC
This sequence comes from Homarus americanus, assembly GCF_018991925.1. Lineage (NCBI taxonomy): Eukaryota > Metazoa > Arthropoda > Malacostraca > Decapoda > Nephropidae > Homarus > Homarus americanus. The sequence continues at coordinate 6,616,110 of NW_024742238.1, read as the reverse complement.
ATAAGCCCATAGGTCTGAGAATTGTTTCGGGACTGTATGGAATTGTGGATACAGTGCACGGAAAACTAAACCTTCAGTAAATATGGAAACAGCGTGACCAGCACCGCACTCTACCGCCTCCCTAACTTTAAAGTAAGATTGACTTGGGCCGCCGCATTCAGGAAACGGCCGGAGGATTCGAACCGTCGACTGTTGTTAGGAGATAAATGTTATATTTACTTGGTCGCTGCGCATTGGGTGGTGATAAGTGAACGTCCTACCGAGCTCGATACACCACCCCTCGTATTACCGCACCTGGCAAGGTCCTTTGGTGATGTTACACGGCGTAAAGATACGTGATTGACCTCCCTGATTGGATATTTGTGAGTCTTTACTGTGCTTCATCTAACGGGTGTGGATGGATGTACCTCAGTTGTCTGATATATAACAGTTCTTGTAATGATATATATCGGGTGACGATACGTGGCTTTCCTTTCAAGGTATTAACGTCTTAATTGTGTGTTCCGAACAGAGTACACTCTAGGGATTTATCGGTAACCAAAAGATTGTACACTGTAGCTTACCTGTTCTGGTCATGCATGATCCGCAGGTATATTTAACGACCAATATAACTTTCACATACATACAATAACATGCCAATACACAATGACAATTCATATCACAAAATAACTAATACAAAGATCACCGTAACTAAGGTCGCAGTGGAAGGTCAAAATGGGGTCCCTTAAGAGGTCACTGGTCACAGGTCTAGATCATATCTCAGGTCACTCCAGAATGTTTAAAGGCTGGGTAAACAAAGTAAACAAACAGAGATCAAGTTCAGACAAACACAGGTAGATAATATCACAACAAACACGGAAGAACTTAAAACAGATAAAGTGGAAACAAAAACAAAGCATCAACACTTATGGACAGACAGACATACAGGAGCTATATGAGACAACAAATAACAAACAACATCAAAAAAAAGACAAATGTACAGTACAAAAATCAGGTTAAGATTAAAATACTATCAACATGACAATAAACTCACAGGGAGGTAAACATTGAGCCAAATTATATCAAGAAAACGCAAAAAAAAAAAAAATAAATAAATCAAGCGGAACATACAGAGATAATGTTGAACTAAAGAGAAATTCCATTAACTAAACAAATCAAAGTTCAGATATTAAGATGAGAGTTAAAATGAAAAAATAAAAGAATGAAACCAAAACATACAGTGACTGGATCCTTGGACGTATTGATATTACGATCAGTGTATACTGTATAATATTAACCCGTATCTAAATAAGCATGGTCATACAGAGGTCATACTGAGACAAAAACAAAACATATGAAAAAAATTGATGGATATACAGAGATTATCATTAAACCCCCCAAAAATATTACAATACCTAGACAGATGAGGTATAATGAGTTCACGAGAGGAAAAAAAAATATCGTTATTACAGCAAACAAAGTGATGGTCGTTTCAGAGATCAAGATGAAACAACAAAAAATGACAAACAATATCACACTAATCCTTTAAAATGGCGGAGCATCAACAATATGCAAATGCCACCTGGAGCTCACCACTCAGCCGTGCAAATGAAAATGACTAATAAATTCACCAACGCGAATGTTTGTCCGAACAAGGTCAAAGAGCTTAATGATGAAATTAATTATCGATAGGCTAAAAGTGTATTCGCGATTAATTTGGCATATTCATAATAGGTACGTGAAAATTCTGGAAGAGTTATTAGTCTAATTAAATCAAGTTTCTGCTACCTCTGATCGAGTTACATTAGCCCTTAGTGAAATATGCATCTCATATTAGATTAATGATTTTATGAGCTGTTACTCTGGGAAGAGCACACAACAAGCTACGATCAGAACAAAGTGAATTACGAAATGCTAAAGTGGGATATCTTGCAAACGATTACGATTAACGGGAATGGGGAGAATGAGAATTAGACATAGATAAATTGAGAAGAAGGAAATCAGATGGTAGATGGTACGGATCTGTTTACACCATGTAGAGAGAGACCCAGTAGCCAGGTATCGAATTTAGTATGACAGTTCAGCTTCGTTACACGACCCCTGACTCGGCTACGTTACCAGACATTATGAATTAAGCATTTAATAGCTTTGTTAGGTTAACCTTGGTCGAGTCGACTTGGTGTTTACCAATGTTTGTATACCTGCAAAGTGTGTATAGTACATTATTTGTTTACCTGTACATGCAGAATCAATGTGAACTTGTATGGCATCACTAAATATCTATCTGTGTGTGTCAACGAAACCACAATTAACATGAAATAAAATTAAAGTCAGAATATTAATAAAAATAAACCATAAACCTTCACAAAATCAACTATTAAAACACTATAGTACAGAATAAACCACACACCAGAATAAACCTACACTCTGCGATAACTGAATCTGCAGGAAACACAAGACCAAGAATAATTCAATAAACCAGACTTACTTAAATAATAAATAATAAAGAAAAACACTAAACTAAACCAACTCGCTAGCCTAACTTGCTCAGCAGGAAAGAAGAAAGAGTGAAAGAAGACCCTGAATAAATTGGAGCGTCACTAAGTGGAAGGGAAATCAGACCTCATCAAAGAAATAGCGCCATTAGGTCCGACGAGCTGCTTAGTAATTTATTCTCGACAAATATCAATTATTCTCTCCTTGTTTAACGTGTGCATGACATTTTCGCATAGAGAGAACCTGAACTCATGGCAATACTGGGCTTCATCACATCAACGAGTAAAGAGGGATATCCAATGTCAAGTTAGGAGAAATTCTGATGCATTAACTGTTGTAGGAACGTGAAATGAATAAGGAATTACATTTGTTTTTCCTCATACGTAAAGAAAGACTCGGTGTAATTTGAACTTGGCACTATGTATATAACGTTATTTTATACTGTAAATGTAAATGAGACAACTCAATATGACTAACGCTTCCGGTAGACTACACTCTACATAAAGTATAAAGTCGTGTTAAGTATTGTAGGTTATGTATACTTTATTCCGGCTATAATTCAAGGTGTATTTGTCACTATGTGTACTAAAAGCCATGAAAGATTCTCCTGTTAATTTATGAAACAAATACAGGTATTTGCTTTATTTTGTCTACATGTAAAGGATAATTACTTATATGATTTACAATTCTACTGGATTTTGTCTGGAATCTTTTTCTTCTTTTGGGGGGGGGGGGTAAAATAACTGGATCTTGTTTCAGGTTATGTTTAGTCACACCAATTTACGTCTTTTTTTTTATCTGACTGTTGGATGTTCCTAGTTTGTGAGGAATTATGTTAAATAAATGGCTTAACTAAGGCAATAATCAGTACTAAACCCAACAGCATGAAAAACTTTTACATCACAATATATTCCCTCGTCCTTCGGAAAGAGACGTCTTATTATGAACAATGAAACCAACACTTGATAATATTTATCATCCTGTTCATATCATCGCCACAGTTTCGGATCTGTCTACCTCTACCATCAGGCAAACTACAAAACAAAAACAAAAATATGGCCTAAACTCAGTTGTACAGTATACGTGGTATCAGTAAACACAATTAAATGAACCTAACGTAGACTAAACTGTGTGATATCAGTAAACACAGAAATACGATGAAACATTAAAACTACGTCACAAGAACTTGATGAAAATGAACTATTAAGACTAACCTTAGAAACCCAGAAGTTTAAGGAGGTCTCGTTGCTTGCTAAGGAGGGTCTCTCTTTAACCCCTTCACTTCGGGACGCCACTTTCAATATTTTGTTTGGCTAACACCAAACTAATTTATTCAGCACAGATACCCCCAGGCACAAGGGTTAATAGTCTACAGACTCCATTATCAAGAGTTCGGTAGGGCTGGAGGCGGTGGTAAATGGTGACAACTGTTAACAAACCAACCAAGGTGTATGGAATGAACGGAGTGGTGTATAAATCCTACGACACACTGCTAATTAAACTAAAAACCATGACACTAATGCAATGCCATAATCAGTTACACAGAATATGAAAATCCTAAAATAGAATTTAATCTTAAAAAAACATAAATACAGCTAGATATATTACAGTATACGGTACATCAAAACACAGCAAAGTCGAGGTTCACTTCAGGTCTGCGTAGCGATTCCATGAGTGTCGTCAATCCTAACGAATGATGAGCTTCTTATGGATTATTTGAAAATCTTCCATTCTTAAATGCTTCTCCTAGATTCTCTGCACGTTCCTTAATTACAGAGTCAGAAGGTTTACTGATAGGTCGCAATTTTCTGAACGAACGACCCACATGCTCACAAGTTTACCTGTTCTGAGTCATATATAGTACTTGATGAAGCTCGACTCGAAACTTCAATAAACCAATTTACAATGTAGGCTACGCAAAAAAAAAATATATTGATCATTGCGTGCGTTAAGCCACTCTTGATAGAATATCTCTCATTCTCAAAACTATACACCAGTCACGTCAGAAAAATGTGCACTAGACTGACTAAACGCAAGCAAAAATATCAATGTGATTTAGGCTTAACCTTTTTCATTCCATTCAGGATTCTTGTAGACAAAGAAAAAAATCAGTAGGATTTAAATTTCGCTTGTTATATAACGTTCAACAATGAGGATCAAAATGATTTAACATCGTTGAGTAGGAACTGTCAACAGGTAAAGCAATCACCTGGGTACATTTTGGGCGTGGCCGCACGAACACTTCTGTCGCCAACCATCCTATTTATTACCGATCACCTGTGGCAACCATCCAACATACCATCTACCATATCCTGCAGCATTCTTACATGTTATCGCTTACGACAATAATTTGGGGGAGCTAAATCACAAACACATCACTGCGGCAACAATGCTGCATCTCGTGTCAATTGCGGCAACATCTTACAAGTACAGTAATTCAATTGCGGAAAGCCTCTTAGAACGTCATGTGCCATTTGCAGCGACCATCTTAAACAATGTTCGTCTCTTACGGCAACCATCCTACACCATTACATTTGAGACAACAGTTCTGCTTGTGTCTGCTGCAACAGTCCTACATCAGATCTGCAGCAACCATCATATAATATCACGTCTACAACAACCATCCTGTAGGAGTACTACACTGTCCCAACCATCCTACATCAGGAATACTGCTGCCCCAACCATCCTACATCAGGAATATTGCTGCCCCAACCATCCTACATCAGGAATATTGCTGCCCCAACCATCCTACATCAGGAATACTGCTGCCCCTACCATCCTACATCCTCTGGAATATTGCTGCCCCAACCATCCTACATCAGGAATATTGCTGCCCCAACCATCCTACATCAGGAATACTGCTGCCCCTACCATCCTACATCAAGTCTGAGACCCATTCTCCAAGTCTACGGCTGCGGCAACCATCCGACATCAGGTTGCGGCTGCTGCGATCGTCCTACATCAGGTGCGGCTGCAGTAACCATCGTACATCAAACTGCGGTTGCAGCTATCGCCCTACACCAGGTTGCGACTGCGGCAACCATTAACGATGATGAAGACTGAAGTTAATGTGTTGATCAATTCTGTTGAATATTTAACTCTGTCAACAGTTGCATCTGTTTGGGTACAGAAAAATCTAATCAACTTGTCTGTTTTCTGCTAAGAGGACCACTTACTGCATAAACGGTAACCTGCTGCGTGCGTGTGTGTGTGTGTGTGTGTGTGTGTGTGTGTGTGTGTGTGTGTGTGTGTGTGTGTGTGCAGTTATCTATGTACACGTTTCTCTATTAGCAGCTATACAAGTATATTATAATTCGTTTTATATATATATATATATATATGTGTGTGTGTGTGTGTGTGTGTGTGTGTTATGCTACGATGTGTGGAACTTTTACAAGTAAAGGTAAATAACAATGAATAATTTTACATACTTATGATAATGTACAGTTATACAAATTAATTAACGTACAGTATTTATATATGAATACGTTGTGTTAATGTACTAGGTAAACATAATCATATGCAAGTACCTGCGGATATGTATTGTATGTATCCATGTATCCATATGTATCCCTACATAATATACATCATGTCTACTACTGCCGCCCGTCAACCCAGAGCCATCGGCCCGCACACTATGTGATTACAACTTTATATACCTCCAGGCGACCAATATTTTTAGTCCACATTAATAACTTTTACGATGCTTTATGAGCCGATTGAAGTCCATGACAATCAAATTCGTTTCAGATATTATTTCCCGCTTAATGATATTTATGTATTTGTGCAGATGAAATATGTGATTTTTTTTTCACGAGCATTTCCAATGAAGAGCGGCTCATTGTGGATCAGGGGACGGGCGTCATTATGCAGGTAGCCTTTGTGTGTGTGTGTGTGTGTGTGTGTGTGTGGGAGGTTTATATTGTTTCGCTGTTTCTCGCATTACCGGGAACGACACGGCCCACATTCGCCACTTGCCACTCATTGTCAATCACTTGTGTGCGAGACGTGAAAAGCTTTGTGCTAATTAAAAAAATAAATAAAATGAGTACCTGATTAAAAATATATACATAATCATTGGGTTTTGTGTGTTGTTGTAGGGTTTAGTGTAGGGAGGGAGGGAGAGGAGGATTTCTATCGGGTATATTGCAGGCTGTGTTTCGCTGACTATAGCTACAGTATATAGTATCATCAGCCTTTCAACAGTTATCGCTGTTGTTGGCAAGATTCGATCAATCAGTAGTGATGTTTTTGGATATTGGGTTCGATCAATCGCAGTAGTTGTCAGAAGGTTCAATCAATTACAGCACTGAGTTATTAAAATGGTTCCGTCACTCACATATTAAAAAAATGCATCGCCAATCACAGAAAAGAAGTTAAAAACGTTCCGTCAATCACATATTTGTAAAAGCGCACCGCCAATCATAGAAAAGTAGTAAAAAAAAAAGTCCATCAATCACAATGCTTCTATTTAAAAGGTTTTGTTAACCACAGTGCTCTAGTTAGATAAATACCATCAATCACTGCTATTATGAAAGACTTCCATCAATCACAGTTACGGTAAAACGACTGCAGCAATCAGAGTGCTGTTGTGAAACGATTCATTAAACCAAATATTGTTGTCAAAGGTTCCGCCAATCACAGTGCTGTAATTAAAAGGTACAGTACTTGTGTTAAAATAGTTTCGTCAATCAAACTGTTATTGTTAAGGTCTTTCATCAACCACAGAGCTCTTTCAGTGAGTTATTATACCTATGTTGCACTAGTTCGCTCCCCCTCCACACACACAGAGCTAGAGTAATCCCTTGTTTTCGTAAATGAGTTTCATAATAAGACAACGCGAGAAATTGGATCACCTGAAGATTATAAGCCCCGCCAGTTAACACCTTAAGCTCAACCATCCTAACGTAATCTAACCGAACCTAACGTAACCTAATATAACTTAATCTAACCGAACCAGACCTAGCCTAACTTAACAGGATCTACCCTAACCTAACCCAACCCCCCAGACAGCGAGAAATTCAAGATACTCTGTAATACGAGAAATTAAAAACATAAGCAAATAAACACGTCCTTCGTTCATTCGTTTTCAGTGACCAAGAGTCAAACACAGTTCCGCTGTTTTCTACCTGATGGCTCTGAAACAAATGACAGGAACTATGCTAATGATGATTAATATTATGGTGTTAGTAGTTAGAATTTCTCTCCCTTATTGGTAATAACAAAATACGTACACCTCGCTTCAGTAGTCTCAGTGCAATTTCGACATTACTGTATTTGTGTAGCTGATAAATCCAGAGAGTTAGATGTGATAATCAACTTTCATTTAAAGGAAAAAGTTACTTACAAATCGCTAAGAATCTGTTCTGATTTACCCACCTCCCCACGGGAAGACAGGAGTTGACGCAACCCAATGATTATTGCGTCATCACTATGAAGCACCATAGAATACAATCTCATCCTCTTCTGCGGCACTTTTTCACCCACAGATAACCACCTCGCTCCCTGTAATTCACCTTGGATTATATACTTAAATGGAATTAGCGTCTGTAGAAGTAATGTGCCACTCGAGCCCTTCCGCCATTCTACTGCAATATACGCTGGGCGAAAGTAGGAATTTTCCCCACTGAAGTAGAAGGGTCCTATGTGCTCTTAGCTATTGTAGCGGAGGATGTATGGGAACAGGGGCCGGGAAATGACACGTTAGGAGCGGGAAGCAGCAACCTGCATATCCGGCGGGAGGCAGACAATGAGGGAGTCTTGGAGGCTACCAGGAGGTAAGGGAAGGGGCTCTGTTCAACTACCGCTGGTGGTGGTGTTAATGAGGGTGGTGGTGGTGTTGGAGTGGTGGTGATGATAGTGATGTTAGGATAATGTCAATAGTGGAGATGTTGATGCTGTTGTTGATGGGGGTGTTGGGGTGGTGGTGCTGGGGTGGTAGTGATGGTGCTGGAGTGGTGTTGATGGCGGTAGTGGTGATGCTACCTACGTGTGGGTACAGCAGAATGACTGGAGTAGAGATATGGGAATAAAGATGAGGAAAAGAAGATTAGTAGAAGAAAAGCTATTGAGACGATGGAGTGAATATGAGGGTTGAAAGAGAACAAGAAGAGGAGGGAGAGGAGAGAAAAAGAAAGTAAAACGAAAGAGATAAGTAGAGGTGGAGAAGAATAAAGAGGGGGAGAAACTGAAAGAGTAACTAGTACTAGAGGAAATAATAAAAGAAGGAAACGGACAGAATTAGAAAAGAAAGGTGAAACGAAGTGAGGAGAAATAAAGATAATATGTAGTTATTTACAAAGGGAGAGAGAAGACAAAAGGAGAAGAGAAATATGAAGAAAGGAAGGTAAGAGGAGAAATGGAGGAAGGAAAAGAGAGAAGGAAAAAGAGGGAATGACGAGAATAATGATGTAGGTGGTGGGACTCCATGTAAATCTCTGTTTACCATCACAACCAATATGATAATGATGATAATAACAATGACCGTGATGTTTCGTTTATTCATATTAACGATGACAGTTGCCAACGAACCAATATGATGATGATGATGAAGATGATAAGAGCACTGTGATGGCCGTAAAAAGAGAAAGTGATGACACTTATCGATGACTCTCAGCACTGGAGTCATTTTTTACTGGTAGCAACAGACGCTGGAATGATGATGATGATAATGATGTCAAAGAAAGTTATTTGTCATATTTAAAACCGATGATGACAGCAGGTAATGGGATGATAATGATTATGACGATTACAGTGAAGATATCGCTAATGGTGAATACACTGGTCTCATTTTTACTGACCAGTTGTAACAAGTAGAATGATGATTGTGACGATGGCAGTGACTGTGATTGTTTTTACACTAACGCTGCTGACAGTAGACCTGATGCATAATTTGTATTTATAGTGACAGTAATTAACAGGGATAATAAGGGTGATGGTCACAGTAAATACGATGTTTTATTTCTATATATAATGATAGCTATTACGGTGACCATTATGTTGATGTTAATGGGAAGTAATATATGTATGTTGATAAATTTTCAGTGACGTTACCATGACGTCAGGGGGTGTCTGTGTATGCTTGTGTACTTAATTATCGTGTGTGTGCGTGTGTCCGAATACGCCAACGTACTTTTTTTTATAATCTGATATACGGTTTTTATATTAAACAAAATCTAATTTCATAGAATGTAAAATCTTATAAACATTCACGAGCAATACTCACTACATTCTTAAGCCAGTTTTGCGTCATATCTCGGAAGAGACATTGGTGTCGTTCTGGTGACTGTCATTGTGAGCTTCATCTTGCGGTGTCGTCACAAGCACCAGAGGAGTTATCGTGGGGGAGTAGAGGATAGTGACCAAGATGGACGTCAAACACTCTGAAAAGGGTAACTATCTTTTACTCCTAAAGGAAATAAAAGTGAAAAATATATATCCTGTATCAGTAATAATCACAAGATAAACTTAAAAATAAGAAAAAGGAAACAAGAAAAATAAATACATAAAATCATCTTAAAAATATTCACTAACTTTCATTTCGTTCTCTGTATACCTTCAATGCACTGACTTTTAGGTGAGCGACTGACCTGAGTGCAGTATAGAGCACAGGGGTGTCAAACATGCGGCCCGACACACTCTTGCAAGCGGCCCGCGGCCCATTTGCTGCTCCAGCCTTACCTTGAGAAGCTAAAACTAAATAGTGAGTGTATCCCTCAGCTGAATAAAATAGTCTGCTGTTTCCTAGAACGAAATACTCAATCAGCATCAGCTTTTTGAACGGTAACTATCAGACGGCAACTTTTTCACTTTCCGACCTTGAAGTCCCTGCAAGGCACACCTGAGTTTCATGCTGATATCAACACAAAAAAGTACTGCATCAGGATTTCCGAATTAATGAATGATTTCCAAGAAAGATTTGCTGACTTTAAAAGACTTGAGGAGGATTTTTTTCATTTTTCGGGACCCATTCTCTGTTGGTGTTAATGAGGTACCAGTACATCTTCAGTTAGAATTAATTGAGCTCCAGTGTGATTCTGTGTTGAGGAACAAGTTTTCGAGTGTTGATGTTGGCACATTTTATCAATATTTTGGACCAAATTATCCCAGGATTAAATGTTTTGCCTCAAAGATTATGTCAATGTTCGGAAGTACATATGTCTGTGAACAACTCTTTTCTGTGATGAACTTGAACAAGTCTCGGCTTCGGTCTCAACTTACTGATGTGCTCCTTAATTCAATACTGAAGGTTGCTACAGCTCAGTCGTTAGTGCCAAACTTTGATGCACTGGTCCATACCAAGAGGTGCCAATTATCAGGAAGCAGCAGTAGCAAACAATAAGATTGATCAAGGTAAGTAAACACTTGATTTGTTTGTTTTTAAGGGTTTCGCACGAGGGCAGACTAAATCCACCTTCTTATTTTGTCGTACTACTCACCTAAGAGGTGATTGCGAAGTGCTCATAATTATGTTACTTGGCCCGCATACTGTGTACTCATATTAAATCTGGCCCGCCTTGGCAAATGAGTTTGACACCCCTGGTATAGAGCATTATACTTGTGTGTGTGTTTCTCTCTCCCCTTCCTAATAACATAACAAAGAATCAAGCCCCACCATTACTTCTCCACCACACGAAACTGAGATCAACATGAAAAAGCCAGCCCATGCTCTGCTCCTCACACCACACCAGTGAGAACAACCTTGATGAGGCTCTGCTGCGTCTGCTCCCACCACATCAACATTTACACAGCGCGACTACACAGCATACATCCTCAATATTGACTCACCAATGTATATTTTTTTTATAATTGTTAAGAGTCCAATACAAGGTGGTGTTCCCGTAGTTTTTCTGTGAACGAATTGGGATGTTGGTAGAAATTGCTTCCTGTGCGTTACTTAAATTTTAATGCAAGCTGTTTTATACACACATAATGCAGGTTTACGTGCATTAATTATATGACACACTTCATTGCAAGTATATTTTCACATACACGGCAGATTTACTCACATGTATTGCAAGGTTATTTACAAATTAATTACAAGTTGATTCACATATGTAGTAAGCCTATTTACACATAATAAAGCATATTTATTTACAAATCCTACTGCAAGTTGACATACATATCACATTGCAAGCTTATTCACAAATAATACTGCAAGCTAACATGACAGTATGGTGATGTAGTGTGTCATCAATAGTAGTGGTTGTATAAACGGCGGCCGCTTTGGTCATTGTGTACAGCACTTCTTTGGCTTCTAAAAATATAAATTTGGCTACAAATATACTCTGTGCGTTTGTGTGTGTTTATCTGTTTTTCTATGTCTGTCTGTTTGTATCTTATGTATGTTCATTATTTTTCCTTCACTACATCACCTTTCCTTCACGACATTACCCTTCCAACAATGAATCTTCACTGCATAACTATATCTTCCTTACATCTTTCAGAGCCCGAAAAATAAATAGAACATGAATATGAAAGATCTTATGCTTCGTCTAGCGGGGTTTGATAGCTTGTTGTAATCGGGGATGTACACAAACCCCACTGGCGGTGCACACAAGAAATGCACAACAAATGGACACACACCCGTACACACACAATAATAATAATAATAATAATAATAATAATAATAATAATAATAATAATAATAACAATAACAATAATAATAATAATAATAATAATAATAATAATAGTAATAATAATAATAATAATAATAGTAATAATAATAATAATAATAACAATAATAATAATAATAATAATAATAATAATAATAATAATAATAATAATAATAATAATAATAATAATAATAATGCATCAACTTAAATAAACATACAGATCAGCAGTGCACCAACCCAGTTGGACATACAGACAAGCAATATAAAAACCTAAGGAACAGTTACAGAAATGCTGTACACCAACACATATTGACACACTCCAACAGTGCACAACACATATGGACACGCAACACTCACACAGTGCACCAACACATATGGACACACACTCACACAGTGCACCAACACATATGGACACACACAGTGCACAACACATATGGACACACAACTCTCACACAGTGCACCAACACACATGGACACACTCCAACAGTGCACCAACACACATGGACACACTCCAACAGTGCACCAACACATATGGACACACAACTCTCACACAGTGCACCAACACATATGGACACACAACACTCACACAGTGCACCAACACATATGGACACACAACACTCACACAGTGCACCAACACATATGGACACACAAAACTCACACAGTGCACCAACACATATGGACACACACACAGTGCACAACACATATGGACACACTCCAACAGTGCATTAACGTTGCTGAGGGGAATTCTCATGGTCACCGAGAATATTAATGAAATTACGATGGGAACACATTTACCGCCAGAAACAATGCCCGACAACTCATGCACGTCCCTGTCATAACTAACAGGGCTTCCCACTCATTTACCCTACCATCATGATTGCAAAGCACCCACCCACCCTGAGTTACTGGGCTAATAATGGCCACTCAACCCACTACAACAGGGATTCTCGTTTCATTCGCATCAGAGGGAAGGTAATCGTGGTAAAACTTCCTCGCCGTACACACTCTCACAGAATAAGAGCTCAAATAATGTGTTGAAATTTACTGTTAACTTTTACACTGAACACACAAGATGCGTTAAACAAAATAGCTAAATTAATTGTTAATCTCTACACTGAATACATACAAGAGTTTAAGAGGGCAAGAAAGTTAAACATTCAAGATAGTTGAAATAAACTGTTTATGTTTACTGTTAACATTTACACTGTACACATAAAAGATATGAGTTAAAACACATTATCTAAGCTTACCGTCATCTTCCGTCGTAAACACTTACCAGACGAAGATAAACAAATTTTCAGAGTTTACTGTTGAGTTTTACAGTAAACAAATGCAAGACTGCGTAAATTCAGACCCACCAATATGTCACACTTGTTAAGCTTCTCGCTAACACCTGCAAGATAAAAAATAATTAATATATATTGTGTCACGTCTGCTGGTAACTTCCATAATAAATACATGAAAGTCAGTGTTTAAACATCTTGTTAAGTTTACTGTTAACTTCCACCTACTGTATAACACAAACAAGGTAGAGTAATTTAAATAAATTGTTTTATCTTTTTGTTAACTTTTACATTAAAGAGACTGCAGCAGTTTGAAATAGTGCCTTAAGTTTACTGTCATCTTTTACATTAAACAATTACAACAAAGAGTTTATATATACCCTCTAACTTAAGGTTAACTTTTCCGTTTAACACTAAAAAGAATGGTAAGGTTTATGCATTGTATATTGTCTAAGTTCCACCTGGGTTGGCGAGGTGTATGACCTGGTATCAAGGAAAGGCCCAGGAAGACTAGACAACTTGGGAACACCACTGACTAAACATTACCCCGGCATTATGATCAGCCAATCGGTTAACTTCCATAATGCACTGACGTCCCCAATTACTGTTAGGTAGATAAGAGGCAAAGAAACAAGATTTACCCATGCCCACTCACTTGGGAGGCAAGATAGCTATTAGGTACAGGGTACAATGGTACACCACGGAGCTTCCATTCAGTTATATCTTCGAAAGTTTTATTAAAACTAAGTCACAACTGTGGACCTGCATACACAGGCTAGTAATATGCTTCATCTGACACGTTCAGTGTACCATACTCAAGTGTACAGTACACAAGATTCAATACCAATTACTGCATATCTTGACGATTATTGAATTTACAGTTAATGCACTGAAATTAACGTTAATTTTAGTGTTAATTATGCAACATCTATAATTCTTTTTCTTGGCATAATGAACTAAAATTCATTGTGACAAAATCATTGTATCTACTATTGAGTAAAGCTGGCTTACGTTCTAACACTGAAATACATAACGTTTGGTGTAGCTTATGATACAAACTAATTACTTCCAATAATGTTACATTGAGTCTATCTGTTGAATGACATTTAATTAATAGCGTGATAGATATTTCATTGCCTACTGGATAGGACAGCAGGGTTTTAGATGTCAATGCACTATATGAGATTAAGCTATTAAATGGGTCCAAGTAAACTGGCCTTTAACTGACTCTAACAGTAAATAACACAGGCTGTCTAAACGTTAGTATGCACCTTATAATACATTGAACTTATCAAGGTAGTTCTGCACACACAACCACTAATAAGTAATGTTCAAGGAAATTATTCATCATTAAGGTACAGCCCTTACTATGATAGAATCTTCATGGTACAAGGTACACATGACAAATTTTAGATGTCCTTCACGGTACACATGACTGTATACATGTCCGTAATACATTATACACATGATTTAAACACAGGGTATTAAAAGTTCTTCATGGTGCATGCTGTAAGTATTATACGTGACTTATGGTACAGGTATATGATATACATGAGCTAAAGGGTCATGTCAGAGGGAGTTCGTCATGTTAACTCTGAACATCCGAACTTAAGCAGATTAAAGAATTCAGGTGTAGGAGTTGTGTATCTCCCCATGGCGCATACCCATAATATGCCTGAATATCAAGTCGGAAGTGAGGGCTCCTGGTTGTAAAACATTGGTGAAAGCTTCCTGGGCATATTATAGTACAGGCATATACTCGTCCAATTAAGACATTCAATAGTAGTATATTTCAGCTTTCATTAACAGGAGGCTGTAATAGACTACAGTACGTGTAACTTGATTATTCAAATGAGCTCTTTGTTAACCCAATTTTTAACACTCATGTCACGAACTACTTTATGTAGTTCTTCATATTTTGCTATTCTATAAATCAAGTTGGAGTACACACTCATTTTTTATCGTTACTGTCCTGCCGTAAATTGGAAAGAGCTGTAATTTTTTCTAACCAAAATTTTATCGAATGTTTACTTGTAGGTCGGTACATACTGTACTTGACTCCAGTATATAAGGTGCCAAAA
Source organism: Homarus americanus (assembly GCF_018991925.1). Lineage (NCBI taxonomy): Eukaryota > Metazoa > Arthropoda > Malacostraca > Decapoda > Nephropidae > Homarus > Homarus americanus. The sequence goes on along the minus strand of NW_024742238.1, from coordinate 6,600,657 downwards.
ACTTTAAAGTACTGTACAAGAAAGGTGTGCATCGAATTCGTCTTGCACATGTTCCCGTGTTGTCAGTAATATTGAGACTAGGTGACCTCACTCAATTCATTAAGTTAATTTTTTCCGGATTAAATGAAAGGTAATTTAATCGCAGCTGAAGTAAAAGATTCATACACAATAATATGCCGAGTTGTGTGACTACTATTTCTGGTTCCCAGAGGTAATATGCGTGGCAATAAGCCTTTAAGGTGGAATATTCCACGTTATCAGGATCAGCTGACAAAAACTACCTGAACACCCTACAATTTGATCCAATTTTCGTGCCTCCTCGTGCGGCTCAGTCTATAGTTTCTCACAGGACTGTATATTTTCATATGAATATTTATACGCACTTTTGACGACTGGTGTGGGTGGAGTGCGAAGGTTATACCAAATAACTTCACTTTACTATTAGTATTCAACACAATCCTCGGACTTCGGACAGCTGGAAGTGTAAGAAAAGGCTGGAAGCTGAGGTCTATCACCAGGGTTGGAGGACGTCTGCAGTGAATCCCACCTAAAAACAAAGACCAATCATGTTACATGACACACTGACCTAAAATAATGCGAGACTGTAAACTAAACTTCCATCACAAAAACTGTATCATACGAGGCAACTGATCAAAAAACTAACATTAATTTATCTTTCAATACCTATGTTTATCGTAAAGGATGGCCCTGTTCCATCGTACACACAGGAAAATGGACTCTATCTTTTCCAACACACTTCCGTATAAATTCATCACATGACATCCACAGAAAAAAACCGGATTGAAGACTTTTTAGATTTTCTATGATTACATTTAACTGAAAGTTACAGTAAAATGTACAGTCTGAACCAAATTGCAGTTAGTTCAACAGAACACACAAGAATACTATACGTATAACGAAATGAAACTTTCAAATCAAATTACACTTCGATATTTGGCAACTTTTATTGCGAATTATGAAAGGTATGCCGAGGAAAACACATATGCCATCGTTTTTATGCACACTATCCATAACATATATATTGCTTAGCCCATTCAGTTGTTTATTTACTAATCTTTTCTTCAGGTCAGTACTTCCACAGAGGTTAAAAATGAGTCATCGTTTTATATATTTCAATCTATAATGAAACGGGTTAATACCTTCCGAGAAACCGCTTAGAGCCATGTTGATACCCGGCTGTAAACCACTCAATAGTGTACGCATATGTATCTAACATTAATATTGTGTATTAAGTGCATTTTACCTATATAATGACTCAAATTATATCATCCAATCAATAACATAGATTCTACATCAACCTAGGTGTATTTTTGCTTGTCTGCTGGTGGCTCGCCGCACTAGGACATATTCCACCCATCATTCTCATGATAGTTTATGGAGGAAATACTCTCCGGCAAACTTTGCCTGATTTAGTATTTTGTATTACAGTAACTTTGTCCTTTATTTTAAGAATAGCGCCTTGCCGGCCGGATTTTCACGTCAATGACACAACCTAGCTCAATACTTTCTCATCTAGAGGAGTTCTATTTACACCAACCATAAGCTGAATACTGCAATCTATCAAAATACCTCCGCCGAATTTATGTCAACAAAACGTTGTCCTCCAAGAATAAGTGCAACCAGTCTACCACCTTAATATGTAGCGGAGGAAGTGAGCCAGGTGTGTGTATCAGTGATGCGAGGAAGGCAGGAGCCGGTCCCTGGAATGGTTGTGATGACAGCTCCACCACACACCAGCACCAACAGGCAGGCGTGGTTTGTATGCTCCCATTGTCGCCTGAATGGAAATGGTCGTTTGATATGATATATCACGTCTGCGGCGCCATGGACGTGTGTGTGCATGCTTGGCCTCGCCGGAGTGGGCAACTACGGTGACATTTCCATGATGTGGCACTTGCTGGACGTCTAACATGACGGAATCGGGAATGGGAACATCCACTGTGACAGCGCGTTGCGACACTGACTCCAGCAAGGTCCCTAAGAGACTTACTTGTTCTCAAAGGGCGTTCTCGTCGGACGCTTGAGCATGACAACAGAGAAGGCCACTTCTGGGAAGTAACCACTCCCCTTGAATTCCAATATGTATGTAGAAGAGCCGATAAAACAAAATTACTAGCATCCCTTGGTATTCAAAATCAGATTTAAAAGTTTATCAATGAGCGCCATAAACTTATTTATATATCAATGCATCTCTTCAAAGAATGCATACTTGTGATTAGACTTAACTTCTTAAAATCAATCGACATCAAGACATTTTGAAGACCGCTTAATAGAAATGTAATTTCTTTAGTGAAGATGTAGGTAACAACATGCCCATTCTAATAAGAATATCAAATCCTATAAAGGCGTTCTTCCTATCTTCCTTTCAAGCACTGAATTTTCATATCAATACAACTAATAGACACGCGGTGCCCACGAGATGACCCGCACCATCGAAGTGAGAGATCCAAGTGTTACTGTAGCTCCATTCTGCGGTGGTGATGTTACCCTCAATTTGGTTTCTTGAGTGACTTGATGCCCTTGTTTTTGTTCACTTTGGGGCAATGGAGCAAGGCTTTTGGACGGATATCTAAAGACAAATAAATATATGGATGTAAAAGTATACGAAGATAAGTACGATAACTACATGTATGGACAGGAACACTCGAATATGTTCTCTACTCCAACCAGAAAAATTAAGTGAGGCACACCACGATGAGTCCAGTGAGAGGCAGCAGAAGGCTGAGGCGCTGTTGAGAGGGAGTTATAATTAACGTGATGAAGAGATCTGTCGTGGAAACTTAGCGCTGGCAGGTGCTGCCACCATTATGTCGAAACTTTAGCTAAATCTCCAAGAGGTAATTCTAGTCTCTTGAGGGAGTTGGTGCACCTGTCACATAGCATTTCGATGGGAATGGAGTAATCCTGATACAGTAGTGTAGAAAGATAAGAGCATTTGGTTCCAAAAACAAGAGTCGACTTCCTGAGCAGAGTCGTGCAAGGTCAGGCTCAACCTTCATATGTATCTGAAGAGGCGAGTTCATTGGAGGCGATACCAAGTACAGGAATTAGAGGAATGGGGTTCTTTTGGATCACCTATTGACTTAAAAATTGTATTTACATTACATTACAAGTAGGGCTTTTTACCAACTGATAATGTAATCAATTTATATCGCATCATCGTTCCCTTGTAAGTTGGTGTACGTTTGTTCCCATGAAATGTGATGACAGAATACCATAGATTATAAAAAATTCAGTTCAATGGGTGGAGATCTGTTCTGTTCCTCTCAGTTTCAGAAAAATAAACAATTGTCTCTTCATCGAGAAGCTTGGCAAATGCACTGCGTGAACCACGTATAGTATAGCCAGTCTTATTGAAGTCTTATGACCCAGGGGAAGATTTTATGGAGTCTCATATCCTGTTTAATATGTTACTGTTCTAAGTTGTAACTACTCTTAATTTAGTTCAATCTTCACATATCAAAAAGGGCTTTAATCCCTTTTATTTATGAGATACTTTAGAGGTAACTGACTTTTCAATAGATAAATACCTACACACACGCACACGCAAAACCCATTCCACACACACAAAGTACGCATAAACAAAAACACACAAAAACAAAAACCACAGTTAAAATAAACGCACACATACACACAGACCTTCTTGACACCCCTTGAGAGTGCAAACTGGAAATACAGAGTAAGGCACCTATGTAAGTGCAGAACCATACATACTGTGCATACACTCTATTTGCAAATCCACATCACAATGTGGGTCAACACGCGTCACAAAGTAGGTCAACAAGTCACAATGGAGGTCAGCACATCATAATGGAGGTCAACGTCATAATGAAGGTCAACACGTCATGATGGAGGTCAACACGTCATAATGGAGGTCAACACGTCATGATGGAGGTCAACGTCACAATGAAGGTCAACACGTCATGATGGAGGTCAACGTCACAATGAAGGTCAACACGTCATGATGGAGGTCAATCATAATGAGGTCAACACGTCATGATGGAGGTCAACGTCACAATGAAGGTCAACACGTCATGATGGAGGTCAACGTCACAATGAAGGTCAACACGTCATGATGGAGGTCAACGTCATAATGAAGGTCAACACGTCATGATGGAGGTCAACGTCACAATGAAGGTCAACACGTCATGATGGAGGTCAACGTCATAATGAAGGTCAACACGTCATGATGGAGGTCAACGTCATAATGAAGGTCAACACGTCACAAATTAAGGTCCACATACACGTCATAATGTAAACCAGCACAACATTAAAAGTGCACACCCACACGCATGTGAAAATATTGACCCACACACACGTTATAATGCACAGCCACACACTCGTAATAATGCTTATCCGAACATCTCTAATAAATTCAATCCACACCCCTATAATAAATTCGATGTACAAACCTGTAACAATCCACCTACACATGTAATAAGGTTGATTCATAAAACTGCAATAATGTACAGTATATCCACACACCTGTAATAATGGATACCCACACACCTGCGATAACTTAGATCTACACAACCGTGAAACATACACTATCGCATCGTGCTGACTCGTAATGTTACTCAATGAATAATGCACGTCCACACACCTTTAAACCTGCACCACCAATTAATCATAACCTTTTCTTGAATGCCAAGCGGCCTCCTCCTGTTGTGTAGGTGAACGCATCATCCAATATTAAACAACTGGCTGCAGGAATTCACAGCTGGTGACCAAGAGGGTTCTTTTTTCTTCAGGACGAGTGACATTATGTTCTTACGACCTGCCAAAGGAAGTAACATTAATAAACTGTGGTTTTTTTCCTCCTAGGACGAGTGATATTATGTTCTATGAACTGCCAAAGGAAACAATATTAATAAACTGACGATTTTTTATTCCAAGACGATTACTATCAATTTCCACGACCTTCCACGAGCCTTTTACGAAACTGACTAGTAATTACTGTAGTTTTTATTTGAAAATATTAACTAACTTATCGCAAGACATAGAGGTGCTAAGCATTGTTTTACCTAGAATATACAGTACATCTCATGCTTGGGGAATGGTCGAGTAATTATTGATTCAAGAAACGAAAAAAGTCCAGATAGTGTTGACTACACTGTTTGACATACACTGTCCACACATACATCCATTCTCGATTAGTCTGGCAAGAATACCAACACTACACTGCTCCAATTGCAATGATTTGGGTCCAGACAAATTGAAACAATTAGTGAGTGTGAGGATAACACTGTGGGGATACCCAGGGTGGAGGAGAGGGTCTACTTGGTATGACTGTAGCGCGTGCCAGGGTCCAGTGTTGCCTGACTTGCATAAACAAAGTCCTGCTTTGAATATATGGCGGCGGCGCTCTTGATGGTCTCCCGTGTCCGTGTCACCATTTTCACTGTCACCATTTTTTTCAGTTACCGCTTTCTCTCACCATTTTCATTCAGTCACCAATAACTCTCACCATTTTCTCTCAGTCACCAGTCTCACCATTCTCTCGATCAACAGTCTCTCTCACCAATTTCTCTCACTAGAGCAGTTTCTGCCACCATTTTCTTACTGTCACAATTCTTCCTCACCTTTAGCATTCTGTCACTATTTTCTCACACTGTCAACACTTCACCACCATTTTCTCTCATTCAAAATTTTAACTCAATGTTAGGGAATTTTTTTCTGACAATATATTCTTCGCCATTACCCATTTCAGTCATTTTTTTAAATTATCGTCTCCATTATACTTTTTAATTTTTAAATACGAACTTAAGAAAAATACCTACACCACACATTATATAGGAGTACCTACACAAGACCCGGCTCAGTCCCCGGCTCAGCATGGTCAATTAAATCGTAATGTGTAAAGTGAAATATAATAACATATTGCATACTGAAAGCTGAAAAATTGTTCAGTCATTATTGAAATAAAAATCTCGTGCATGAAAACACATTAAAATGAATAAAGGGATTCAACTCCTTGAAAATGTAGATTCATACAACTACTGTAAGTCGTAACATCGAAATACAGTAAGTGGTAAACAAAAAACAAATGATATATTTTTAAGAATAATGAATTAAGACAACACTGATGGGAATTTTTTTAAATTAATTACAACATTAGCAAATAAACAACATAAAGTAAGGCAAATTGAAAATTATTAAAATTATCTTCAATTTCCTTGTCTAAGAAATGTATCTATACATATTAATAGACGTGTACTGAACTGGGATCAGAGGCCACGATACCGGCACCGGGATGACGGTCACTCCGCTCACGTGACTCAGTCAACTCAGCTCACACTGGAACAATTCTAAATCGCACAGGAACGCAACGATTACACTGGGACAACGCAGGTTCAGATACATAACCGGATCACAGGAACATCTCTGGGCCTCACAGGAGGCTCAAACTGGTACATTGTCAAACCATTAGTACAATACATGCCCGGCTCTCACTGAAGGGTTTGTATTAACACAATATAACAATATTGCACTGCTAATAGCATACACTCGAATAACAAAACAGATTTTCTCGACACAGCGAGAACTTACTTATAGCTGTGTGTCTCGTTTGAAAAGGGTAGGTGAGACGAGTGATCCGGGATGGCCAATTAACCTTGTCAGAGAGAATTGGACTACTGTACCTAGAATAGAAACAAAGACTTCCTACAATTATATTTTCAATTAAAACCCAAGACCAACATATAACATTAACACCAACCACAGAGAAACCCCTGACATGGGCCAAACGCCAAGGTTAAAATTCAAGTCATCGAAAAATTGTACTTTGTAACTTTTTAAGACAAAAATTTTAAGCTGCTAATTATGAAATTTTATTAACAAATCGGATTAGGTCAGCAATAGGCATTATTATTGATACCAATTAGTGGAGCAGTGCCCAACTGGATAAGGCTTGAAAAATATATACAGGTCATAGATATGTATATACTGTGTGTGTGCATGTATAGGTTGGTGGGTGGGTATACGAAAGCAGAGATTTGACATTTTACCAGTGATTGAGAGGTAACTGAGCAACGCCCACCTTCAGGGTAGTGTGGCGGCAGGTGTGGTGGCCGCTAATGACTCATACTCAAAGCCACATGTGTACCCCCAACCCCTTCCCATCACCACCTAACCCTGGGTGTCCGTTCCTGCCTTCTTGGTGTCTGGGATGTGGAGCAAAAAGGCTAGGAGCAGCAAATAAACGCCATTTTTACGCATGGACGGGAGGAAGAGCAGGGCCTGGGCTTATCTCTAACTCTTTAATATTTACTTACGTGGAATAAATTAATACACACACGTTTACAAATATACAAGTCTACTCACGTACACAACATACACAAACAAGTATAACCCAAGTACCAAGGTGTAAATACAAGTCACAATCACTTGTAATTTTAGGCACGTTGTGGTGGGCGCCAGGCTGTGCACATTATTACTTGAGTTCTACAAAAAAGTGGCCAACATTCGCAGGCGAATACAGCATATCCCCCCAACCCACCCCAGTCCTACTGTGTGACCTAAATCAGGGTATGCGCATGCCAACTTTCGATTTAATTGGTTGCAATATAACCAATCAGAAACTCAGGGCTGTTTGACTCCGTGATATCCTTAAAATTAAGAAAATAAAAAAATAAAAAAGGAATTTGGGATAATTAATTGGGCCAAGACTAATGACGATTAAACGTTAATTGTCTACAAGATTAAAAAGGGGAAAACCGACAGCTTCCTTCCTTTGGCAGCCATAATTACGTTGTGACGGTGATGCCGCTGAGTGGTTTGGATGTGTGTGTTTCACAGCTGCCAATATTGTAAGTCATCCACTGAAAAAGCACAACGTGGGTGGTTCTAACGGTGACGTGAAGTTACCTGACAGTACAGCATTGGTAATCTTGGTACAGAGCCCCAGTACAGTATCTCATCAAAACTTACTTCCTCGTTCCAACTGACTAAACCTGACCCGTAATTATTTTGTTTAATCATCCTCTATCGCTCAACTCGCGCACTGTAAGTCGACAACGAATGTTTTCCCGTGCGAGTTGTTGAAGGTGGAACCTAGCAAAAATATTTACCACACTTGGCAGCTTTCTGCAGGTGAATGAACGAAAATTTCCAATTAACATTACAAAAACAGTTAACAAACCGCTGGACATGACACGACATTGTTGTAAAATCAATCAAACTTATTTTTGCAAAATGATATACCTGGCATCTTCCCTTTCTACTGAGTAAATATTTAATGAATATTACCTACGTCCTTGAGGTTAAAGTTAGCGACACTTCATTGCAGCTTATAAAACCACTCTTAACTCATACCATCTTCATTTTATTAATAAAACATAAATGGTGAAAATTGGAACTTTACGCAACGCCCAGAGGACGGAATTAATCCCATACCACTCACAATAGATCAGATGGTGAACCACAGGACCACGGCACCCCGCGTCGAGGCCTCCACCAGATGGGGTCACTTGCTCCACCACCTGATTTCTTACTTAACCTCATCAGTCACCAGGTCACTTAACGCCACGTTATATCCTGCAAAATGATTATAACATTAAAAAATAATAATTAGTACACATACTAAGGTTTATATCGACGTATGCGTTTCTTTATTAACTATTATATCAAGGAATATTTGTGTGGTTTCCACAGGTGGCGTGAGTGGTGCACCTTCACCCCACCAGAGGGCAGTGAGGGCAGGCGCCAGAGGTCGTCCGCTCGCTACTGATAAATAATGAACAGGACATTCAAAGTTTGTCTTGGGGTGTGTTTTAGAAGGCCACCACAGCAACTACTGCCAACACACTGTCCAGCTGTAAATGTTACTTATCGCAAAAGTTTTAAACTTAGACAAGCCTTTGAGAATGTTGTGTGCTTCACAGGTTATGAGGGCACGCCGCATGCTCTCATGCATGCATACATATACATACAGACAGGCACACACATAACTTACATGAACACAAACACGCACATGAACAAAAACAACAAGAATATACAAACCCCAGACGCATCGTAGCCATAAACACCCATACATTGAATATACATACTGTGCACAAATTACACTAAAATACATACATACTCGTACACAAAATACTCAAATACATACAAAAATATACATACATACATATTCAAGAAAGCATGCACACGCACTCGTGCACGCACGACACACGTGCACCAAAGCATGCATATTGCATACGCACTCACGTTCGAGCAATTGCTAACACACACACACACTCACACACATATGTAGTCAAACAGACACGATTTTTGTAAACTAGCTTGCATATGAATGATCTAAGGAAGCGTTACTGATAAAAACCATCCTCTATTCTCTACCATTTTAATACAGTCCTGACTTGTCCAGAACACTTAACGATGCTGTACTTTATTCCAATTAATTTTATCAATGTCTTCATCCAATACAATTAATCATTCTGATGTTTAATAATAGAGCTTTGTGTCCACGACTTGCCAGCATGTAAACACATTCAAAAGCAATTAATATAAATCACTTACAGAACATTAGACGCTCAAATTCTAGCTATTTATTTGCTTTAGGCCTACCCTGAAGAAACATGACTACTGTTGAGAACACACAGAGGCACTACCCACAAACAGTTTTAATCTGCAAAGACGGTACAAGTTACGACCACAATGCAGGCTATGATCGAACAAATTCACTTGTAGACGTATGAAACAGCTACAGTACATGATCAGTCGACCACGTGTCCCAAACGCGCTGATCTTGAGAGACGACTGGAAAATCATGATTTTTATGTGTAGTGTAGTGTAGTGTAGTGTAGTGTAGTGTAGTGTAGTGTACTAATACCGAGCTCTGGGTTTATTGCCCATATGATCTAAATTAACGCCTGCTCGTTTCAGCTCTCATTAGTGTTATACAAATACACTATGTATGTCCTTGATATGTAGATTGGACCTAGGTAGAAGTAGTAGTGCGTGGATACTGAAATGGCTACTTCACGCTCCTACCTATTCCTTCCCCTACACTCACACCCGCCAACCCGCCGACAACACCCTTCCTACCCAGTGTAACTCTCATTTAACCCGTTTCAGACTACTTTAATTTCGCAATAGACTTGGCAACACTAAGATATTACGTTACATAGGTGCAAGAAAATTGGAAAGTGATTTCAAAACTGCATTACAAGTTTGTAAACCTGTATGACGTCACCCGTCAAGGTTACTACTGTCTGGCTGTGTAAAGAGGTCCACATTATTGATAAGTACCTCACAACATAAGGCAACGAATCAGTATATCATCCAAGTATCATTTTCGACCATTTGGAATTATTTACAGAGCTCTGTTATACTGTTGTTGCTTTTTGACAAGAAAGGCAGGGGCTAAAGGCAATTAACTAAACACTTAAAAGCTAAACCCTGAAAAATAAACCAGTTAACTTAGGTTGAGCCAGGATAGATATATCTTTCTCTTTCCCCTTTGGGTCTAAATACTTGTGAACGAGTTGGGTTTTTGTTGACCTCAGGATATAGTTGTACTCACTACGGTAATGGCCGTTGAAATGCGGTACTGTAAAAAAAATGCAGAAAATAATTTCTTGGCAGAAAACATAAAAAAGTACTACTGGCAAAAACATCGAGAAATGCTTGAAATTTATCGCATAAGGAAATGAGATAATTTGGCCATATAATTCGGGATGAAGGATAACAGCAGAAATATTTATGGGTAAAGTTAACGGTTTTTGTATCAAGGGAAGGCAGAGACGGGTGAGTATGGGAAAATAAGAGCTGGGTATCCAGTGAGATGCAAAATCTGGGAGGACTGGTGAAAAAAAACGAAACCTTTAGTGCCAACCCTCAGACATGATGGCACTTTGATTGATTGACTGCGGCGGTGTTTGTCCGTCCTTGTTTACCAATATGTTTTTAGATTACATTTTACTGATTTCAGTTTTCAAATACTCAGTTGAAGTTGATACCTATAAACAGTGTATGGAAATGTGTATCTATGTCCATGAAAGCATACGTAAGGCGAGATATCTGTTTAAAAGCAGCCTGGGAATCCTCCGCGATGATAGCAGCGTTGAAATATCTTATTCTGACACAGTGAGAATATGCATATGATAAACTCATCTGTTAGTGCGCACAGCGAGACAGCACTATGGTTAGACGTATTTTGTGATGCAACAATGAAATAATGAAACGGTTAGAAAAAGTTTATATAAACAAATTTACTTTCCACTAATTCCCACCATTTAAACTGAAAGTGGATGTTTCTTATACAGTTTAAACACTATAATTCGTTAGTGCTTTGAGCATAACTCAGTCATGGGATGACAACTCCAGGCATGTGGACTGCGTCCTTACTGAGCGGGAACATAGTTTCCCATCTTCACAAACCTAAATCGACTTTGTAAGAGTTGTCATCCAAAAGACACTAATTAGAGATTTTTGGACTCTAATTTAGCGGTCACTTAACTGAACGACCACTGTGTTACTGAACGTTCCAATGGACTTAAACAGTGAAGTGTACATTATCATCTAAAAGTGGCGACACGAACTGACATCAGAGCTATAGATAAACACTCGTTTTACACTTCTTTATTATTCAAACAATAAATATGATCAACGGGCGCGTTTCGTTAACCTATCGATCGCTCACTTTTTGGAGCGTTCGAAATATGGTACAGTACATAGATTCCTATTTCAAAACGTACTCGTATCAGCGCCGATTGTCTCACACTGTATCTTTCAGATGGGATACCTGGACCAATAGAATCTTAGCCTGACATAATGATTATTCGCACTGGCTGTTGAAAAGGAAAGGAAGCAGGGATGGAAGACGAGAGAAGGGCGACAGGGAAGAATAAGAAGTGGGGAGTAAGGAGACACGATGAGTGAGGTAGGAAAGACTGAAGATGGGGGTGGGGTCGAAGCAAATGGTAGATATATACAGTAAGAAGATAAGAGAGAAGGATAAGGCAAAGATAAATAAATTATAAGAAAACAGAAAGGATATGAGACCTTAAGTTAGAAATAAACAGACGAGAGAGGGATTCCCTACTACCTTCAACCCCACTCTTGACTTCCCTCTTCCCTCCTTTCACTTCACTCGCAGTAATCATGTTAGTTAGGAATGACACAAGTAGCATCATGCACTTAGTAACACCTTGATCGCCTGGTTGTTTATATCAAAAGTTTAGCTTTCCCAGATACGTTGTATACATAATTCATTCACAGGGTTTTCTTAGTGCACCAGGCCAAGGTGGTTTCATGATGGTAAGCATTTTTTTATTTACTTATTCAGCATTTGTTTAACACTTATGTACCTAAAAATGTAAATGAGTTGGATTTTTTTTATTTATGCAGCGAATCGATAAAATAAGTTATCATGATTCATCCTCGTAGGCTAATATTTAATGTTAGAGAGCCCGGTGAGAGAGGATACACTAATTTGAATGATTTATGTCACATACCACCAGTGACAAGTGATAAACAAAATTCTGACAACTGATTCCACACGTCGCCAGAGGGTGCGATTCTCTCCACGTCTGTATTTCCTGGAAAGATAGATGCATGAAACCTCAATATACTCAAGCTCTTACTTTATCACCAAAACAACGGTATATAATTGATCTTTTTGTAATCTAGGACAATCCGTCTTGATCGACAACGTCTCCACATTTGCCCAAATTATAGAGAAGGTCCCCCTCCTCGGTAAGTAAATAATGAATGACGCGACGTCACTGATACTACTCATGGCAGCACGCACCCGGGAAAAGTTATCGTACAATCAGTATATTCCGTGATATGGCAACACCGCCAACACTTAACTGACCACAAAAACATTATCGATAATGAGATACTCCTCACATGGGAAAAAGTCTAATTCTCGTGTATTATACGAACATAAACGCAGTATTATATTTACACATATTTTTGTCAAATACAAACGCCAAAAATTTAACTTATAATACAATAATGACTGAAATAAATAAAAGAAAATGAACATAGCAGTTGATGAAGGCTCCTGGGACGATGTTGAAAAGGCAACACCTCCGACACCGCGCCGGAATATGTGGCTGTTTGGTTGATTGATAAAAAATACCGATAATTATTTAATGAGACATCGCATGACGCATTTTATTAACACCCAACAACATACAGTATAAAGGTTAATTCATATATTAGTACATGTAACGCTCCTTGCAAATTTAATACGTAAATGTGTCACAGAGGTAATCCCAGTCGCATTTATTGTTTTTTTTCCTGAATATTCCAATTATACAAGCACAAATTATCCTAGCCCTATCTTAACCTAGCACAAATTTACGATAGTCTTGTCTTAAAAAAAAATCTTGTCCTGTCTTATCCTAACGAAATTTTGCCATTACCCATCCTTTTTTCATGGCTTCTTACTGCCCAAGCCATTACTATATGCGCACTAGGTCTTTCGTGCCCATTCGGACAGCTGTCTTATCACAGAAAAAAAAGGTATCTGGAGCACCACTGAAATGTCCCCCCTCATCGTTCACCAACACTCGAGGGCAACTCCTCCCTCTGGGCGTCCTTGAGAAAGATCTGATCTACACTGTGTAGGATATGGTTCTTTACAGCCTTAGCTAGATCCTTCGGTCAACAACTTAAGGAACTATGCGTCACTATATTATTCATGTTTAGCATAAGTAAATTAGAATTACAGACTGATAAGGAATCATGGTGCACAAGCGATTACCCACTATACGTTCATCAGCTACAATACACGAACACCCAATACGTCACCACTCACCATGCACATATCAACTACAATACACAAATTACCACCCACTAGTCACAATACACTAATCATCATCCACTATACACTAATCACCCACAATACACTAATCATCATTAATATTGATTAATCACTAACGTTAAACTATGCTAAGAACTGTACGTAAACAAGATAGAGAAAACGTTACTTATCCCTGATTTGTATCTGTTAGCGTTAAATTCGGTTAGTTTGGGTTACCATCGGGGTCAATCCAAGTTTACAGCTGATTCCAACTTGTTCTCGGGTAAACTTCACCCTTTTAGGGTGAAATATATCGCCACACGGATGCTATTTGTCAAAATATATTTAGGTGACGTAATAAAAGGCTGGAAAATAGTAGCCATTTTATTCTTGCTCAGCTTTCATCTTGCTTAACTTCTTATAAACGTACGAACAGAGAGGTTGAGGCGCTGGGTGGATACAGTGTTTGCCCCCTTACCTTGAGTGTGCTTTAGTGTACACAAATCCGAACCACAACTTGCAAGAGGAAACTCAGCTGCTTGTGCCCGCAGCGCGACGGCACCTTGATTGAATTCGGTTAGACATGGATTCTGTTATGCAACAACACTTTATTGATAAAATGATCGACAGAAAATTACAATTATGGTACGTTCACTTTTCACTCATTTCTTTCCCCAATTAAATTAGATAATGGATGTTTTCCATCCATTGTTTACACCCTATAATTAATACAGGGAGCATAACTCAGTCCTCGGAAGACAGCTTCAAGCACACGGAATGCATTCTTACAGAGCGAATACGTAATTCTCCATCTACACAAAGCTGAACAAGATTGAATTAATTTTAGGTTAAAACTCATGGTAAAAAAAAAAACAATGGTCGCCCAAAATGTCAATTGCATGTACTGTTGATTGCTTAGGAAAATTTATGTAAATGTAATCAAGACATTCTTCCATATCTATTTTATTTTGTGAACACTGATCGGGCACACCTGCGCTTATTTGTTGCCGTTTATCTTTACCGGAGTCTGACGATGCATACAAACTCGCTAACAGGTTAATCCAACCCTGCCTTGTGCACACATGTTTTGTAGATCACATTTCCTTTGTTACTTCTACTTCGAATATGCCACGATGCTGACGACCAGTTCTTTGTCGAACATTTTTCTTCTGGGTGAAAATACTGTATCTCTCGCCCATAATATCTTGCTGTGAGATCCACAAGTGTAATTCAATATGTGTATTAATAATGGGCAAGTGTTACTATAAGCTACGACAGCTATCATCCGGTCCGACTAATTACCCAAATGTACCCAAATGTAGCCAAATATAGCCGGAATGAAGTCAAATAATGGTCCTAGATGAATAAATCGGACTGCCAATCACTTCTCCACAGGTATTTGGTGTCAGAAAGTCAAAAAAAATTGGTAAACTTAATTTAATCTGAGTTGTGTTGTTAGGTTAGGTTAGATTAGAATAGATTAGGTACATGCACTTGATCCATTAACTCAGATTAAATTAAGTTTACCAATTTTGTTTTACTTCGTGACAACAAATACTAGTCGAGGTTAGGTTAGGTTAGGTTAGATACATGCACTCGATCTATTAACTGATTAAATTAAGTTTATCAATTTTTTGTGACTTTGTGACAATTTTTTGTGACTTTGTGACACCAAATACTAGTCGAGAAGTGATTGGCAGTCCGATTTATTCATCTTGGACCATTATTTGACTTCATTCCGGGTATATTTGGCTACATTTGGGTACATTTGGGTAATTAGTCGGACCCCTATCATCACCCAAAAAGAGAATGGGTAATTTTCAAATTTTAGTCTGTGATAAATTACTATTTTTACTTTTGTTTGAAGTATAAACGGTTAATAATCGGTAAAGGTCAACCACGGTACTTTATATTGATTTGTATACTGTATAAGGAAATAGAGCAAAAATAAGAATACATTACTCTTTAGCGTTTTCGTCCGAAATTTTTATTTTTGGGTCCAGCTCCCCTGAATAGGTTAGGTCAGGTCATCCCGGTTTCCGTGATTAGGTTTGGTTAGGTTAGACATATACCTGTATACTGATATTTGAATCACTTGGTTTAGCAAGTATTTATTTCCACCGTTTTGGGGATGTTCTTGAAAAGTTTCCTAACTCGGCCCCCTTAATTCGAACACCTATTCTTAAATAGGTAAATTTGCACTGTCACACCGCACTGTTAGAAAGTCAAAAATATATTTTTTCTAGTGTATTTGTGTGTTTAGACCGAGTATGACCTTCATTTCCGACGGAAATTAGCCCGGTTTTTTTTTCGAATATTTTTCGTTCGGCGTTTTCCGAAAAAAAATCATGGCAAAATGCACCAATAAACACTAGAAAAACAAAAAACCAAACCAAACCAAACCAAACCAAACCGAACCTAACATAACCTAACCTAACCTAACCTAACTGACTCACCATATGATGGAATCACCTATTTCTTGTTGGCCTGGTTCTTGGTCGTCGTTGCATTCTGGGATTCTTGCCCAACGCCACATATGTTGGTCTTTGCGATATTTACATTCAGTCTTGCTCTTAGTACACTTTACTGAGGTTGGAAGAACACCATGCGATCGAAAAAAGGCTATAGTTTCTACATTTTTTTTCCAAAAACTCACAATCAGCTCCATATACTTTAGGTGACATCCATCGCAGACTTCCATGGTCGGAACTGAACTTGAATTTCAAAATATGAGACCCAAAATAAAACTCGATTTTGATTGGGCCAAATATACTCGGAATTAGCAAAAACGCTTTTGATTGGCCGCGTGACGTGTACGGGTACGCATGCGCGTCATGATTTATGAAGGAGACGCGAGACACTGAGAGGCAGACGATAATGGCGGGAAATAATAGAAGAAAATATAACTTTTTGGGGGGAAAGCTATCTCCGTTATTATACATTTCCGCCGGTAATGTAATAGATGAAAATTATCTTATAATTAGACGTCTTATTCAAATATGATAATAGATTAGTGGTTGGAATGAACGGTGTGTAAGCGCAATAATATATATATATATATATATATATATATATATATATATATATATATATATATATATATATATATATATATATATATATATATAGTCTTTCCTTAATTACAAACATTTATTACACAAAACATAGGAACAAACATAGTTTTTTGCAGCTTAAAATATGCATGAAAAAATCTATGAATTCGTCTACACAATGCTACAGCATTCATGTTTCTATTTAGAAGTCTACGAGATATGATTTTTCATAATCAGGGAAAGACTTTATGCTCACCCTGTATATATATATATATATATATATATATATATATATATATATATATATATATATATATATATATATATATATATATATATATATATATACACTGTAGGTGAACCCAGTCTTCCGTTACATTATATAATACTTGCAACTCATACCCGTATCCCTAAATAACACATTGGCCATCTCAAGACAGTGCAAAAACATCTCAATGACTTACCAGTGCTAAAAAGTTGACACATCTGTAAATTTTTATTTTGGTTCCCATTCTTCCCGGTTTTCGTTGCCATGCACATCATCCTGTCGCTCTATAGGAAATCGCAAGTGTGTATCATTGCTTCCTTCTCTCTGTTTCCTGGTGCACCAAATAACGTAACGACACAATAATAACGAGCCTGATAACGAGCTATAAAAAAATAAAAGCGCGATATACTTAAGCCCCAAGTTTTCACGGCTTCCAGCAGGAGACTTTGACCAGGTGGAGGACGCCAATGATTGGCTGGCCCAAGTGGCCGCGTGGAGTCTCCCGCGCCCCGACGCGCCATTCTTTTCCCGTTTATGTTATCAAGCAGCCGAAGTACCCGAAGATCAATTACAATAATAATAATAATAATAATAATAATAATAAAAAAAAATAATAATAATAATAATAATAATAATAGTAATAATAATAATAATAATAATAATAATAATAATAATAAAATAATAATAATAATAATAAAAATAATAATAATAATAATAATAATAATAATAATAATAATAATAATAATAATAATAATAATAATAATAATAATAATAATAATAATAATAATAATAATAATAATAATAATAATAATAATAATAATAATAATAATAATAATAATAATAATAATAATAATAATGATAATAATAATAATAATAAAAATAATAATAATAATAATAATAATAATAATAATAATAATAATAGTAATAATAATAATAATATGTTTCTCATTTTCATAGGTGATATCTATTATTAGTTTAGGAACCTTCATAATCTTATCTGCAAAATCAAAATCAGTAATTTCATTATTTAATTTAGATTATCATGGATAGACTCTACTTAGTAAGACTATAATGCCGGGTTCCCCTGTTAGTGATGTAATAAGTTTCAATTAATCACTTTGCAACTCTTGTTTTCCAGAAATAAGCAGATATATGAAAAATCTGCAATGCTTTAGTTATTCCTGGGTTTTTTACGATTAAGAAGACGAATGCTGCACATTCTATAATTCATCTATCTCAAAGCATACACGCATATAAACATGTGCAAATTAATTTTAATAACTCATAGATATCACATCAATTACATTTGTCTACAAAATTAAATACTGCTCCACACCTGTTAAGCTCAGTGGTTTTGCAATAGACGTATTCCCCACGCAAATCTCTTCTGGTGGATCAAGTGTCTATGATGATGTGTTCATAAAATCACCATCAAATGAGATGACAGAATCGCAGATGAATTATCACCCAGGTTATTTTAACTCACTATATAAATATATATATATATATATATATATATATATATATATATATATATATATATACATATATAAAGAGAGAGAGTATTCCAAGTAGCGTTCTGAGCTTCTCGATAATCCTTTACAAAACTATCAGTTGTTTTATATATCATGAAAAAATATAAATATACTTAATTTATCCTTTCAGCGTATTTTTTTCTGTGCATAATAACATTACTAGAATTAATATTTTTAACGTTGGTGGTGAGGGCAGGCCCTCCAACAAAGCTTGAATTCGTAGTAAAATCGTAATTATTGAAAAAAATTGTTTCTACAATGTATATACCATTATATTTTTACAAAGAATTATACGTTCCTTTATTACTGAAGCCTCACACTGGCTGTCCATAAAAATACTATCTGTATAACTACATTGATCACGATATTAACAATTGGTGGGTTACGTCCAGCTTAATAGTGTGACATGAATAAGCCCAGACATAGTGCTGACTGTGGCCCTATTGTTCTTATTGTATACACTAGTAACATATTATGAATTAATAGTTTGATGGCTTAGAAAAAAAGCGTAAGTATGCACAGACACACACACATTTTTACTAGTTAGATTGATTTTGTATCTTATGTTACGAGGAGACTTTGAGAATCAGGATCCTGGAGTCACGGTATTCCTAGAATTTATATAACATGGTGACTTTTGTTATGGAGTTATATGGGATATTTTGGTTATTTGGTCCACTGTGTTTTAGACGCTGGCTTTCAAAATTTATTCTGGTAAAATTGGTGTCCTGGATTTTTTTTTTTTTTTTTTTTTACGGGAATTAGCCCACCCGGGCACAGGTCAAACTGCCCACAACGGGGCCTGGGAGGCGGAAAAAAGAACATAAAGAAATTTAAAATAGGGAAGAAAAATGTTATTCTGTGTTAACCTACACCACGAAGATGCCGGAAAACCATCTTTTTAAAGTGAGACAAATTGTATAAGTATGGAAACACAGAAGAAGGCAGAGCATTCCACAGTTTGGCTGTGTGGGGAAAGGAGGAGGTGCTATAACGGGTTATTCTCATGTGATCGACATCCACAGATGGTAACACAGAAGTAATTTATTTTAAGCAATAATCTTTGGCATATACTGTAACATGGTTTCAAATTGTAACACTGCCTATTATAATTAGAACAGCCTGATTTGGCAACATTGATTAAGATTATACACTCTCCAGGGTGATAACACTGTACGAGACAGAGTAATAAACATAACTGGGGTGGCTAATACAATATCAGATGGCAACTTAGATGTGCGCTCTGGGACGACAACACTGATAGGTAGTTTATGGGATGGTATCACTGAAAGATATCATTGTGTAAAATGACATCGCTGTGAGGGATGGTACTACAACTGGGATAAGTAACAGTTTTGGGGGATATATAGCAATCTAGAAAGGATGGGGACAAGAAACGACTGTGACGCACTTGAGAGCTTAGACTGAAAAGTGTTCCGTGCACTGTACTTATTATGATGCACGGTCAGTCCCACAATACAACTATATACCAGAAGACTACATTCTTCCCTTCACCTTCCCACCTTCTTGAAAAACCTGGTTAATGACCCTCCAAACTTCACCTAGACTGTAGATTAATCAAAGGTTCTAAAAGTGAAATGGGGAGTAATCTGCTCAGTCAAGGCAGCTAATGATATAAAACAGGAAACGTAAGATCAGTTTTAAAGACCTAACCTGATCTAACTTAACCTAACCTAATCTGACCTAATTTAACATAACCTAACAATGGACATGCATTATTACAAAGCCATGATTAAAGTGGAGGCTTCGTGACTTAAATATGGCCTCATGGCTGTGTCCACATCGTCTCAGGTGAATAATTTAGTTGTATAGTGTTCCATGCAGATCACACCACCACCAACTACTCAAAATAGTAACTAGCTGCTTTGCCAGACTGACACAAATAGCTATTCTACACTGGACGTCTACCCTCCCCGCACCTAATAACAAGCACGGTTAATCGATATGAAGACCACACCACCGTTTTTATCTGCAATTCATCGTGCTTAGCCAGTGTTCAATGCTCATGATATTTCAACATTTACCACGTGTGTCAGTCTTAACTCTTGATGGTAATATTTTCTGGAACACCACCCGTCTAGGACGGTAATACTGTAGTGGTTAATGTGGTAACACTGTTTCCGTGCTTAACTTTCTTTGGGTTGGTATTTTCCTTCTAGTGCTCTAGGCCATCACAGCTTCCCAGGGGGATACTGTAAATAAGCTAACTCAATAGTTCTGATGTAACACCCTAACAAAATGGGAAAAGGTATAAATTCAAAGTATAGATCTATTATATACTGACTACGTGTCCGGGAAAAGTTGACGTGGCGAGTGTTAACAAGTGGCTGGGACCCTGACGGCACCTCTCTGACGGAGCGGCTGACCTTGTTCACACCTGGCGTGGTGCTGCAGCAGGTGTTGGTCCCACACCTGGCGTGGTGCTGGAGCAGGTGTTGGTCCCACACCGGGCGTGGTGCTGGAGCAGGTGTTGGTCCCACAACAGCTGAGACATGGTGCTGGAACAGGTGTTGGTCCCACACCTGGCGTGGTGCTGGAGCAGGTGTTGGTCCCACAACAGCTGAGACATGGTGCTGGAACAGGTGTTGGTCCCACACCTGGCGTGGTGCTGGAGCAGGTGTTGCTCCCACATCGGGAGTCTAGCACGCGATTCGGTCAGGTTGGCATGTTAGTGACGCGGATAACAAGCAGTACTAATAATTGGCCATAACTGAGCTAGGATGGCTGATCATAAGCCCGGTAGTGTATATAACGAGACGTCTTTGAAGAAAACATGTCCCTCACAAGGAAAAATATTGCAGTTACCCAGAAAAACAAAATTAGGCTGAGTAACGTAAGAAAATAAATTGCCGCCATCCTAACCTGATATGACCAGCTGCACCAGGGATTGTCTATGGTCAAGAATGTAATGCAACAAGGCCGCTCATTCTATGATGCTTCGTTTAAGAGTTATCACGAGAAATATGATTGAACTTTTGATAACCATGGTTGATTTTTGACCTTGACCTCCAGAAAAAGTTTAGTTCTTATAGTTCATTCATAATTTTTAGTCAGATGTGGTGTATATAGGCTGAGATATGCTTCATTACACACACACACGCAGGGGCGAGGTGATGAGCTGAATATGAAACTGATAATTGAGTATGGCATGGACCTTGAAGGGGGTGGAGGTATGAGGGCCAGTGATGGACCTTGAAGGGGGTGGAGGTATGAGGGCCAGTGATGGACCTTGAAGGGGGTGGAGGTATGAGGGCCAGTGATGGACCTTGAAGGGGGTGGAGGTATGAGGGCCAGTGATGGACCTTGAAGGGGAGGTATGAGGGCTAGTGATGGACCTTGAAGGGTGGAGAGGCATGAGGGCCAGTGATGGACCTTGAAGGGAGGTATGAGGGCCAGTGATGGAAGGGGATGAGTATGAGGGCCAGTGATGGACCTTGAAGGGGTGGGATGAGCCCAGTGATGGACCTTGAAGGATGGAGGTATGAGGGCCAGTGATGGACCTTGAAGGGTGAGTATGAGGGCCAGTGATGGACCTTGAAGGGTGGAGAGCATGAGGGCCAGTGATGGACCTTGAAGGGGTGGGAGCATGAGGGCCAGTGATGGACCTTGAAGGGGTGGAAGAAGGGCCAGTGATGACAGGAAGGGGTGGAGGTATGAGGGCCAGTGATGGACCTTGGGAAGGGGTGGAGGCATGAGGGCCAGTGATGGACATGAGGGTCAGTGATGGGGAGTGGAGGTATGGGGGCCATGATGGACCTTGAAGGGGTGGAGGTATGGGGGCCAGTGATGGGTCTTGAAGGGGTGGAGGTATGAGGGCCAGTGATGGGTCTTGAAGGGGGTGGAGGTATGAGGGCCAGTGATGGGTCTTGAAGGGGGTGGAGGTATGAGGGCCAGTGATGGGTCTTGAAGGGGTTGGAGGTATGGGGGCCAGTGATGGACCTTGAAGGGGGTGGAGGTATGAGGGCCAGTGATGGATAAAGGAGGGGTTGGAGGATTGAGGGCAATAGAGAGGGGAGGAAGGAGGGAGAGGAAATACTTTGGGAGGAGAGGTAGGGATGTAGGGATACTGACGAGGAGAGACAGTGGGGGGAGGCTTGACCATGCTAAGGAGTTCAAGTCATAAGTCAGGTAATCACTGCACCCACGTCATGAGCAGAGAGTTATCCCCCACACCCCACAACAGATACACCTTTCAAATAATGTTTGCACCTCCTACGACCATAAACATCTGTAGTTGTGCCCCGTAATACATGACAAACAAAATGAGGACAATGTTGATATTATTGCCCAGATTTTTCTTCTATCTTTAAACATCAACACAACCTTGAGTCCGAGACAGCGAATTGACTGTAGTTGTAAGACTCACGATGATCCATGTTTGTACAGGCAAGGAATATGAATCAGCAAGGCTTATTTGTTGTTAATAAAACAAATAAGCCTTACTGGGCCCTAATGTATATTTGAGGTGAATGTTGATTTTCCCGTCGCAAATATTTCATACATTATTATTTTGCACTGTTTACGCTGAGTTGGTGTTGAGAAAAAATTGCCCTCTACTCAAAATTATCCTCATATTTGTATAATAATACTTAGATATACTGTATTAACGAAGGCACATGGTTGTATGGAAGGCATACTTATGTAAAATAAACAGTATTCCTTCTTTCTCACGTGCTTTGAGCGAAACTATAGACAAAACTAAAAAAAAGCTTAAACAGTTATTACACAAATAAGGAAATAAAAAGGGATACAAATAATTACCTTTTCCTATCAGTCACAAAACAAACTGATTTTGGTCGCAAACTCTTGCGCCATAGACTTCCTAAAGGGGAGGTGTGTAAGGCTATGGTTGTGTATGCAAAAAAAGAAGAAAAAATGCTATAACCAGGACTTATTAAGGATTTTACCTTACTTACGTGCTCAATAATAAATGAATAACAGCAACATTTTATACATTCTTATTATATACATTTGTATAATACAAATTGATATAGCTTGGTGATAAAAATATAGGGAAAGGATGCAGTTAAAATTGATTGGTATCTGTGCTGCGCGCGATGGTCCAGACCCGAAGTCGGGCGGTCGATCCCTGTTGCACATCGCGCACTTTTCGAATATTTCCTGATATTTATTCTTCTTAAATAAAAACTGTTTTACGTTGTTTACCATTTATCAAATTACAAAAGCATTCATTCTAAATTTCTAGAGTTTGAATTTCACACTGGCTTAATGTAATGCAAATTAAATGAAAAGTTCCTAATATGCAGACGACGTCCCACCACTCCACAACGAAGAGAGCTCCGTCTGTTTCCACCCTGCCTTGTCTTTCACGTATAAGCAGAATATAATTAATATCCTTTATATAGTTTAATGTATAAAAATAAAAGGTAAATATATATATTTAATAATATATTTCCTGATCACATCGAAAACAAAATGTCAGAATCAATATAACGGAACCCTTTTACTTAAAACAGACGGGCCAACAAAATGTCGGACTGCACGGGAAGGCTATTTTACCGATTATAGTTTACAGTTTCAAAGTTTCGGTGGAAATATACCTGCTATCGCGATTATATTAATTTAATGTGTAGCTTAAGGTGCTTTTTATAACTGAAACAGTAGTAAAAATGGACGAAAACACAAATTAAAAGAGACAAGTTTGTTCGTTCGTGCGACCATAAACAATAAACAAACCCTGAGGGCAGATTGTTATAGTAGGACGCTCACCGTTGCTGACTCTTCAATATTTCCCTTTTTTCACAAGAACCAGGAGGAGTTCTCTCATGAATCGTCAAACTGAGGTAAGTCAGTGTTCAGGGAATCCTATTGTGTATTGTGTGTAATGTCAGTCGTTTGAGATAGTGAGAAAAAGATGACTTTCTCAGAAACTCTCACCCAGGTCTGACCAAACGTCGCGTTCAGAGCTCTGCCAGCGATCCTGGGAAGAGACATCAAACTGACATTTCCAAACTAGCCTCTTTTAGCGACAGCGATGCTTACTACAACTAGAATTACTTAATTATCGCAAGTAAAGTGATCATTGGTTAATTGTAGTGGCTATATCATGTTGAAAGAAGTTAGTAGTGAAATTTGGACCAAGCGAGGAGGAAGAACGAGCTTTTTCATATTTATCTGTATTTACCGTATTGATGTGTAGTGTTTAGGTGTCAAGACAGGTGTTTTGCTGTTCTATATATATAATGTTGGTATATTACTGCTGTATAAGACAGAGTTTCCTGCTGTTGTGTCTGCAAGAAGTAATTGTACTGTGTGTGGGTGCATTTATAGTATTGAATGAAGGTGAAACAAACAGACATTGATGAATTTTGTTATATTATCAATATATAGAAGAGGCAAAGGCAAAAAAAATATTTTTGTGTGTATCACAATTATGAAAATAGTGGATAAAATACTAATTATTGCTATGTACATTGGTGTATTGTAATATAAGTAAACGTGCATAAATATGGGCTTTAGCTATGGTACATGGCCATTGGAAAACTAGCTTTTAGCTGTTGAACTATAGACAAAGATCTCGAAGGTAGTACATTACTGTTTGCCTATAATTCATCTAATGACCACCCAAACTAATGGTGGCCAAGACAAGGGAAGGAGGCCAGTGGTCTGTTCTTGATAGCCTTGTCCAGTGTTGTTTTGAAGCCCAGTGGGCCAGTACTGTTCTTGTTTCCACAACATGAGCTGATAGACTGTTCCAAAGGTCTACTACCCTGTGTGTTAAGAAGTTTTTCCATATATTTATCTTATACTGTACCTGATATGACACCTTGGTGAGCTTCAAGTTGTGTCTTCTCGAATTGGTGATTTGTGACATCATAAAACATTGTCCCAGGTTTATGTTTACCTTCTCTTTCAAGAATTTGGATGTCTCTTGACTCAGTGAGATCCACCATACTGTCTTGTGATTACTTGTAAGAAAGAATAGACTTACCTCACCAGTATTGAACCAATATCTTCAGATCTTAAAGACTTCACACTTTGACTCTTGCTGTAGTTAGATTTTTAAACTTATGCAAGAGACTTGACCGTCACATAGGCATGAACTACTATTTCATCTAGATGGCTAGATAACCACTTTTTGGTAAATACATGATTGCTAATGATCATGGAATCTTGGGATATATCATTAATTGTTTTAAGCTGCATGCAACATGAACCAACCAAACCTAACCTAAGTAAACATGCAGTAACTTATACAAAAAATTAGGCAAGATCATTAAATCAAGTTAGATTTATTTGGTTTAAGTTTTTGCAGTCATAAATAGTTTATAACAGCTAGATATTGAGATCAGAACAACTCTGTAACAAATCTCTGCATCTGTTACAGCTTTCAAAGTTCACCAAATGCTCTTGTTTAAGCTACTGTTTGTATGAAATATTATTTTTTCACAATACTGATCAGATGAACACCCTTTGTGGTCTCTACTTTATAATATTTTTTGTGCTACCAGTACTACTCACAGGATGAGTATGGGGTGTACAGTAAACTAGATGCTGTCCGTGGCAAAAATTTATTTTTCAATAAACACACGTGCGTGCAATAATTCCTACAGTCCTTTTCACATTCAATACAGTTTGCCAGAAAGAAGAAAAAATCACACAGTCACTGTACATAGTATTTATTCATTCTGTTATAAAATATGTGTTCTGCCATGGTCCATGGTACTTATTACTTTCTGGATGTTCATACTTCACACTTCTATTATGTTCTTTATTTCATCCATTCATTTGCTTTTTAGGCTTCTCCCCCTCCTCCTACTATTCATCTCATTATCTGTAATTCTTCACTCCTCCAGGAAGCTGTCTTCTGATGGGATTGCCACAACAGAAAATCCTCCAGCTCGCCCTATTACTAAGCTACATGCAGTACTGCCTTTGCCCTTTCTGTTCTGGTAACCCCTCCCCAGTTCTCCTCTTTTTGCAAGGTACCTTTCCACCTTTCCTGTCATTGATGTCAACAATTACTCTTTATGCAATACACCAGCTACATTGCCCAATACTGTACATTCTCTTTATTATCATCTTCTCCTGCATCCATCTCAAATGTCCATGCAAGCTCACATTCTTTCCCTTTATAATACTTACCAGCACCGCAATCACCCTTCTTTGGAACTTAGTTGGTCTGTGTATTTCAGGAAGATTTCAAATATAATATTGGTCCTATGGAGAATTTTTTTGTATTGTTCTCCTTGAAGATCATATAATCTATGGTCCTGATTTAGTAATTGTGATTAGAGATATTCCGAGAATATTCCTCTCTTTTGCTAGTTATGCCCAAAAGCCAGGCAACTTTCAAAATACATTTGGCATGATCAGAAAATAGGATATTGTATACTGTAATTTCTTCCTCCATTTATGCTAGCCAATGTGTTTTATTATTAATTTTGGGTATATTGTGCTCTACCAATCATTCCTTCTTTCTTGTTACACTGTCTCCATATTATGGCTGGCATGGTGCAAAATTAACTCTAAGGGAATTAGGTCTGAAGGAATTTAAGGCTGCCCACTGAGCATGCTCAATGCCAAACATATCCACCGATTAGAATCCAGAGCACTAATCTGACTGCTATCTGATGCTACAAAAAGCTAATTATCAAAGCTCCTCTAAAGATATAGGGAAATCAACAGTTGTAGTTGTTATCATTCAGTAATAATGTAATTTTTCCTGCAGTTATTGGTTTGATTTGATTTGTTTACATTTAAATCTGGCCTTCCCAATTCTAGGGCTAATGTTAGGCTGGGGTGGCTAATCTTGACTGTCACTACTCTCTCATGCATGTACAGGTATAGTATTTCAGTCCCTTTTTTGTGAGGTATGGGGCTGATCAACTAGAGTCAGGTCTTGATCATAGGATATGAGCATAGGATAGACCTTTCTTGTTGGGAGCAGATTTGCTAGCTAAATTACCAAACCTATTTCCTTTGGGGAATTGTCATACTAACATTTGATTTGCCAAGGTTATTCAATCATGAACCTTTATTAAGATGGTAGTTAACTCAGATGGGTTTAGGCCGGACAGTGTAGTTAATTTTTGGTAGAGAATTACCAAAAGTCATGTGAAGTATACAGTACCTCCTATGAATAGTTTTACATGATACGTACTGGCATGATAAGCAGCTCCAAAACCTTTTTGCACTCACAGAGAATGTGAGTGAGCTTATGTACTGGACTAGAAAACATATCCTACCGGGTATATTATTCAAATGCTTAGGATGCGGCACTTATGGTTAACTTTAAGTAAATGAATTATGGTTAATGCTTCATTGCAATTTTACATTTGAAATAGGTTTTACATAATGCTGGTCAATAACACTAATTTCCAGTTTGTTTGAATTCTGGCTTTGGACATTTTGAAGAAAACTGGCAGACTGTACTTCAGCAGGTTCAGGGATGGGTTAGTGAGTTTTGGTGATGACAAGAGTACTAGCTTTTATGGGCACTTTTAATGGTAGTGGCTCTTCTGAGGTGTTTAGGGGCTTTTCTGGTTTGTGTTGTCTTTCATACTCCAGGAGACAAAGAATAATGTTTCTAAATCTGTATGTTTGAATATGTAAGGGAATTCAAAATCCTTGTCACAGTTCATGATGTCTGTTGGGGGAACTCACAGTGGACAGTTTTTGGTTTCAAGTTCACTGTTAATCTGTTTCATAAACTGTAAGTTGTAGTTGGAACTACTGTATGATTCCTAAGCTTCTTAAGTGATATAACAGGGTCTGAATGGAAATAAACCTGCTCATTATTATGTAGAAGGCTCTTTGGATATTTTTCTCTGAATATCAGATACACTGTATGAGTCATTCAATACTGTATGTTCATCTGGTAAATCTGCTAATAATGCTGCATGAGATCCAGTGGCAGTGAACTCTTACACACCTCTTGTTGCAGCATAACTTTCATGAGAAATTCTGCACAATAATGTGATATGTATGTAAGTTTTCTTTAGTAACGACCTTCGGAATTATGTAGAAGAAATTAAGTACTGTACTGTACCTGATAGTGTAGTTTTCAATACCAGAAATGTATGAATGCTGTAAATGTGAAGTCAGAAGATACTGTAAGTACAGGGGGGGGGGGTGCATCAGCAAAGGGAATGTTGCAGCAGGTAGGGTTAAGGGTTCAAGAATGATTAGACAATGCAAATCAAATGTAAACTTGCCAACATACTGAAGGACAACCTCCAGCTTTTCTCCCGTAGCTGTCATGCATCCAGAAGCCAGCTCACGTTAGGATCCTCCATCATTGAGGTTACCACTCAAGCATAATGAACCCATGGGAGAAGGTCGGTAACAAACTTACTGTATGAAGATAAACCTTGTGAATTGACAAACAAGAACTAATATTGGTCTTACTTACATGATAATATTTCTTGTGAACTATTCTTGATGTAGTAAATAAGCAATCAGGAGAGCTGTTCTGATACACCCATTCTTGATAGCATTGAACATAGAACTGAATTTCAGAATGGTGCATTGATTAGAAGTCAAAGATGAGAGACAGTAGTCTTGGCACAAAGTGTGCTGTCTGGGTGACTCATGTATCTGAAGCCAGTCCTACATAAGGAGATGGACTCAAGTGCTTCACACATTAATGCAACATGTAGCCCACTAGGAAAGGCAATTGATACCTGTACTGATACAGTAAGTTAAAAACTAACCTTGCGTACTTCCCAAATTACTGTCATATTAATGTAATCCTTCCCTCTCTAAGGTGTGGATATAAAGTTCTGGTCAATGACCGTCCCTGTTTTACTGAGCTGAATTATTTGCCTGACACAAATAATTTGGACGATGCTGTGACAATAAATTCATGTGTCTATACATTGCAAATTATTTGTGGCAGTTAACTGCACAAATTATTCTGAAGATAAACAAAAGTTTATTAAAAATTTAATTGCAGAAGAAGGACCTAAGCAACATATTCTAGCCACCCACCAGGATGGAACTATCTCTGAGTATACTGTACTGTACAGTGTTATCAAAAAATGTATGAAATAAATCTAAAAATTCTTATCAAATGCCTCTAAATTGTCATGGCTAACTGCACTTAAAAAAATTCTAAAAGGCAGCAATATTCTTAACTCTCAGAAAGCACAACCAACCTTTAAAAAAGAAAAAAAATCCAGTTTCACTAAATGTGAAACACCTCCCAAGTTCATATTACCTACAGTATTGAAAAACTGTACAGTATTATGAGCTCCTTGGCTTATGGGAGTATGCTAGAAAGATCACAACAATACTGTACCTGCACTGTGGTGGGGTGATCTCACGGGTCACTTCCCCCCTCTCCTATCAAGCCATATTATAGCATTTCGTACTTCATTCCTTTGCCCTTTATATTACTGCTGTTGGTGGTACAGCTGTAAAAAGTTTGCCTCACAGCACTGCTGCTGTGGGTTGAAATCCTCAGGTCGGATGTGAGAACGGTGTACAGTACATAAGCCGTATGACCCTACCAAACATTGCAGGTTTTCTCCTGGATACTCTGGTATTGCCACTATAGTGATGCATTAACTTGAACAAATATTATAGGTTATTGGATTTCAGCAGAATTTTGTACATAAACCATCTTTTAATGTACGTGTATACCGGTATTAAGAATTTTAATACTGTAATGTATTTGAGTTCTACCCATGTTTGCCAAATTGGATACAGGAAAATTAATGCATTTGATTTGACAGATTTAGGTAAATAAGTTTCATACAATATTTTGTGGTACAGTACTGTTTCACTTAATGCCTTTATTTTTTCTTCTTCTGAACCATTTGTGTTAAAATGCAGAGTAATGTTGAAATATTAGGCCGTAGCTTAATATGGTGTGTGCATTTTGGAAGTGATTTTGAATAATTATGTTGTTTATTTCTTGATTTGTAATTGTAACTTTTTTCTTTTTCAGATTATTTTACTGAGGATGCTTCATCACAGCAGTAACATAAAGTGACAGAGAAGGCGCAACACCCTTGTGGAAGTTTGCCAGCTAGTGTCTTCTGTCTAACTCACAATGCTTCTTCTGCTTCCACTATTACTACCAGAATACAGGCGATATGGTCTGGTGTAGACCATTGCTGTTCTGGTCTTGTACCACTGGGTTTCAGATGTTTAGTTCCACTCCTTAGGAGTATGAGGATTTACTGGTGATTTGTGGGCTTGCAGACATTAATTAGTTTAATTTTAACCTGAGCCATATTAGTTGGGCTTTGCAGAAATTTTTTTGAAGGGAAAGAAGTGGCAGTTGCCATTATATTTTTTTTTGTGATCATCTTCCGAAACACAAACTAAAATGCCTACAGAGAGCCTTGGATTAGATTCTAGAATGGCAGCGATGGACATGGACCCTAAAGGCTTTAGTCCCATGTCAGGACCAGATGATAATATGAGCTCACCCCCTAGTGTATTAACAACAGCTTCTGCTGGATCAACACCCTCTTCCATCCCATCCGCTGGGTCCACACCGTCATCCATTCCATCGGCGGGATCAACTCCAT
Source organism: Homarus americanus (assembly GCF_018991925.1). Lineage (NCBI taxonomy): Eukaryota > Metazoa > Arthropoda > Malacostraca > Decapoda > Nephropidae > Homarus > Homarus americanus. Next base: position 6,569,503 of record NW_024742238.1, on the reverse strand, counting down.
ACCAGTATAATACTCAAGAAGATGTTGGGATGAAACCCATCACCCCATCGTCAGACCACCAGCCTATCACTCCAATGACGCCGGACCAGCCCATAACCCCTGATCAGCCCATCACCCCTGATCAATCCGTTCCATCTGATCAGCCCATTACACCGGACCAGCAACCCCCACGAAGTCCAGCAGTATATATGGACAGTTTGAAAGATGGAATGTATGTGGAGAAAATGGACATGAGTGTCAGTGCAACAAACAGACACTCACATCCCAGTGGAAGCAGAGACAGTGAACGACGTGATGATTGTTCTTGTATTCTTTGTGAGGACCACAGAAGACATGCAAATGATCCACATCCAGAAAATGATTGTGATTATATGCTTGACGGAAGTGCAAAGGATCGATACAGTGGTGAAATAAAAGTAAAGACAAAAAGAAACAAAGACCCAAACGCAGAGCGCAAACCCCGTAAACGTAAACAGTCGGGAAAAATGCACTACCAAAGTGAAATATCTCAAGATTCAGAAGTGACTGGTATAAGAATGAAGATTAAAATGACCCTCCCTCCACTTAAAGACAACAGTTCACGTGCAGTTGCAGATGTACCCATGGGAAACCGAACTTTTAGTGTCAATTCTAGTCTAAGTGAAAAGGGGTCTGGAAAGAGAAAAAATTATCATGGCAGTGACAATGATAATTACAAATTAGGGGAAGGAAGAAAACGGAGAAGAGCTTCTGGTACAGAATTTGAGTGGGGTCCAGTATTAAGTGAAGTGAATGGTGAACCTCAGTCACCTTGGGCGTGGAAACTACCCCCATTAGTTTTGTTCAAAATTCTGGACTTGGTCACTCAAAATGTGGGAACAATTCCATTTCTTCTGAGGTGAGTATATCTATTATCTATGCTTTGTAATGATATACAGTACTGTAGCTTTAAAAAGCTTTCCTTGTGCAATCCTTCCTTATTTAGCTACCAATTATTATACTGTACTGTAATTATTAACTATGAAGTCTATTTTCACAGATCTATTACAGACTTTTTGTTTCCAACCCATTTTTTTTGTCGTTAGTTGTTCGATGCATAGAATCTAACTTCCTTTAAACCTAAATACAATATGGTATGTCATTCATTGACTGGCTGTATGTATCTTGTGGAGACTTCCCTTGACCAAAATTTCCTTGACTTCATTCTTGCATCCATGCAACCATCCCTCACCCATTACACTTCTGTGAGTCCATACTATGACATTTGTTGTGAAATTTAAAACAGCAGTATGGTTAGACAAAATGGTTGTTGATTTTCAGAATTTACCAATTTTTAAAAACTGATAAGTGTATGGGAACCAGAATTCTAACCTACTGTTGTCGTTACTTAACTTTACTAGTGTTATATGATAATTTGTATGTTAACATGATACTGTATACAAAAGTGTAAAAATTTACTTTGGGAATAAGATACGTAATTTTGTTCTTAATTTTTTTGATCTGAGTAAAGTGATTAGTACAGTAGTTCCTTAGTTATTCTGGGTTAACCTTCCTTATCAGAGGATTTTCTGTATGGAAGGGAGGAAACCTTCATTTCTGATATAGATTTGGTAGAGTCAATGTATATTGAGGGTCAGAGGTCAGCATTTAGAAATTCAATTTAGTTGATATTGTGGGTGTTCAGACAGTCAAGGTATATGATAGCTATATTCTTCATGCAGATTTAGGTATACAGTAGCCATATTGGGAAAGTAGTGCAAAGAGTTGTACAAAAACATTGATCAAAAGTAATTTCCTCTGCACCGTGGGAAGTCATCACTAGACTTCATTAATGGTTCTCATATTTTAAGGAAAGTACCAGTGTCTCACTGGACATGAAAGGTCTGTAAATAGCTGCAAAAGTAATTAATGCTGAATTGGATGTTGGGATTGCTGTGTCAAACTTCCACTTCATTTCATTTGTTTATGATAGAAGTTTGGAAGAACTTTTTTGTATGAAATCCATAACTTTTGTCAGTTCAGGACTTTGATTTGGTTGTCGGTACTGTACCACGTACTGTAGGCATTCTCCTCCAGGAAAGTTGTTATTCCAGCAATATGCTCTTTTAAATTTTTACATCAGCATTAACACTTAAGACACACTAATGGATTTTCATCTATCTCTTTTCAAGAGAAATCTACTGATTCAAGTGAAATCCATTTACTATTTCATCCTCTTTTATTTTTGTGAGGTTGTTTTCCAAACCAAGCAGAAGGTGGTAGCTAGCATAATTCATACTTTTTTATATGTGCCAGTAAATCTTTCACCTCTTCTCTCTTGTCAGATCAAGAATTTTGTAGTTGGATAAAGTGAAATTATTTCTCATGGTTAAGGACTGTCTTGGTAACTGAAAACATTATCACAAAAATTTCAGAGTAGGCTTGTCAGTTAATAGAGAGCAGGGGAGTGTTAAAAGTAATAGTGAAATAGGTTCTTCACATGGAGCAAGTGCCCATACTGACACCAAGAAACACTAGAGCCCCTGATTCACAGTATGACCTCTCTTAATTCAGTTCCAGAGGATTTATTCTTACGTTTGTACAACAGATCTTAAGTGAAAATTTTCAATAATTAGGTTTTGTTATTTTTTATCCCTTAAAAATTTTTACAGAAAAAAATGGAAATTAGCAGTTCTGTTTGTTTTGTGTTTACTTAGAAATTTCATAATTCTTTCCTTTTATTAGTTCTTTAGTACGAAGTGCAGAAGAGCGTATATTATGCCATTATCATAATTGTTTACGATTTTATAGTTCTATGTTGCAATAAAATACCCTGTACACCAATATTTATTGGCATTATTAACTCGGGAAGCCTCCTGAAATCTGTGCCACTATGACCCGTATTTGAGGAAATGCTGTACTGTATTGGTTAGGTTTCACCCTTAAGCAATGTGTTATCATTTATCATAGTGACACAATTGTGATTCAACTTTACCCAAATTTCACAGCTGGTTGGTTTAAGCTTCAAATAGGCAATGTACTGGTTGTCCCTGGTTTACACATTTAACCCTTTGGCTATGAATGATTTCCCTAAGCTGAATAAAATCGTCTGGTCGTAGCCGGAAAAAAATGACAGTGGGAACCGCATTGAAAGGGTTAATTTGTTTCTGAAAATATGTTTGTAAACCAGATCAGTAAGTCTCATTGAAACATTGATATAGATAATTAATTTGGTCCTATAGTTACACAAATGAAAACCACTGTACAGTATTTTAAATATAAACTAACTGTATTAATACAGTACAGTGGTCCCTCGGTTAACGAACAAAATTCGTTCCACAGTCGTTTGTTAACCGAAAATTTCATTAACCTAATCTATTATTTCAATGGGATATTGGGTAATTGGTTCCAACTCACAGAAAAAGTACTTACAAAGTACTGTATACCAGTAATAGAATTAACAAAACATTAAATATAAACTAAATACAGTACTGTACTGTACTGTATGGTATACTGTATAATAATAAATAAAAACAATATAATACTGTATTTTAACTTACTTTGAGGTGTGTATGTCGTATTCCCGGCAGCTTTGTTTACATAACAAACAGCTGATTGTAGAGGCAGTCGATGATGACATGTCATATTCTTTACAGAGTGCTTTGGTTCTAATGCCTTCTTCGTGTTTCATAATAATTTCTGCTCTATATATTTTCAATATGTTAACTAAATTTCAGAATGACCAATAATTTTAATGTAAAAATGCAAAAATATTCAAGTGACCAACAAACTGGATGTTCTCTCCACTGTAAACAAAGTTAAACTGAGAAGCGTTGTTGGGTGATTCATTCAGCTGATTGGCACCCAAAAACTGTTCCCTGTACTGTATATATTATTAATATGTTAACTAAATGACCAATAATTTTAATATAAAGAATGCAGAAATATTCAAGAGATCAACTTTTTTGATATTTACTCCACTGGAAACGAATGTAAACATAGAACCGATTACTGTATTGGCGAACTGGCCGATCAGCTGATGCGCACAACAAAACGTGTTTGTCGTAAGGATTTCGTTAATCGAAGTTTTGTTCGTTAATTGAACTGAAAATCCTTATGGGAGCTGATTCGTTAACCGAAATTTCGTTAATTGAACCGTTCGTTAACCGAGGGACCACAGTACCAGTATACAAATATTAATACAAATTAATACTGTACGGTATATACTGTATTATAGATATTAAGAATAAAGCACAGTAAAATAAGTAAAAAATGCTTACAACACTATACAAAATGTGTTTGGTGCCACTCAAACAAAGCAGATGCATTTTGGGGGGATGCTTATGTGCAAAAGTGATGCTCAGTACGGCCACACAGTGATTGTTTTCCTACATTTAAGTGTCCAAATTTCTCTTTTTCTCAATTGGTAGTTGTATTTTTGAAAAACTATGGATGTATGAGCATGACCAATGTTTAAAAGACTGAAACATAAGTTATAAATACAGTACAGTATAATGTTCGTATGCTGGGTATTCAGAATCCGAGCATTGTCTGCGCTTTCAAAATTAATAAAGAAAGTTTTGTTATTATACCATAAAAAAAAAAATTTTTTTGGACAACTTTGAATTAAGGTCAAGATGGGGCATTGACAAATGATACCCTGTGTTGGTAAACCCTGCTGCTATATGGCATCACAAATATTGTGACCAAGTCCCAGGTTGCTGATCTGACTTTCTGCCTCATTTACACAAAATTGCAGGGTCTCAATTGTTTCACTTACTATTGACAACACAACATACATACAGTACAGTATATTGTTTCTCACTTTTGATCTTTTTTTCATTTTTTTATTTTATTATTATTATTATTATTATTATTATTATTATTATTATTATTATTATTATTATTATTATTATTATATTTTCGCCCCCCAGGCCTTGATGTGGGTCAGTGACTTGTGCCCGGGTGGGCTAATCCCCGTTAAAAAAAAAAAAAAAAAAAGTTTTTTAAAATTACCTAAAGTTAAACAATACAGTTTGGACATTACTTTTGAGATAATTGCATTCATTTTTCTTGTTAAAGTTATTCATTGGATTCCCACAGAACATCAAGAGTGTGCAGATTATGGCGAAGTGTTTCTATAGACAAGAGGCTGTGGCACACTGCTGACCTAGCTACTGGACGTATCAAACCCCGATACCGTAATGAAAAGAAGCTGTTGTGGCTTCTTGAGCACAGACTCAGTGATGTGCGTGACCTTACCCTAGGTAGGATGATAATACATTTTATGTTTAAAATGCAACTTTTCTGTGTTTTTAATATTTTTGGGGAATTTTAAGATAATTATAATTTGTGACTTTATGTACTGTGTGTGTGTGTGCAGTACAATACAAGGTGACTTGCATAATACCTCACTAGGTCTTCAAGGTTAAAATCTAGAGAGCTCAAGGACAATTGGGATCAATTCATGATGTAGTTTTGTTTTGGAATTTGTTCCTTATAAAGTTGCATTGTTAATATTTTCTTGCTACCTTGAGCTCTTTACATATTTGATATAATATGTATATAATAGAACATCTCATATTTGACTTTGAGATCTTTTCAGCTGGGTGGAATGAGGCTGTGACACCACATCTCTTGACAAAGCTGGTGCAGTTGTGCCCAAATCTGACTGGCCTAAACCTCTCGTACTGCCATAAAATCCATTCAGAGAACCTTCACACCCACCTTGCTACTTGCCACAAACTGCAACGCCTTGACCTTACTAATGTTATGGAGGTAAGTAATTGGCATCGAGATGTAAACGAAACATTGAATAATTTTTAGGCGAGAAAATTATCAGTGCTATTTTTGTATTTTTTCAAATACAGGTACATGTTTTTTTTTTACAATTTCTTGATATGTATTGACAGGGAATGGATGAGTCTGTTATGATACAGGTAATGAATACTCCTAATATTTGTAATATGAAGCATTGTTTTGTGATTTTTTGTCCGCCTTAGATGACTTTCGTATTATCCCACCAAGTCTAGGAGTTTAAAAGCCTTGAAAATATTTAGACTATGGAAGCAGAGACTAATCCATTGATTAGTTATACCTTTCCACTGAAGCTCATGCTCTTAAAAGAGGGTCTTAGAAATAGGGGGAAAAAAATCTATCCCAGAGAAGTAACAGTTGGTATACAAGAGTCTTTGTGAACACCTTGTATTTGTTGTTTACTAAATTTTACAGTTATCAAGATATTCATCTTTCAGTTTTCTATTTTTCTAGGTAAATTTATGCTCCCAGCCTTCATTAATGTAGTTAATGATGATCCAGGAGTCTGATATACAGTACTGTATAAGCAAAGACTCCCTGAATCTGCCTCTGACTGGACTGCATGAGGAATCTGAACTTCTCCTTGGATCCAGACCCTAAGTCCATTGTGCAACAAAAATTTCTAAGGCCCGAATGCACATGCTTGATTCATTTGAACAAACCAATAATGATGAGTGTGGTAGTGTGTGAGGGGAAGGAGGGAAAGTCCCCTTAGTAGCAGAGTGGCTGAGAGATACTGAGCATCTCATTAGCTGAATCATCTGGGCATCAGGGCTCCAGTCCCTCTCAGTAGGTGTGTGTTTGGTCCATCGTGCATTTATGATGTGTGAATTCTCACTTGCTTTTTGTCATACAGTACAGTACAGGACAGCTTGTAGTGTATTAAGTATACTGTTAGTGAATGGAAGTCAACAGAAGCACGTTAGTGCCACCACTTTAAAGAAATTAAGAGATCCTAGAGAAACTGGAATAAGATGTTAATGTGGTGATGTTGATGGAGGAGTACTGTGTGTGTCATGCAAGTCAGGTGAGGACCCAAATGAGGGATTTTTGTTATTTTTAATTATAATGTATATATACTTTTAGGGTAATAATTATGTCCACTGTATAATTTTAGGGTAAAACTAACTTGATTTATAGGTGTGTTTCTCCAATTTGAACTCTTCATTTATGTGAACGACTCAGGGTGAATGAATCTGGAGCTGAGGGGCTTAAATGTTGAGTAATATATAATCTCTTAACTGGATATCCCTTAAATGGAAGTCTATAATAGGCAGATTTGAGAGCCAGCAGATTGTTCTTGCTGTTTCTTCATTTTTGGTTACGTGTTAAAAAAAATTTGGTCCTCTACACTGATAATGTTGAATATCTTATATTTTGATGATCAACTTTGAGTGATGATAAGAAGATATCTTGCAGTACCTTCTTGTAAGTCATAATTAAAGTGTTATGATAATCTCTGACTGCTCATTTTTCTGTTGTCAACAGTCTCATAAGCCAACTCCTCGATGTGCTGTGGGTCAACAAACTTTGTCAGACTTAGCATCAACAATGAAAGATAGACTGACTCATCTCACGTTGGCCAACAATACTCTGTCCAATATGCCATCACTAATTAAGTCATTATCAGTGAGTATTTTATATTATTGTAACAGGTGAGAAACATTTACATTTATTAATTTGCAAAGTACTGTATTTGCTATTGAGGGCAGAATTATTTTTATAACTACAAATCTCTTATATGGTGCAGTGTATTATTATTCGCTTCATATACATACTGTATAGATTTACAAGAGAACTCATGGATGCTCTAGAGCCTTAACAGTGTATATTCATAGATATGTTCAACACTATTTGCAAGTACCTGTACTGTATTGCAATATAATTTTTAATTTATATTTTTTTAGACTCGTATATCTGTCAAATCATTTGTTAACGGTCTCAGTCCTGATTCAATGAATTTTCCCAGTTTCCATTGCATAATATGTAAAAGAAGAGAGTGAAGTACTGTACAGGAATCCCTCGTTTAGTGCACTTTCATTAAGTGCTTTTTGTTTTACAGGTACAGTATCACTGTTTCATTTTTTTTCCAGTTAGCACGCTTAGTTGCCACATATTTTTTTTTTGTGTGGTTTTGTATCAGAAAATGTTCAAGGTACTCTTCAACATGGCTGTGCATTTGTGAGTTGTGCCACATGCCCAGGTTATATAGTGGTTACTTCGTGGTACAGGTACCACTGTTCTGTGCGGATACAAATACAGTAAACAACACTACATCCAGACACCTTGGCTCTTGGATATGTCCGGATAATAGAATGATTCCCAGGTGTGGTGGAAGGAGGGAGTTATGTTCTCAGCATTAGCCAAAATCCTTCTTTTGACAATGGTTCTCGAATGTTTTAAGTTTTAGTGCACAAACTAATAGCATTGTGATGACTAAATAATGTAAATTTTATTGATTGAATCATCATTCCCGCCTTAACTTAGTCCAGATTGGGATCCATATCAATCCCTTCCTGGATCACTTGGTTAACAAGGGTGAGGTAACATGTTAGCCTCTTCCTTGTCGGCTGGGTCTTCAGGAACACATTAACCGTACTAAATGAGGGATAATTGTTCTAGAAATGGAAATAAAAAACTTTAAAACTTACATTCTATCTCAATTTATGTTGTGTTAAACAAATTGAATCAGGACCTTGACATTCGCTAAATGTTTAATATTTACTTAACTTTCTACCCTAAGCTTGTAATGTACTGTACTGTACAGTACAGTAATTAAAAAATACTATCGATACAAAATTCTATTGAGATAGTATGATAACGAATGAAGGATTTTGACAACCCTACTGAGACAACGGTAATCGCAGTGTTCATTCTGAAACTCATCGACACTCCCCCCCCCCCCAGTGCAGATAGTTTTTCGAATGACTGTACATCATTGTCATTGACATAATCATATATTTCAACTACAAACACACACTCATGTCACTACTACAGGTATACCTCACTATATATTACCTTGTTATATGTCTTTTGCATACGTGTTGTTGATGAATTGAGAACAAAATTATATTTTCCCCCTAAAATTTGAGCATTTTATATGATGCCCGAACACAACAGCTTTAGAACACTAAACAGCCATCTAAGTAATCCCTCCACTACAGTCACATCATGCTTGAGTAAGTAAAACACACTTATATTTCCTCCAAGCACATTTTATTAATACTGTAAACTATTAATGTTTGTCATTAATTACTATGTTCAGTACAAATCCACTAGATATTGAGATACTGTGTATTTAAAAATAAATATACTGTATACAATACATATTGGTAACTGGAGTTTTTGGTTCATTTTAGACACATAGTGTACAACTGCACTGGGCTTACATAAGGTAACACACACTAATAGTCCCTGTATCTATACCAGTGGAACATACAATAACTCGTAACTAACCAATGAAATTATCTGCTGCAAGGAGCTGTATAAACAGAAGAAGAAAGCTGTCCAGTAGTCTTTGGGCTAAATTTTTTAATATTTAACCTTGGATGAAGAGGCAGGCAATCCTGCCACTTTGTCTCAACATCTACACCACTCCCTAACTCAGCTGGCCTCTATACACAATTTCTGCAACCAATTCGGGTATTTTTTATATCTAGATATTTTCAAGATTGCCTGTCGGATGTTTAGCGAGGTATACCTGCACTCTTTTGACATACTCTGAGGCTTTTAAGGCTCAATTATTGATTTTAACATCTTCTGTGTGATTTATCTCCCCATCTTACCTTCTACTCTGTAACCATAAATTACTTTTACCAGTTGTCAATTATATGCCCAAGCCAAAGCAGCGCATGAATAATTTCTATCACATTCATAGATAAATAAAGGTGACCAAGAATTGGTCAAAAGCTATTCATACTTTGTATTTTTTCTTTTAGGTCATTTATACAGGGGGGGGGGGGGTATTTGCTCTTTAAGTGATTACTATTGTGGCATAATATATTTAAGTGTAGTTCTTATATTATGATGTTATTGTACTTGATATGTCAGGGGATGCTTGTATGAATGAAAAATACTTATATAATCCATACAGGAAAACTGCCACAATCTCCAAACATTGGACCTGTCAAATGTGATGACTGTTGGCCGTGATTGTGTGTTGATCAACATTGAAAGGTTACAAACAGGATGCACAAAGTTGAAGAATCTTAGACTTACAAACTCTCTTGTTAGACTTAATCAGAACTCACTGCAAGAACAGGTATGTATCTTAACAACAAATTAATAATTTTATGAAATATTAAAAGACAAAATATTTTTTATACAATTATATACTTAGAGGCTCCACTAATGACATTTAAATACTACTTAAGAGACTCCATCTTTTGAATGCAAGGACAGAGTATTTGATAATATGTGATTGATTTAAAAAACTTATACAAACATCAAATACAGTTGAGAGGAATACTGCTTTAAGTGCCTGTTTAGAAATGATGATAGAATTTAATGTACATTTTTTATAGTTTGCCATGCAAGAGTAACACATGTTCATGGATTGTAAACTTATGGCTTCCTCAGAATTTTTTTTTTACTTCTCTAAAAGACTTTGTTCCAATCATCAGTAGACAGAATTAATTTTTCATATATGCTGCATCTGGATCATATTAGTGATAATTTTGTCCATTGATATCCCACGATGTGTTTCCATACTGCAAGTAAACTATTTCCACCTTATATGCATCAGTCTGAAGGTTTAAAGAGCCTGTCAAAGTGATGTGTGCTCACACAAACACTGATATACACTTATGTATTCGTTTAATTGAAGTACAGCACAAGAAATACAATAGGAAACAAAAAGGGTATGGCAGTGTTGACGAGTGAGAATAAACATTGAATGCCAAGTGAGTTAAATAACTATGTAAAGGGTGTGAAGTGCTTTATTCACTAGTTCATTAAAAAAAATATATATATTTTAGTTAAGTATACTGTAGTTGTATTAACGTTGTCTTCTTTAATGTAGGAAATGTTCCACTAGATAAAAGAGATTGTCTTGAAATATTTCATAGGTTAGTGATATCTTTGTGCTTACATTGATGTCCCTATCTGTTGGTAAACTAACAAACATTTTATTCATTCAGGCATCATCACCAGGGTTTCCAGAGTTAGAAGAGCTCAGTTTGGCTGTTATTGGTAACCTCAGTGTTGGTATGAATGATGGTGAATTGGAGCGGGTCCTCAAGAACTCTCATAAACTACGCCTGCTGGATGTTAGAGGGTAAGTTGTGCTGTATTTCAGTAATACTGTAACTAGGTGTAGTTAATAGCATCTAAAGGACTGTGCATTACGCAACCATTTGGATAATGTAAAAAGGCAGCTTAGATGTGATGAATCTAATTAAGTAAGATGTAATTATAGGTATATAGTTGTGAGTTTAAGAATGAATGAAACAATCTTGTGAAGGAAGCAAATCAGGACCTTACCATCAGTTGAAATCTCCATTCATGACTATGGGCCATTGTTGCCAGATTTCATAATAATATATACAGCTCTTCCCCGACTTACGACGGGGCTAGGGACCCAAATCCAGGTCGTAAGTCGAAAATGCTTAAATAATAAATAGAAAATCTAAAATGGGTGTCTCTTTTTCTTCCCAGCACCACAAAACTCTCACCTTCAAGCTTGCCAGCCATTTTAAAGTGAATTACAAATTTTTTTTTTTGTCAGTACACTGACGTTGGGACTCGAAAATACGTAATTTGAAAAAATTTTGGTACGACTGAGGCAGGTCGTAAGTGCGGGTGGTTGTAAGTCGAGTAGGTCGTAAGTGGGGGAGGCGCTGTATACAAGATAAGATCGAAGATACTGGTGGTCTCTCCTACTATCTTAAACTTAACAGTGTCCATTCGGTCAATATATTTTCTCCAGTCTTCATATCTTATCTCCTTTATTTGTTTTGTTTTCTTCATTTCTTGTCTTATTTTTTCTGCTTTTCAATTTGTGTTTGTTTGTACAACCCTTTTCTCTTCATAGTCTTGCTTGTCACTGTAGTTGGTGAGGGTTTCTTTTATATGATAACCAGACTAAAAAAATGTGGCTACAGCAGTGGCGTACCGTGGTTGCACTGATGAGGCATGCAGAACACCCACAGATATCAGTTATCAAATCAAATATCAAGTAGGATATGGCCTAAATTGGCCTTTCTCTAAATAAGGGTTGTCAAGCTTTTATAAACACCTAATTTCTTAAATTATATCAGTAGCATCTGACAAAGTATCTATTATAAATCATTAAATAATGGGTGCAAAAATACTTACGGCAAAAGAATATTAATCTTTCAGTGTGATCTACAGTAATTTAGAAATAAAGTAGTTAAAAAAGTGACAAGGCATCATGTACAATGCTGGCCCTCTGTAATGTTGCCAATGATCTTACTGCTGAACATTTAAATAATTTGAAAATATTTTTATTTATATGATCCGATTATTATTTCAAGTAAAACAGAAAACTGAATAATTTTCCCAAGTGAAAAACTATAATTGAAAGCGGACTCTAGGGTTATTTAGAAATATTAAAAATAATAATGTGGACCAGTTTTGTCCAGCTGACGGAGAGCCGCCGCCGGTCTACATAGCCTCTCGACAAGTGAATGCAGTTTTCGAATTGTATGCATTTGTACCCATTATATTTACAGAAACCTTTTTAAATAGCCACTCTTATGGAACAACAACTCTTAGACAATATAATATCACCGTATAATATAAGACTTCATGCTTATTAAGGGAAAAAGTATTAAATTTGTCTAAAACAGCTCAAATTCCTTATGCTCCAACACAATAAAGTTCATTTAAGCATGTTATTGATAGGATGGTTATGTCTATATGTATGTCCATTGAGGGCATGCGGCTTATCCTTCTGCATGTATTGAGGGACGCTGAATCACCTCGACTTTCCTGGGTGAAAACTGTGAAGACTCTAAAATTAAATCTGTATTATTGAAGATACCATTTAAAGATATATTTTACTTTCTACTAGGCATGCAATGCATACCTTGTATTCATTAAGAATATGCCAGTGGGCTACAGAATTTTTTATTTACAGTTAATAGACATAAACTTGGAAAGAACAAGCTACCAGGAACATGGTTATAGCATAGTTAATCACTTGTAGCAATAAGTGAAGAACAAAACATTTCCTGTAAGTCATTGCTTCCAACCAAGGGCTGCTTTTAATTAGTTTTCTTTCTACAGGTGCATGAACATCACAGATTCATCACTGGTGCGCATTCCACCATGGGATTTGGAGCATCTGTTTTTGGCAGGTTCAACCTCCCCCAAGAGTTACTCAGATCGGCTTGAGTTGGTGGTACGCAAGTGGCAACACTCTTTGGTAGAACTAGATCTGTCCTGGACTGCAAATGCTGATAGTATTGATGCTGCTCTTATGGCTATATCAGAAGAAGCAGACAATAAACTCAGGTTAGTGAACAATAACTTGAATCTAGATTTTGTCAGAACTGTTTGGCAGGGTTATATTTTGGTTTATATCTTCAAACTCTCTCTTCATTCCCTGTCATTCAATCATTTATACTACTGTAATGGATGTGCTGTGGTGCTCCCCTTCCACAACAAGACCCCAAATATCTATTTGGTTTACCTTTCTTGCTTTATAGAAGCAAGTATCTTCCAACAACTATATATCCTTCCCAAAACAATTTAATCCATGCTCTCTGTTTATGTATTCATTGCTGTTCCCTGGATATCCATCTCTTATAACTTCTAATGCATCTATTACATTGTCCATCCATCTCATTTTGGGTTTTCCCTCTTTTTCTCTCTCTTAAGCCATTGTCCTCTGAATTACACACTTTTTTTCAATCTTTCGCTTTCTTCTTTCTCAGTACAGTACAGTACTGTATGTCTATACAGTAAAGTAATTGTCAACTAAAAATCTACTTTACAAAATAATCTATTGTATGAAAATTTTGTGCATTCAAGATTCCTGTTCTGTGGTTGCCGATGCAATCCTTCTAAATTCCTGGTGCTTTATTTACTGGGTTTGAATCCTTCAGTCACAGGAGTTGTAGTTCCTGCCTGACATGCCCTATACTCTTTATTTACAGAAGCCCCTTGGTCCCAAGGTTTTTGGTTAGCAGATACTTTGCTGTACCACTTAAGCAAACCCTGATCTTCTGTCTGCATAACCAAATTTTTCATTTTATGTTTCTTCATTATTCAGTAATTGTATTTTTTATTCTCTACATCCTTTTCAACCATACACATTGCTCACAAGCAGTTATTATGTCAGGTCATATGTGCCCCATGCAGAGTCTATGATAATAATATCAGTTTACCACATTAGGTTTAGGCTTCTTTCCATAAGCAGCATACTCAGGCCTCAATAATTCTATATCTTATGCATTTTGAGAAATGTATTCAAAATAAATACAGTAGATAGCCAAAGCCTTCTTTTATGGAACCAGAATATGACAAAATGTTCCAGTGAGCCATCATATGACTTTGAGTGAGGACCTTAATATTTTCATTTTGCTTGCACTGTATACATTGACAGGTACCTGAACATGTGTGGGTCCTCAGTGACATTCAAACCTATTCGACAAGTATTAGCGAGGTGCAGTCATCTAGAGAACCTCAACCTCACCTCCTGCCGGGCCCTGCCTCGGGGAGTAAAACGATTCCATGAGGCACCTCAACTGGTCACTCTTCGAACAGACATTGCAAATGGCAAATTTGATGAGACCCCAGACGATGATGATGATGATTAGGCCATATTAGGTCCTGCCATAAGAGGTTAGTTCTACAATTTCAGATTGTTTATTTTAATCACTGATATTGTTCCATATTGCTTTGCAGGTACAGGGTATTAGTCTTTAAGTTTCAGACTTGTGGAAGTACTGCTGTGGGCGAAGCAAATGAGTGGTCAGAAAGGACAACCTCCCTGCAGCCCCCTTGGTCTCATTAATGGTTTACTTAGGCAACACACCATTTCTCTTTGATTTGACCAACATCACCCTTCTCAGTATCTTACCTCCTTATTCTTAAGAATTCTAATGCATTTTTACTCAGTTAACCATATTAGTGGTACTGTACTAACCCTGTTTCTCAAGTAGGTATCACAGCTAATCTGTCCAGACAAATTCTTTTTAATATTGATTATAAAGTTGCTGTATAGGTAGTGTATCAGTAATTATCTTTCAAGCTTGGGACCAGAATGTGAGTGGTCAGAAATGATGTTAAATGTAAGGATTTTCCCCAAATGAAGCCATAATGCATCCATTTTTAAATAATTGTTAATTAAAAGTCAAATCAGCTTCACTGTAAAACTTCAGTACTATACCTGCTCCTTTTTGGCCTTCAAATCACAGATAGTGGTTATTTGAATTATCTATTCTTGCACAAGTATGTTTGCATTCTCACCTGCATCCAGTGGCCACAATGTTTCTACTTTCATGTTTTTTGTCAGTGTAACTTTTCTTTTGAGTAGACAATCCTGGAGATAATAAGGCATTTATTGATCATTTTTAGCCAGTAAAAGTGGGGCAATGCAATGGAACACTAATATTGTACAGTACTAAGCTAGTTTAACCACAACAGACTATTGTATCAGATTGAAATATTTTTATGGCTTGAGTTTGAAGATATAGGTATGGATAATTGAGCCACTATCTGACTTTGCGGTGGGAAAATCTCTTTTCTTGACAGATTCATGTATGAGGAAGTTTGTGTATCACAAAATGGTAGGAATTGATATATAAATTTTAAAAGGGAAAATTTCAGAGAATTTTTATTGTTCATTTTACAATTTTTTTTCTTGCTTTCAGAGCCAAATTCGAACCGACCAGCTCATGTGCCCAGTACAAAGCAAATATATTTTGCCCCCAACAAGTGACTGTGAGGAAACTCCTGTGTACAAGGAAAATCCTACATGTCTGGTGAATGTAATTTGGCCTCACAAATTGGATTATGCAGTTGGGGTCATTTCAATATTTTCATGAAGTTAGCCTCAAAATATGGTAACGTATATTGTTTTTGTAAATGTTTACAGACTGTTAAGGGTGGGTGGGAGGTGTTATATTTAGAATGTGCATAAGCTCCCAGGATGTAGGCCCCTATTCTGCAGATTGCCTCAGGGTAAGCACTACTCTTCTGATGTCCTCAAAACATACTAGGTTGTCTGTGTCCCATATAATTTATCCCTGTTGAGTACTGACACTTGCTGTTGTTCTTGAAGAAGTTTCAGGTACTCTACAGGCGATAAACAAAGTTAAATTGTACCAATGTTTTGTGTGTATTGTTGTGACATCGTGAGTGCAGTGTTTCCTCTGAATGCATTTTCTAAATTGGCTTGTAGTTACTCTTGTTAAGTCTGTGTTCATTGTCCTACCACCAGGTCCTCCAGAGGTAATATTATTCCAAGATTAATATTATCCTGCCAGTGTTAATTTTATTTTGCCAGTGTTTTTATATTCCCAACAGGAGTCACTATTGTCTTGGAAATATCTTATTTTTCTGCCGTCTGCATTGTCCTGCTAGAACTAATGTTATTTCCGTGGAGTCCTTATTATTCCAGTGGAATAATTTAAATTAATATCATTATAAAGATAATAAGAAAGTCCCATTGTGTCAGTATGATCTTCCTGGGTTGAATATTGCCAAAAGTAATACTACTAGGTCAATGCTGATGATATTTAGCAAATATGAATATTAGCCTGATGGTTTCCAGGGAACCATCTGGTGTTGATAGTGTCCTGCCTTGAATTTTTGTGGGTTATTTCGTTTTTGTAAGACTATTGTCATTGACTTGATGGTAGTTAGGAAACAAAGTAGTGCCTCTTGAAGGCTCAATCATTGTAATTATGATGAATGATAATTACCCATGGTCAAACAGGTTCTTATCCATTCCATATATAGCAATATGTAATGGTATCTAGCATGGCAGGAACTGTGGTGATCATAATTATAGTGTTTGAAGCCAGAAATAGTGTGGATTTTGTTTCTTGACTTTACACAAGTTAAAAGTTTGTAAAGTTTATCCATTTTCTTTTTTACATAGTAATGTCCAGTGCCGTTCCAGAGCAGATGTATAATTTTTAAACTGACAGATTTTTCTATCTGAAAAAGCATATCCAATTTTTCATTCTTGAAAGACATGATGAAGGCCTGTAATGTACATTTAAGAGTGATAAATTTCTGTTATGTTGCAATGTTTGATATACAGTATATTGTACAGATTATTGAAATTACATTTTCAAAATGACATGGAACATGACTGAGAAAATATATATGTGCAGCTTAATGAGTCATACCATAAGCTGATCTTGAGCATCTCCATTTATATAGTGAATTACAGGCATCCATTCTGATGTCTTCTTCAGCTGTAGACTAATGCAGAGTTATAAAACCATTAGGTAATCTTCGAGATATTTTGTATGTGTGCATTTTTCTTTCTCCAAAAATAGTGAAGCAGTTATCTTTGTTATTACCAATTTTTGGAACTGGAACTAATAAATTTAAAGAATTTTGGAGTAAATATTATTTTGATTAAAGAATTAAATTTTTTAGTTGAATTTGATTTTTATAATGTTAATGTTTTATGTATACTGTAATACCTTTCTCTAACATTTTAAATGACATTGCAAGGATTATGGTAATTAGCAAAGATTATGATGATTCATACCAATTTGAAAATATTTCATCTTTTGGGGAATTGAAAAGTCTTTTGAAGTCACTTGGTCATTGGATTTTTCATTTTATTATGTTCCCATGACCACTATATCTTCTTGGGATTTAGAAATATTAATATGGGATGTGATGTCAGTTAAACTTCTAAGATGAATTCATACTTTGCACAATACCATCTTTACGTCCTTTTTTTAAGGACATACGTAAAATGTTGTGCCTTTCCTGTGTCCATGACGAGCACATATTTTTAAGAGTCCAAATTCTTTGGTAACCCTTGTGTGCATTTAGAAATTAACTGTCAGGTCTTGGTAGCACAAATTGTCTTCCAGTTCCATCAGATGAAGTTTTGAATCGAGTAACTCTAAACTTCTATAAGTGGCAACATAAGAATTTGGACCATGAATTTCATAAAGTAATGGTTGCATAATTTTTTTCACCTGAGACCTGTATCAGATACTTTTAACAAATAGATTGGTAAATCTTACACAATTGAAGTTCCATTTAATATTTGTGAAGTTTTGTGTGTACAAGTGTTATGAATTCATCTTTTCTAGCATTTTTTCTCACATGGGATAGGCCTGTTAAGTGGGACTGGAATCTAGAACCATAGGATTTTATTTAAACATTTTCAGAACCTTACATAAACTGTGCTTGGAATATCTGTTCATATGACGTGCAAAACACTTTAATAAGAATTTTATCAATTTTATTTTATTTATTTATTTTTTAACTGTTTTAGTGTTAATACAGTATTTAGTTGAATTTTGAAAATTCATGAAGATGGTTTGTTATATGAGAGTACAGTATCATAGGAAAAAAAAGGTGGGAATACATACCAAAACAGACTTACATACCAGCAATGACAGATTTAGAAGCTCAGAATGGTGTACATCCTGCAGATTCTGAGGATACAGTAGAAACATATTTATACACTAGTTTATTGTTTGTGGAAATATGCCTATTAAAGAGGGATATGTAAACTGCATAAAGCATTAAAACAACAGGTGAGGGAGGGCAAAGGTGTGTTGGTACAGTAACCCTGTGAGTTTATCCTCAGAGTCCTCATGGTGTCCATTTTTAAGATCTGGAAGAGTTACAGTCATTCATATATAAGAGCTGGATCGGTGTTAGGTTTATTATAGCATGTGTATTATCCTCACATTTGTAAAGGTATTTGTTTTAAAATATTTTACTCTTGCAAGATAGTCAAATTGTTTTTGTTCTTTTTTATGGGGGTCTGTAGTTGAAAGTAAAATTACACAATATGTATTAATCATATTGATTTTGAAATGTATACTGTAATTGCAAAATTATAGATGAATTTTTCAACACACATTTTAACCTCACCAACTACATCCATTTTCTCTATTTGGAGAGATGTGTTGGCAGAACAACCATGGTACATACTGCTTTGCTGAATTTATTATTTCCTAAATCATTGTACTGTATGTGAAGAGTATCATCCAAAGGAAGATTTGATTGATTTTTAGGGCACCTCAAATACTTTAATATTGATAACATTATCATTAGAGAATATAGTAATGGTAATGAAAAAGAAATAAAAGAAATTTAACTGTGAGGAAAACATTCTTGCAAGTACAGAGACTTTCTTTCATAACTAAATGACATGCATAAACCAACCCAACTTCTTATTGTAACTGGGTTGTAATACAGTAATCCCTCACCAACCTTTGGCGTTATGTTCTAGAGTTCCTCTGTGGTGGGTAAGGGCTGTGTCTAATAGGAAATAAGGGGGAAGTGACCCCCAGAGCGACATACTGTACATAAATCCTATGATGTACAATCCTCAAAAAAAGTATCGTTACTTTCCCATCTTTACAATTTGAAACGCTGGACAAAATTCTTTGATTTAATTTCCAGTGTTTCATTATATGTTGATATGTCTGATTGACAGTATTCTTATATACTGTACTCAGCATATGTATTTATAAAAATTTTGCAGGAATAAAACTTAATTTACTGGTGATTTTGAAATTCTAGCAGTTCTCTGCATGGAAATGTCACCAGAAAATTTTATACATATGCTGTAGAAGATAAAGTTATTGTATACCAGTAGGTGTGGTCGACTCCACCAACTGTTCCTAATCTAGTGGACTAGCACTGCTCACAAAACCACAAACCACATTGACCCTATGGGTAATGATACTTTTGGGAGACTGTACAGAGCAAGGTTTAAATTATGTACAGGTTGTATGCTATACTGTACTTAGAAAATGCACTACAGTATTTTACAGTTTAAAAATGCCATTCCATACACTGTGCAACTATTGACCCAAAAAATTATATAAAGAAATATAATGAAAAAGTTCCCCATGGCCTGATACCGATGCTCTCCCTAGAAACGCTGCTCCCCATAGCACTGTAAATATCTACATTAAAATTTCATACATTATAAGGTTTTCATATGCAAATGTATATATGAACAATATATATACAACTTATTTTATTTTTGACTAGATCATATGCGTAGGGCAGAGAATATACAAAAACGAGCTAAACCTACAAAGTACAGCTCACAGTCAAAATAAGGAAAGATTGTTTGCTATACTTCAGAAAAATATTTATTATACAGTACTGTATGAAGATAATGTCCACTACACTGTACACTGAGCAGGAATTAAAAAACATAAAAAACACTGTAATGGAGCAGTTTCCCCTACAAAGTTTTCATACATAAATGTGTATGTCAACAATATATTTCCCAAAGATTTTGTTAACACGAGATAATACATGTAAGGGTAGAGAACATGCATGTAAGAGCTGGTCATGTTCAGAGTAGATACGAATCTACTTTGTATGCCTGGTAGCCAGCTGCATTGTTTGGTTATCATATAGCATGCACACTCATGGATGTAGCACCTATCTTTTTGTTCATTTCTCCCATTTATTAGACTTATTTATTTTCATATTTTTGTGTATTCTTATATTTTAATGAATTTTTTATGGCATAAAAAATATAAAGTCTTTAAAACATAGAAAATATAACACATCTCACTTTTTAAATAATTTGTCATCCTGCCCCCTCCTAAAAAAAATAAATAATCAGTACAGTTGGTCCTCACATTAAGCGGTCCCGCATTCCGCGTTTCACCGTTAACGCGGTGCCTTGCCAGAACCTAACATTCTTACATTCCGCGGTCGTGAACCCCATTACGCGGAGAGCGGCTGGCAAGCTGCGCCATTTTTGGATCCAAACCTCCCGCCATCTGCCATGTTGTGTAAGAGGCGCGAAAATGGTGCGCACAAGGTCGCCCAGTCATCAAAACATTACCGAGTTCTTTACCCGCCACCCACCACAACTGGCCCAAGTCAGTGATAGTGATAATTATAGTGAGGATATGGACTTATATGGACTTTGAGGGGTTTAACAAAGAGGCCCTGCAAGCCTCTGTGGTGGATAGTGATACAATTGATACCAGTGATACAGGTGAGGGCCAATAATCTGCCCTCTGCCTCGGAACCAACCCCCCATCCCCGTGTGCCCAGCCATCTTTTCTACTAATGTAAGTGTTAAAAAACCTAATATTATTGATATTTCTCTTAATTATTAATTGTGTGTGCATGCCATCATAAAGTTAAGATAATATTTTTACTACAACATAGTTGTGTGTCGTCAAAAAGTGGAGTTTGGGGATCGGCCTGGACTCCATTTCAATTAATCCCATATGTTATGTTGTTCACTTTACGCGTTCCTCACTTTCCGCGGGACCCTCCGGGTTACATTAACCGCGTAATGTGAGGACCAACTGTACAATATAACACATTCTAGAGAAATTAATTTCCTTCAGTTTGGCAGGAAAAAGAATGTTGTTTACATATTAATGAGAACATATTTTATCAATGAAGGTATACGGGTAAACAGTTTTGAACAATAGTGAATCAGTGAGTTGGACGGCTACACCTGGACCATGAGGGGTGTGGCTGCATACCAGCTCTACGACCTTGAGTGTTGTGTGATGACTACTTTCAACACAGTAGGAAACCTTATACTGTTGTGTACAATATGAAGGATAAATTTTAGTTAATTGATTTAGAGAGCCTAGAAGGGAGATCTTGGCTTGGTAGGTGGTCAAATTTTTTTTTGAGATATATACACAAAGTGAACAAGACAAACTACACTCCTGTACTTGATTGACCTGATCCAGCGAGTATTCCTACCGGTCTAGCCTAGAAATCTCCTGGAAACCTCGGTGCTCAAAATATAAAATGTGGATTCTCAAAACCATGGTTGGTGAGGGATTACTGTGCTGTATTAGAGTTCTGTGCATTGATAATAAATAGGCATAAACTTCTGAACATAACCTGTGTTTGGATTTAATATGGCAACAAGATTTGAGTTATTTTTCAGTATTTTAGTAACAGTATTGTAGAAAATGAATTATTTCAAGTATTTTATTGTATGGATATGTATTGATTCCATATTGTCTGTGTGGTAGATCCAGTTCCTCCCAGACTTGCCCAAGGTGCCTCACAAACTGGGAAATTCAGTACATGTTTTGCAGTTAATTATAGATATGCGTACAGTACAGTACAGTACATGTCAATCCAAAACTGGCATTAATATTCATCATAGATATTGTACAGTATCTGTATTGACTGCACCTTGGCTTACTCTCATATCCCTTACTCATTCTTGCCAATGTTTTATGATGTGCACTGTTAACTGGTGACATACCCAGAATATATCATTGAGAGGATCGTAAATGGTGTGACCATTGTAGTAGTTAGTGTGAGCTTTGTATTTGTTTTGATAATTCCATGTGAATATTCTATCCTGGTAATGTTTTGTGGTCAGTATTCTGATTGCTCATTAGCTCTGACAATAAGTTGTATAGTGCAATCCAGTAAATCATAGTATTTCAGGACAGAATGTAATTATACTCATGAATCTTGTTAACAATGAGATGCTATCCAAGAAAATATTTTTATTGGAAAACTCAGCAGCATTTCATTTCAGAGGTACAAAATTTAAAATTTTTATTTTAATATTATTCATCCCAGTGAACCATGTTTGAATATATTTATTACAAGTACAGTTCAAGCTTATGAACATATTCAAAATTTATATACTGTAGCTGAAGTCCTAAAACTTTTACTAAATCATAAATACATGTAACTTGCCATGTATGAAGAGATATTTATTCTCACCATCTTTAAAATTTACAGACAATATGCTGTACATGCACACAGTACTTTATGAACAGATTTATATCACATGGACCTAACTTTTTGTACTTAAAGCTGTACGTATCTACCCACGAACACACCAAAGATAATTATTTACTATTTCTTTGTTGACTGTTTACATAACAAAACAGTTTACGTAGGAGATGGAATTTGACACCCCATAAGCACTATTTTACATAAACAACTTGTCATGTAGTTAACTAATTGGAAAATATGTGACTCATCATATAGGACAATATATTTCAAATTCTGTAGAATACTTTACATGCCATGTATAAAATGCCAGACATTTAAAATGGACACACGATCACTCACATGTTTGCGGACATATAAGAATAGGGAGCAATTCCTTAAACTTTGTATGAAACAAAATTGATTGAAACATTTTACCAGGTGCTTCTTTGTCATTAGTGATAGAGCATTTGCCTAGCAAGTAAATAATCCTGGGTTTGATTTCCAGCCAGAGTAACTGATTGGGTTCCCTCTCCCTGTATATGTGTGTTTGTATATATATATATATATATATATATATATATATATATATATATATATATATATATATATATATATATATATATATATATATATATATATATATATATATATATATATATATATATATATATATATATATATATATATATATATATATATATATATATATATAAAATTGATAAACACACACAGAGGTGTACCTCACTATATGTGTGTTTGTATATATATATATATATATATATATATATACACACACAGAGGTGTACCTCACTATACTTTGCCTTGCTATATGTCATTTTGCTAAAATGTTGTGGAAGAATTAGAGAAAAAATTAAATGTTATCCTAAATTTATGACCCATAAACAGTGGTGGACTACATAGGGTAGCCTTAGAACGTCAAACAACTGCTGAATCCCTTTGCCTTGTTTCCTCCCCAGCATCAATATTTTTTTATTAATGCCATAATTGCTTAAACTTATATATTTAAAGTGAGTTAAATCCTAATCAGAACCATATAAATTTAGTAGAAAATTTCTAGCATGTGATATTTGTGCTTCTGGTAAGAAAAAACTAAGGAAAATTAATTGAAAGGTTATAAAGTAAAATTTCAAAGACATTTTGATGCTGGCAAACGAGATGTTGGCATTGCCAGAGTGCTTGGCCTACTCACCAGATTGGTGAGAACAATTCATAAGAAAGGAGACAAAACTAATTCATGTGGTCAAGCGTGACACCATTAACTGCTGTTAAAATAACTCTTAGCAGAAGTGGAGTTAGGGAAAATATGAAAAGACATTCCTGTTGCTTCATCTCGGTAACTCCATCACTTCTTACTCCAACTGGTCTCTATACATATGGCCATTTATTTCAAACGTTGGGGATACTTAATAGAATCCCAAAAGCGACCCTCCAAGCTGTAATCCATTTTTAAAACCGAACGTTCAGGATTACTCCTCTGATTTACTGCCTCGAATGTTTAAAAAAATGGCTGACAGTCTCCTCAACTGTCTTGGGTAAGTGATATTTTATTGACATATTTATATCTAAATATTTATTTTAATTTACAGTATTAATAATGTAATTTTAACCAATATTTCAGTGAGAACATTTTCAACTGAAATGTACCTAGGAACATAACCCTTATTTATATCATCTTGTTTGCTATGCGTTGTTTCATTTCGTCACACTTTTAAGAACGCAAGTCCGACATATAGCGAGGTACAGTATACTGTACAATACATTACAGTACAGCACTGCGTTAAAGAAAATAATTTTTCTTGGAACCATGTTTATTCTGTGTATTTGTTTTGGTGAATCACTCGTCCTCAACACGGAACCTGTTTCAAAATAACTGAAGCCCAAAAGGAATATATACCTGTAATACCTCAGCCAACATCACCTGAACTCTAGGTAGAGTGCAGTCACAAAGGAAGGGGTGGGGTTAGAAGTGACCTGTCAGGTCACACGCAGGTGTAAGTGTGTGTAGGAGGGGTTAACCCCAGTTGAATCAGATTCTCCATATTTTTTAACAAATGTTTCTTAGAGCTTGAGATAAAACTACATAGACCCATTTTAAAAATACATTTTTGACTATTTTACCAACATTTATAGTATCATGTTGCATCTGTTTGAATATGTGGTGCCCAGAAAAGCAGAAGTTCACCGAATTTACAACAATGCTTTTTATCAAAATCCAATGCTTCTCTCTAAATCAGAGTATGGAGTGATGATACAAGATTACTTTAAAATGGTCACCCCAAATGGGAGGCATTAGTTGCAAAGGCTTCTCTTGATTATACAGTTTACGTTTTTCTGTAAATATATAGATGCATCAATAAATTTGAATGTTAGGACGGATATAAGTTGTACCATTTCTAATTACAGTATTGACAGTATCTTCCCAGATGATATTTTACCCATCATGATAAGATTGCAAATGTCAGTGTTGCCTTTACTTGCTAAAGATGCTTTGTTAATGCCATTGGATTTTTCTGTAGTTTATAAATTTTGGTTTAATATGTGTCATAAATAATAAATTTACCAGACTTATTTTCCTTGTGTAAGACCATATGTTATGCCTGTTTTCTTGGATAATGAATAAGCATATTGCCCTATTCTCACTGTTGACAAGATGAATTTCTATAAATTAATTGAACTTACCTGTTTAATTGATAATCTAAACTCATGCTATGTTCCAAATTTAAGAATATTGGTAACACTTGTTCAATTTGGAACCCAGTGGGTGATGTGTCATAAATTACAGTACCTGTATACTACAGTACTGGATAGTATTTTTGGGTATAAATAGATAGCTGTTAGGTATGTAGTTATAAGGTGCAGTTAAAACTACACATTTTTTTTATGTCTTTGCTGTCAAAGTATTTATTTTGTCTTTTTCCAAGGCATTCTCACCAAGATAGGAGTGACAGGAATTATTAAATGTAGGGGTACTTGCTCACTTGCCCAAATCAATTATAGTGAAAGTTTATTGTTAGATCACCAACTTGGATATCTTGGTGGTAATTATAGAGCTCAAAAACTGGAATAGATGATAATTATTTATTGTACATTGCAGAGAATGAAACATTGTGTTTACATCATACCTGTTTTTAAAACTGTTTATTACATTATATAACATTGAAACTAATTATTATAAACATATTTTGGCAGTACAGTATATTGTTATGGTAAAACAGTGCCAGTTATCCAGAAGTAAGCCTGTAAATACCTGTACAGTATAGTCTGGATTTACACGGTTTTTGTTTACGTGTTTGGTCATTTACGCGGCACCTTGTCAGAATTAAATGTTTTAATTACGCGGTAAATTTCATCATTTACGAGGGTGAGGTATAATTTATTTATTTACTAAAGATATTTGTTTTCAGCTCATAAAATTCATAGAAATTACCCGGCAAGAATATAATTTACATTGCAGGAATTCTTGTAAGATGGTGATTAATTTAAATATAAACATCCTAAAATTTGCATTAGACATACAAATTTTAGATCTAATTTAAGAATTTTATTAGAAAGAGCAAAAAATTTATCTTTTGTGCAAAATATATGACGTTTATATTCAAATTATTGGCAGTCTTGCAAGGAATCCAGCAATGTCAATTATATTATCCTAATTTTAGTCTGAGGTATTATTTATTACTAAACATGTAAGCCTAGTGTTTTCACCCATACATTTCTCAGAGAGGGAGGAGCCAGCGAGCGTGGGAAGAGGGGGTGGGGGAGAGTTGAGTCCATTATTTGAATGGACATTAACGGGCGACTGTATTTCTCTTAAATATTAATTGTGTGTGCATACCATCATAAAATTAAGATGTTATTTTTACTACAACATATGTATTATGTTGGAAAAAGTGTAGTTTGGGGGTCGGCCCAGTCTCTATTTCAATTAATCCTAATTGTTCTGTTATTTCGTTTATGCGTTTGCGGACCTCCACTGGTTCAATTGACCGCGTAAATGAAGACTATACTGTACAGTAGTGCACTAGAATATGGAAGTACAGTTTTTGCCACAAATTTCTTGACCTTGTCAATTAAAAATATGACCAGTACTGTACACCTAATGAAATTGACATCTTTACAACCTTATTTTTTTTTTTGGTAGTAAAGTTAATTAATATTTAAAAAATATATTGATGTTGGGTGAATTATTAATAATTAATGAGTTTTATATTATATACAGAACTTATAAAATGTCAGTCTACATACAGTACTGTACCAGCATATTGTTCTCTCAATACAGTAATATGAAAGATAAGTATTTATAAAAGTAGCAGCATATAATAGCTAATAAATTAACTGCCATTTTGTGCACTAAAAGTTAGAGATCGATTAAGTGGCACTGCTTCAGATTCATGTCGAAGAATTTTTTGTTTTGATCTGATCATCAGAACCATGAAGTCACTCCTCAAATTTGTTATGTATAAAGGTACCCTTTATAGTGAAATAACTGGATATTGTGTTTGAAAAATTTGATCAGGGTCATGTCAGGATAGTTATGGGGATATGTAAATGAAAGGGAATTTCAAACATACAAAATCTATTGTTGATATCAAATGCATACAGTACTAGGAAGGATATTACAATAAAATTGTCTGTTTAGATTCTACATAATGTACACCATTAACTGGTTCTAAATTTACTTCTTTAACTCCACCGAGCAAAAGACCCAATTATCTCTAATATATATTAAGGCATAAAGGATCCAAAATTGTTTATTGTGAACTGTTTAAGGATAATAGAATATGTGCAATTTTAAAGAGTAAATGAACTGCTGTACTGCACATTGTTAAATTAGAAATACTCTGTCTGTTTCTTGGTGTGATGTGTTGAAAATTTTCACATCTCAAAGTAAATCTGGATAGTTGGCACACAACTGCAATTATACAGAGGTATTATTAGGTCAGGTACATGAGATGGTGTTGTATAGATTGTGCTATAACTGCCAAGATTTTCTCAAGTACTTCCATACCCACTCTACCCCTTTTACAACAATAGTAATGCTTGGTACTCAAAATTGGTCTATCCCAATTAAAAAAAATAAAAATATTCTAAGCAAAGTTAAGAAATATTTTATATGCAAAGTTAGATTGCAGCTGTTTTCTTATTCCCTGTTTATGTAGATGTAAGTCATCATAATGTACGTATTTATTTTTTACAGTTCGTTACTGTTTTCATAATTGAAACAAAATTGTTCTTTTAAGTTTTTTCTTGCCCAGTTCCCGAGAAAAGTATTCCTGATCTCTCTATCATTTTCATGGCCTCTCATTTGCTTTGTAAAAGCATGTAAATTATCATTGTACAGTATATAGAGATTTAAGAGTTCCAGATTTTTATGTAAAGTCATGTATTCATGATCATGGTCAGTGTGTATTCACATGTCATTTTCAGACCTTCCCTACTTTTTACACATAATTCTTAGTAACTGCTTGAATGCAAAAGTCACTTAAGGATTACCTTATACAAGCTGATCTCTTAGATTACATTTTTGATTGGTCCATTCTTATTAATGTAAATCAAGCAATAACTAAGAATATGGACTTATAATGTGACTGATAACTCACGCTGTACAACTGGGAGGTCTGTCTGATGGCTCATTTGTAAGACACCCTAATTATTTGCACGAAGTTTTTTAGAGTGGTGAGAGTCTTTCTTGAATCAAATATTTGACTAGCAGAACAGTATGAATTATCAGTCTTCTCAACTTTATTCACACAGAATATATTTTAGTGTAGGGTCAGGGAGACAGCGTCAGTGTAAATAATGCAACCGCCCAAATACAGATAGCACAACTTGTAATGTGAGCTGCAGTTTGGCATAGGTTACATGTGGTACCCATGAGGCTAGTTTTTCTGTACATAGTAAGAAAAACAAACTTATTGGAACCATAGGGTAATACTGTACTTGCAAAATTGTGAGCCTTGCGGCTATTTTGAGAGGCACATTCTACCTATTACTAGTCTCCAGAATTTCTGTATTTTGTTCTGCAGTGGTTTACTAATGTTCTGTTTCAGTGATGTAATTATTTATGTATGAGTAGATGGGAAATATCAAATTTAGTTGTCTTTAAAAATGATACAGCTGAAGTTAATGTTCACAAGTTGCCTGTTGCTTAGTTATTTTTAATACATTTATTTTCATATTTTGAAATTAAGAGTGATGTTATGATGGAAGATCTGATATTATGCATTTAATACCAAACAGAACATTGTACATAAATGTTCCCTTGTGTTTTATAGGTCATGCTCATAAGAGAGGGAAGGTTCAGGCACAAACTGTACTGACTTCAAAAATTAATATTTTTTTTTTAACTTGTAAAGGACCAAGAATTTGATCAAAAGATGCTTTCTAGAAGTACAGAAGACTGCAAGTTGTTATTTATTTTATGTGGGGAAATAGGGTAAAATTTTGATAATTGGGAGACTAGACATTTGTAGTGATTTTATATTTGGCTGTAATTTGCTTCTCCTAACCTATTTGTTTTGAGAATTAATAGAAACATCTTTACTTAAAATCTAGGTCAGCTATTTTGAACCATTACGATTACTACCGGTAATATATTTTATACGGACAGTCAGTAGTAATTAAAGTATGAAAAGCCCCTTCCACTCAACCTCTTGTGAACATGATCATATTAGATAGATATATTAGAGAAGAAATATTAAAGTGTATGGATAGTTCATGGTGGTTTCGATATGACCTTTAATATATCTTTTGTACTGTACAGTATTTAAAATTTTACTTCTGTGTTGTAAATTTTTTTAATTGTTTTAATTTTGTAATCTTAACAAATTTTTAAGATTAATATACACAGGAGCAACTGACATTCAGAAGAAACTTGATGCTGGTGTGAACCTGCCAAAGATAATGTGTGAAGCAGTTAAATGAGATTATTCATCTTTATTCTTCTACCAACCTGCTTACAGTGTGCTTTGTGAGTAAATGTTTTCTGACCCATGTACAGTATTCTAATTTCTAAAATTATTATAACCTTCCTTACGGATAACACACATCTGTTGTCAAAAGTTACTTTAGTCTCGTCTTCCTAGCTGCTGTTTTATCTTTTCATCAAACTAATCCTACTTATCATCTGTTCTTCTTAGCTTAAATTAAATCTGTATTATTTAATAATTATTAATATTTTTCCAACTACATTATTCATAACATTCAACCACATTATTTTTTTATAATGTTATGTTGGGGTTAAGCAACTCTATAAATACCAAGTGGGTTGAATCTCCAGGCTCCCAATTTGTGTGATTGAGATCTGAACTCAAGTGATTTTGAAGTCATTGTCCTCCAATTTGTACTGTACAGTGGCCCCTCGGTTAACGAACTCAATCCGTTCCAGAAGGTCGTTCGTTAACTGAAACGTTCGTTAACCGAAACCATTGTTTCAATGGGTTTTTGGGTAATTGGTTCCAGCTCACCGAAAATTTCCTAAATTCAACAAAAATGGTAGAAAAGTTCACTTACTTTGAGGTGTGTATGTAGAAGGCTCCTGGATGATGATGATGATGATGGGATTTAGAATGGGGGTGGAGGAGAAGGAAGAAGAGAAGGCATTGGGGTGGAAGAGAAGTCACCCCATGGTGCCATTTCACCCATAAAATTTTAGCTCTCTGGTTTAATTCAAGATTATTTTCTTTAAATCAACGCTGCACTGCATTATATATTGTCAATATATAAAATATATTTCAAAATGACCAATAATTTGCTTGGAAACACAGAAAAAAAGCGTTTAGTTGAAGAGAGTCTCAAGCAAGATGTTACCTCCAGTGAAAACAGAGAGAGACTGACGCCTGTTTGCTGTGTTAAGAGGCTGGATGACTAAAAAATTGAATATTAAACTTTTAAAATTATTGAATAGTATAAACTTCTTGATATTTACAAAAATAGTAAGGAATTTAAGCCCTAGAACCGATTAATGTATTGGCGGACTGATACTAAAGCTGGTTGCCCGGTCAGTGCAAGCGAAAACATGTTGAGGTCGGTTCGTAAGAAGTTCGTTAAGCGAATTTTTTTTCCTTAACCGAATTGAAGATCCTTATGGAAGGCAGTTCGTTAATCGAAATTACGTTAACCGAGGTGTTCGTTAAACGAGGGGTCACTGTATTAGTTTCAAAAGGAAACATTTGGTATGAAGGAACCCTGAAAAAGGGAGAAGGCCGAACCATTCTTGAAGTTGAATATAACTTATGTACTGTACAATTTGATCTACTTTTGTGACATTTAACTATAAAACATCCCAAGTATCACCAAGTCTCACCACTGGATAGAGAGAATGTGCAACTAACTTACACTAACATTATGGACAAATAAATGTTACTTGTGATTTTGGAATGGTGTTGTGTGTTGCTTTTCATCTTGAAAGTTAGTTTTATATTTAGGATATATGTACAGTACAGTGGTGTTGTGATAATTTGTGGGTTAGGTACCAGAAGACATTGTTAATTAGAGTTTATTTTATTTAAATGGAAATAATCAGTTAGGCTCTGGAGGCCAAAAATGCGCATAAACTGTTCCAAAACTGCTTTAATAAAAACTAGACATCATACATAATATTGTACATAAACAAATACAGTACCACATATTGTACAAATGGTAGTTCTGTATTACATACGCAGCTTCTTCCCTTTTCATAATCATCTGCTGGGTTATGCCAGTACGTATGCCAACATGGAGATAGACAGCATGACACTGAAGGGTAGTGGGGAGTAGTGGTACCTGGGCTGCCTGGCTGATTGTCTGTGTAAACAAAGCACTGGGAATTTAATACTACAATAACTCATCTGGGGTTAAGTGTGGCATATTTATTTTTTTCTTTCGGAAAATTTATTATTATACGACAAAGTTTTATGAATCTGGTTCCAAATAAACCTACATACAGTACAGTACTATGGGGATTATGGTGAAGTTGCATAATGTTGTGTAAAGGGGGTTGTATGTAGGGTAACAAGTACTTGGGAGTGAAGGGAGGGGATTTTCCGCTCAGTCCACCACCCAACCACCCTACCTTCCACCTCTCCCACACAATTCACTTTAGAGCATTGAAATGATATTTACACGAACTTTTATGGTTACTTATGTAATTAAATACTATGGTAACTGGTACTTGGCCATGAATTGTGAATATTTTACCATAATATTAAAAAAGGTGGTAGAAATAGAGGTACATACCTGCAAATTCAAGAGCATGAACTTGTATTTTGCAAATTATCGCAACTCTAATGTATATTGTTAACGGTCAAAGGTGCCTGCTAGCTAGGACCAATGTGTCTATCAGAGGATAATTATAAGAAGGGAAGGAGCTGTTTGTGTAATACTGTACTGTATAGAACTACTTTTTTTGTCTCCAAGCAATATATTTTCTTATTCAGTGTTGGTTTGCTAATTTGATGGGACAGCAGTGGTGGTATGGTGGCTATGTTACTGCATAGCTGAGTAGGAGGAAAGGACAGCAAACTCCTCTGTGGGGTCATCAGGGTCATCAACACTCCTCCACAATGCTGTCCAACAAGTAGTACCCAAGTTTGCCCGTACGTAACACTGCATAGAAAAACTATGCATCTCAGATATTTTTATTATTTTTAATAGGACTTATATGTAAAGTTAATTTTCAAATGTCGAGTGTTATGGGAAAGTCTTGAATAGATCTCTCAACATCAGTTACGACACATATTGTACTGTACTACATACCTGTATAATAAAATCTTGCTTAAAGAGTTAAGGATGCAGGAATACTTCTTAAAAATTTCATCGTAGAACTGCCCATATTTCTTTGAATAATAAAGACGGGGAAGCAAAATTTACCTCTTTGATATAAGATCTTTCAGCAAGGTTTAATTGTATAGCCAATTTGCCATGTCATATGTATGGAGTTATTTACCTCTATGTATATTGAATAACACTAAAGATTCATTTCTACACTTTTATTCTTATATTACCAGCGTGTGCACATGTACATTTCAGTCCTAGCTTTAATTATACTTAACACACAAGCTGGAGTTAAAGAATAAAATGTCATAGACATTGGAAGGCATGAGGCAAGTCCTCCCTGCTGACACGACCTGTCCAGCAAGACTAAAATTCCTCTTGCCCTTGTAGATGATTCATTTCATAACAGTTTTCAGAGGTTTCCTGTACGGATTTTTTTTCCCAGTAACACATCCATAAATTGATTTCCTTCAATGAGATGTGTACCAAATGCAGTGAACATTACCATATTGTATGCTGGTGACTGAGTAAGTAGCTAATAGCAAAATTCAACTCTATTTTCATCATTTCCAGGTAGCAGCTCAACACAAACAACATACTCATTTATAGCCAATCCTATGTGTCATCCCAAATCATAATCCCTACTTTGTTTTCAAAATGATCAAAGAAAGCTTAGTTAGTGAAGAAATACCCTCTTTAACAAAGTCTATATTTAAATCCTGGGCATGTATGTACTAGTTGCAGCATATTCTAAGCATACTGGTCATTAGGGAGTGACAGTTTGGCAAAAGTTTTCAAAATCTAATTGCTTGGGTTGGATTATTTGTCTATCGGCCACGCTAATTCCGAATATGTTTGAGTTTTTTACATCATTGCATTAAAAGGTTTGTGGATACTTTTGGGTTTGGCATGAAAAACGCGAAAAAACTGTAAATAATAAAGGGACTGGCAATGTGGCACAACCTGTTAAAATCAAGTTATTGAATTGGATTATTCGACTACTGTGTACACTGGTTCATAATATGCTATTGTTTTACAACTCAATGCGCTACAAATTATGCCGATATTTTTGCTGCAAGTCACCACATACGTATATTTCGAAAACCAGGGCCCAATATTACCAACGGCGTGGATAGATTCCGTGGAATGAATTCAGGACATTCCCGCTCATGGAACATTACCAAACTCCGTATATGTGCCAATGGCAGGCCAATGGCAATATTTACAGAGTTTGTTGAGGCTCCCTGGACGGGAATGCCCTGAATTTATTCCACGGAATCTATTCAAGCCGTTGGTAATATTCGTCCCAGGACTGATCAACGAATTCAGCCCAAGTAGCTTCTAATGCAATGATGTAAAAAACTCAAACATATTCGGAATTAGCGTGGCCGATAGACAAATAATCCAACCCAAGCAATTAGATTTTGAAAACTTTTGCCAAACTGTCACTCCCTACTGGTCATCCTCTCTAAGGGATTATGGGAAAACTTTCGTCGTGGCCCTCGACATCTCCAAAGCATTTGACAGGGTACGGCACAAGGCTTGCTTTCTAAACTTCCCTCTTATGGTTTCTCTCCCCCACATTGATTTCTTATCTCTAGCTTGAGAACCGATCCATGGCAGTTTTTGTTGAGGGATCGATCTCTCGCTCTTTCTCTACCAATAGTGGTGTCTCACGGGATTCTGTTCTTTCACCTACTCTCTTCCTTCTTTTTATCAGTGATTTACTTCACACGACAACTAATTCTATCCATTCTTACGCTGATGATTCTACTCTTCACTTTTCTTCACATTTTCCCCTTCCTCCTAACTCTCAAACTAGATCTGTTTCTAGAGCTGATATCATTACATCTATCAATGCGGATCTGTGCAGCGTCTCCGAATGGGGAGGCAGAAACTTGGTTAAATTCAATAGTAATAAAACTCCGTATTTACCAATTACACTTTCTAAATTAGATGATCTCCCACCAATTACATTTAAGGATGCTATCATTCTGCCAAATTCTAAAATAGATATGCTAGGCCTCACCATTTCCTCTAGTACCGTATGTCAAGGAAGCCACACATCCTCAACATTGCTAAAGCTGCCTCCCGAAAGTTGGGAATGCTGTACACATGCCGTAGCTACTTCTCTCCTGAGCAGTTGCTTCAAGTATATAAGCGATTCATTCGTCCTAACTTGGAGTACTGCTCTCATATCTGGGTGGCTCTCCTTCTGTCCAACTGTTAGATAGGGTGGAATCAAAGGCATTTTGTCTTATTAACTCTCCTCCTTTAGTTGACACTCTTTCTTCCCTTTCTCTTCGTTGCTATGTTGCTTCACTCTCTCTCTTTTACAGGTACTTTAACGGGCAATATTCGGTGGATTTGGCATCCTGTGTACCGCCGGCAAGGCTGTGGGCTTGTAACATACGTCTTGCCTGCGGTGCCCCCTTTTCTCTGTGAATGTCGGACACACTAGAATAACCCATTACAGTGGGGTATGCTATAACGAATCTAATTGGTTCTAGAACCTCGTTTGTTATAGCATTTGCTCGTTATAGGATTAATCCGTTCTAGGCCCCAAATACAACCACTTAACACTGAAAAATTTCTGCGGAAATTGTAAAAAATACAGTACTTTATCTTACCTTAGTGTTGTTAGTATGCAGGACAGGAGGCAGAGGAGGAGGGCGGAGGAGAGAATTATGGAGAAGAGGTGGAAGGAGAGGACTCATCCTTCCTAGCCCTCTTTGGTGACTGTCTTACAGGCACTTTGTCTGTTTATTTATAATTTCTTTCTTAGTTTCAAGGGTTAGCTTTCTCACTCGCTTTTGACGATTCATTGTTACAATTGTACACTTGTATAACAAAATAGTTATAAAAAAAACACGAATTTCCACATCAAAAGACGAAATTTCAACAAGTTCAGTGGTGCACTGACTACACAATGAACCAATATGGCGCCTGACACTCTTGCTGTGAGCCGCGGTACAACAATATTCATGCGCCAGATGAAATAGTCCCGTATTCATCTGCGTTCGTTATAGCATTCTCAATTTTATAGGTAAAACCGTTCGTTATAGGAATATTCGTAGTAGAATCCGTTCGTTATAGCATACCCCACTATACAGTATAGAGCATCCTTCTTTCCTCACACACCCAAACTGTGGAATGCTCTGCCTTCTTCTGTGTTTCCATACTCATACAATCTGACTCACTTTAAAACGTTGGTTTTCTGGCATCTTCGTGGTGTAGATTAATAAAACCCTTTTCTTTTCTATTTTAATTTCTTTCTATTCTTATTTTTTCGCCCCCTAGGCCCCGTTGTGGGTCGTTCGACCTGTGCCCGGGTGGGCTAATTCCTGTTAAAAAAAGAAAAAAAGTCTGTCTTTTGATGTTTAACCATAATTCTCTTGTCTGTAATTAAGTGAGACTTTCCTCTTGAATACTGTCATCTGGACATCTACAGTATCAATGGGTCTTACATCCTTGCCGACAAAGTCGACAAACGCGGAGGTCATGACTGTCTTCTTCATTTAGGACATGCATGTGCTCTCTCTGTCTTCAGGAACTTGACTACAGGGTCAAGATGGTCTAAACCAAGGGTCGGGGAACTGTTTTGGGTATTACCCAAAAAATTTTTTTGAGTAAAATGAAATTACCCCCAGACTTCAAAGTACACTAGTACAGTAAACAAAAACAAGCCAATTTTCTCCTAAAATTGTTGAATATGGTATGGAAGTGTCTCTCATACCGCATGCATTACCCCCAAAATTTTTAGATTTACCCCTGTTCCCCGACCTCTGGTCTTAACAAAGGAGACATTGCACTTGTGCTTGGTCATAGCTGTTGAACCTGTTTGACTGCCCTTGTAGTTGAGGACATAATGGCACTGCTACCACCATCAAAGCCAATGGCAAGTTGTCCCATGTTGCAGATTTTCCATAACTGACCGACCTAATCCTAAAGTCTCCTGCTAACAATTTCCTGGAAACAAATGTGGTATCCATGATGTGAAGTATCCTTGTATCCAGTTATAGAAATGCTATCCAGCCACAGAAATAAGGCACAATGTTAAAAAAGCTCACAAAGGAGTATTGTATATAATATAATGAAGCTATCAATTTTATCCAGTCAGAAATGAGGAACAATTGTAAAGTTGTCTCGACTTGTTTCATTTACACTATCAATTGTACAGAAATTCATGAGTGCAAAACACAAGAACAAAGTCAATCCTTTAAAAGTGATACTCAAACAATGATTAAGTGTTGACTCATTGAGAACCTGACATGGCAGGTTGACCTAACTTATACTGTACCTTCTTTTTGAATGGCCAGATGCCCAGCCATCATCAGGGGCCCAATGTGGTACTGTACCTTTGTACCTTTGTGGCTGTTGTGTCATCACAGAAACTAACACATCACACCGACCTCCCATGACAGTGTGATTAGAATCAACCTGTCTCTGGTACCATAAACAGATAAGTGTCAGTGACATAAGCATCAACATGACAAAGTAGTGTCATGGGTTAGGTACACTGCACCTGCAAGGTCTAAAACTGCAACCATACAATTTTCCTTATGGGTCCCAGTAAAACTATGCAGCACAGTTGTTCCCGTTTAGTGCTCTGAAACCCATACTGAGGAAGACCAGTATAAAATATCAATAAACTTTATATAACAATGACAGTACAATACACATAAGTCTTACTTGCATGATAACACTTAGAACTGTGGTAGTTCCTGCCAAACTATCCCTGAAGTGCCATGCTTTGACACTTAAATGTTGTATAAGTAGCCTTTGGAGAGCTGGTCTGAAGTTGTTAATTATGGAATGGACCTGAATTCGAAAAATGACAGACATACAGTATTCTTATTGTAAAGAGTGCTGACTGGACAAGCTCTGCTCACAGTCCTCCTATACCCTAAAGAACAACTGGTGTAATGGAGAGAGATGATTAGTATGTCTTCAAGCAAGCAGCCAGTATTATTAAGAACTGCCTTGCATTAGCCAGAAAACCAGATTTATTGAATATTTATACTGCAAAAATAACCTCGGCTGCTTCAATCACTTTATTGATGGTCAAGTATGGTACTTTGCGGTTACTCAAATACTGTTAGACAGTTTTTCATAGATAATCCTGAAACTAACTGCCATAACTATGGCCTGAAATGAGGGTGTTTTCATCTTGGAATTCCCTCTCCCACAATAACAAAATGCTATTCAGGTATTGCTTACAATTCTCTTGAACCAAAGTACAGTACAGGTAATTTAAATCATATCAAATCCTCTAATCAAATTTAATATGGACCAATTTACTGTACAGTACAGTTTACTGCATTCTTTTCTACCTGACAACAGTAAGAGTTTATTATGTTGGGAGAATTTTACTCATATTGTATCAGGTAAATAAAATTGTTCACAAGAAGCCAGTACCTGTACTTAACTATAAGTTTTTCAGAGCTGATGTTTCATGAGAGGAAGGGTTAAAACTATTCTTCATTACTGAAATACATATTTTGCATTTTCTTAATAATGAAATACAATATAGCAAGTACAGCACAGTGCTTCATTTAGAACACTGTGGTTACCCAACAGTTTGAAATTTGTAAATCTCAGGAGTACTGTACAGTAATATTAAAATACTAAATTGTTATAAAAGTATGTACTTGCAACAATTTTATAATTCACTTGTGCAATAAAAAGGGATGTGTTCACATATGATCAAATTGTAACAGCATTGCTGAAATGATTTAAGGAATGAATGCATGTACAGTATTAGTTTGAGCAACTATTGTACGTAGTCTGATGTTTAGAATTCAAGTTCAGTCAATTCCTGAGATTCAACTGTTCAAGTTTTGTCCAGCTCATCTTTTTGACTTATCTATTACTATCTATTGTCCTAGTTTTAACTGGGTGAACTCAATGAATCGACAGTGTTTTATGCAGTTGAGGTACTAGGTGTGTGTATTTTCCATGGTGTCGTTTTCAGTCTGTTGCCAGAAGTACTGTATACCGGTAGTTGTTTACAGTTGCAGTGTACTGTACATTGACTTTTATATTGTAAAATTTCCACCATAAATCTGAAGTCATACACTGTATTCATCATGGCCATTATTAAGATAAAAAGTGTGGTACTGTTGACAGTGCTAAAAAGAGAACTGATACAAGCCATAGATAATATTAGACATAATAAAGTGAATTGAAAGTGGTGAATCACATGCACTCATTGCTCGATCGCTAGGAATATCTCTAGCCTCCTTAAGCCTCATCACAGAAGATGTCTGGTGTGTACAATATTAATATTTTCTCTACATTAATACAATATTTGTACTATGTCCAGGTGTGTGTGTGTGTGTGTGAGACCACATCAATCATAATTACATAATTTACTATAGGGAAAATGAGTTCAACATTCAAAATTCTGAGATTTGACTGCAACTTTAGTACGAAATAAAGTTGAATCTTGGAACTTGCCTGTTCAGTAAATACCTGGTAGTTGGGAAGCTTTTGAGTAATAGGAAGGTCTTGATTAACATTGCTTCACTCTCTTTGAGTTGATGATACAGTACAATACAGTACAGTATATGGATTTTATTTACATATGATGATAGTGCACCCATTTTGCTACATTCAGCTGGAATTGGAGTAAGGTTGATAGATATACTGTACAATATAGACAGTCATACCTGAATTCTACAACACTTAAGAATATTATTCTAATGAAAGTGACTTCTCCTGTTGTTACTCATTTGTAATAATAGGTACTTTACTAATAAGACAGTATTTTTCATAGATAAATAAACATAACAGTGACTACACACACATTTTACTACCGGTATCTAAATTATTACTTTACAACATATATGGTAAGCCAATAAACTTTTCAATCACATAATCCTATTGACACATATAATAGTTACATCTATTATATGTCAATTATCACTATTAAGGTCATGATAATAATAAATTCCAGGGAAAAGAGATTGTTAATTACATTAGGTTGTCCTGACAAGTGAAAGTACAACTAATTATGATGTACAAGAAGTCCTCTTGTAGGTAAAACAAAAGCTTTTCACAAATACAATGGTCATGAAAGACCTGGGTGTCAGTAAGACATAAACCCTCCACATAAATAATGATAAATAATTTAATAGAATAATAAACAGGAAATAAATTAGTAATCCTTACTCACCCATGGAGGCATTACAGTACACTGTTGTAAAACATTACATGTTGGGCTGTCTATAGAATTTCCTTTATAAGCCTCATGTTCTATGCACAATTACTTCTTTTT
The DNA here is from genome assembly GCF_018991925.1 of Homarus americanus. Taxonomy (NCBI): domain Eukaryota; kingdom Metazoa; phylum Arthropoda; class Malacostraca; order Decapoda; family Nephropidae; genus Homarus; species Homarus americanus. The sequence goes on along the minus strand of NW_024742238.1, from coordinate 6,529,815 downwards.
GGCACATCCATACTTGTACCTGTACAATATATTACTGAGTAATCTGTATCATATTTTCAAACAAAACAAAACTGCAATAACTGCTATAGCGGTGAAACAGTATACATTACGTATCTTTGCAGTGTTAAGTACAGTATAGGTCAAACCTCTCTCATTTGGCACCCTGTCGTTCAGTATAATATGTGATTGGCTGTCTTGGCATTAGTTCCCCATGCTCCTTTAAAGTACAGGTAAATTTTTCAGTCAAAGCTCTGTTTTTTCTTAAGCTCTAATTTACTCTTTAATCTCACTTCAAAGAATGCAGCAAGTGGTGGAAGTGATGCTAATGCCATTGAAGCTACACTTGGCCTACACAAGGTGCACACACACTATTTCCCAAGCACATTCTATTGAAAAAAATATTAATACAATTCATAAGATACCGATTTCAATACAGTACAACCTCATCAGATATTAAGATAATGTATTTAATACAGGCATCCCCCGGGTTACGGAAAGGCTGTGTCCTTGAAAATTTTTCCATAACGCGGGACCAATTTTCCCCTTGACTCCCATTATATAATTAAAGATGCATTCCCAAGGAAATATTTTTGGCAAAAATACAGAAGACAAGCACACATGAATGAAAATAAACATTTTTAAGCACATACTGTACATTGATTACTTCATGATGTAACATGATAATAAATGCACACAACACTTGAATTTAACTCACCACAAATTATGTGGAGTGCTGCATGAGGTGGTGAGGTGAGGCGGTGCAATTGGAGTTATTGGGAGTTACTTCCTTGAAACATCTAGTTTAATGTCCAACCTAATTCCTTTATGGAATCTTTTAACACCACTGCTTTCTCTTGAACTTGATGGCCTCTTCTTTCCACTCATCTTGAATAAGGCTACTACACAGTAACATAGTCCTGAGCACAGAAGCAAAACTGAACAAGTTGGGATTTGAAATCAAACTGAGCACCATTGGCGTGGGTGCACCATCCTCTACCGTATTATAGCAACCACTAAGAAATCGACACAACATAAAATCTATAATTTCAGTGAAATTTTGGGTACTATTTCACGATTTTTATGTTTGAAAAAATTTAAAAATTACTCAAATTCTGTAAGGGCCAATTTTTTTGGCCATACCTTGAATTTATTGCTCATTATTTCCAAATTCCGTAAGTGTGAATTTCCGTAACCAACTGGATGCCTGTACTGTAAATACCATATCTCATTTCTAGGATGGTTTACCTTCATGATGGACAAATTATTACAGTATATTATATACAGTACATGTACTCTATTTTGTACATTAACATTTGGGGGAAAATGGTGAAAAAATTTGTGAACAGGATTACATCTTCAATTTATAGCTACGTTGTATATGGTTTATATTTTAATAACCAACACTGTATTATTATGTAATGGTAGAATAGAGGAACTTTTTCACCAGGTTTAATCTGACCTTCTGTGGTTTGGAAACTTCTATGTACCAACATTGGTCAGGTTCAGAGGGGTTTGACCTATATTAAGGAAGTATTTACTGTGAAAGGTAAGAGAAGTCATCCTGAGATCCCTTACTTTGATGAACCCAGTAGTCAGGCAGTTTTGTTAATATGGGGTGACTTAATTAGAAAAACCTTGAGCCTTTTATTTTGGCTCCTAGTGTTTGCTAGAGCTGACCTGATAATTATCATCTAACTTATTACCCCTTTTCTCCCCCTGCACAGTTTGACTTACATGAGAGGTGCTGATGACATACACCATCTACCGTACAGGTGTGTCAGGAGAAAAATACACTACAGTACTGTACTACCAACCTTTTCAAAATGATTTGAAAAGGTTCCAACTCTTAACCTAGAAACAGTTACTTCAATAACACATCCAAACAAGTCATTAGATGCCAATGAAGTAATCCTAACCAGTATTCAATGCAAATGAGGACTGTGATAGACCACTGTGTCCAAAGGTACAAATCTAAAGAAACAGTGCACACCATAAACTCCTACTGATGAAATGGGTGAGACAAGGGTCATCCCCAAGAGCATGACTCCAAGGAAGGTCTCATTCTAACTTTAATTCAGAGAGTAAATTCATATCTCTGAGCAAAGCAATAGCTTGAATGCACTAAGTTTCAGCAAAATGCTTGGTAATGATAGAGAAAGAAAGCTTACTTGCTATATAGAGCAATTCCCAGGAAGTTGCTGATACTGTACAGGTGCCAAGGTCATGTAATAGTGCCTTCCCAGCCATGCACTGGTGCTGCCCCCACCAGGTCCAGTCTTAGGATTCAAGGGCCCCCTACTAAGTTGCCCAATGTTTTCTGAACCATCTGGCAAAGAGCATCTAACCAGAAAATTACTCTTTGTGACGGAGCTAAATTGTGAGCACACGACTACTAAAGAGCCTATTTGCAAAAACTTGTATCACATGGAATGAATATGTACAGCACTATGAAAATAAATCCCTACATATACCCAAGAGCTTGTCAATAAGGAACAGCTTGATACTGATGCCTGTCTAGTTGCTTGAGGCTGGTAAATGCATTAGTTAGCTTAGTACAGTACACAGCTGGTTTTCCGGCATCTTCGTGGTGTAGATTAATACAGCAACTCCTTGACCTACGACCACCCAGACATATGATCGCCTCAGTTGTACCAAAATTTTGTCAAATTACATATTTTCGAGTCTCAACATTAGTGATTGCGCTGTGTACTGACAAAATTTTCGTTTGTAATTCACTTTAAAATGGCAGGCAAGCTTAAAAGTGAGAGTTTTGTGGTGCTAAGAAGAAAAAGAGACACCCATTTTAGATTTTCTATGTATTATTTAAGCATTTTCGACTTACGACCTGGATTTGGGTCCCTAACCCCGTCGTAAGTCGAGGAGCAGCTGTAGTCTTTTTCTATTCTATTTTTTCACCCCATAGGCACTGGTGTGGGTCGATGACCTGTGCCCGGTGGGCTATTCCCCGTAAAAAAAAAAAAAAAAAAACACGTGCCCAGCAAACTACAGTACAGGTATAAACCCCCAAACCCAGGACCCTTGGGATTAAAACAACCCATAAAGAGAGTTTTGTGTTTTGGGGGGGTCATTGGTCCCTAGGTTAAATTTTCTTCCTTGGGATCATCCATCTGTTACCCTATTGTAAGTATCATTATCTTACATCAATGGTTGATTCCACACAAACTCAGTCGATTTTTTTTTTTTTTCATACACTCTCGGCCTCGGAACCTGAGACACATACAAGCAAGAAAACTTGGAGGTTTTTGCTGAAAAATTTATTTATTTATTTACTTATTTTATTATATTTCTTTTATTTTTTTAGGGCTCATTTCACTGCCATGGAATTGTTTTATTAATTGTAATGGGGTCACTTCTAGAATAAAATTGTCTGAAAAATTGTATGAAACCATAAAAATTTGAAATTTCTTTAAATTTAAGCCATTTTTTTCGAGTACAAGTTGAAAAAGTAGGGAAATGTTTAGTTACATCTCGATTTCCATTCACATTTTCCTTGTATTATGGTGTTCATTAATATGTACAGTACTATATACCAAAATAAAGAACAAAGCATGTAGAATATTGTGGTACAAGGAAAAATAATATAACACCAAAACTCATGGAATAATTAAAGGACTAAGCGGCACACCCTCCTTTCACTCTAATGGCCAGAGCGACACTGACTTCATGCTGCGCTGCCATGCACACGATGACCAAGATCGTCTCGGGGAAGGTGATAAGGCCCACACAAAGAAAACGACGTCTGTCAAATGACATCCAAAGTTCAGTCAGTTTCACTGAATAGTTTTTGAGTTATTTGAAAATATAGGCCATTGGATGTTGGCGTCGCGAGTCTGAGCGTAAGTTTTTTCACCTTTTATGTTCGACACCACAACGGCGTTGAGTGAGGCTGAGAGGGTTAAATAACAAAACAAAATTATAGTTCTACGCATACCTTAAATAAATAAATACAGGTACTATACCTGGACGTTAACCACAGTCTTCTTAGAAGTTGAGAGTTCCCAAGGTAGGCTTACATAGCACCAGAGTAAGCTTGCTTACTTTACCTTAAGCACAAAAATGGTATATTTTAAGCTATATTACTGAACACAACCTAAGCTAAAGTAAGCAAAACTTTTTTAGCCTTCACATGTGTTGCTCGCACTATAAGTCTAAACAATTCCCTAACATTTCTTAAAGTGAGTTTGTTGGATTTGTTTATGTCCCAGCAGCTTCTCAGGAGTTGTGAGACATTGGGAAATTAAGAGTTCATTAATAACTGTTGTCTAATTGAATAAATAGCCCAATACCTTGATTATTATCTTTATTCATTTTTATTTGCATTAATAAAATACTGTATCATTATTTTGTTTACATAGGTCAAATTAAAAAAGATTCAAGGTAACTGTTGCCAAATGTTGCTTTTTGTTACACATGATTCTGTAGGTACAGTAATACAATCCTATGACGGCACAGTGCTGGTTGATGGTCCTGCCACAAGATTTTGAAGACTTGGTGTTTCCTTATCAGAACCATTTGCACTCTTCTTGGCTGATTTCTTGAAGAGTCTCGTGACTGGTGAGAAGCTGCTTGAACGGTATTTATTTCTTATTTCTTCTTATTTTTTTTTAAATAACATAAATGATCATTTGAAATTATGTGAGTGCGTGGAAGCAAAATTTTATGTACGGTAGTTTACTGGTGGAACTAAGGTAACATGGTTTACCCCAGTGAAAGAAGCCTAACCTAATCCTTTATCACCACCATTTTTTGGCCATTTTTCTCATTTGTGTAGCTTAGCAGTGGTTATCTGATGACATTAGATAAATTTGAAGCAAGTTTTATAGCTGTATTCTGTATGTCCTTTCTATTGCCAGCCCACTTTTACAGTGAGAACAGGGTATGTGTATCATATTTAGGACTTGCAAGTGCCTTTTTACCTGGCAAGGCAGGGTTACTATTCCCTCAGATAATCAAAGATTACCCGCCTGCCAAGTGAAGAAAATATCCGGTTTTCTGAATCCAGGTTTGGGGTTCTGTTCCTGTACAGATATTTTAAGTGAACACTTGAGTGTTTCCTCTCCACTTAAAGATGGTAACTAATGATCACAGTTATACAGTATTGTGCAATTATGTAAGTTTTATTAGCTTCCACCTTCTAATATATTTAATAATATATTTTATTAGAATTTTATAGTACCAGTAACCATATCACAACCTGATTTTTCTGATTAAAAGCTTCAAGTAAGTTCAGGTGGTAGTTCCTAGGGTAATGAGGTAATCAGGGTTTATGAAACCAATTGATGCTCCCTGAAGGAAAGACCAAATATAAACATAAACCCTTCTTTCCTCTGTTGGTTTTTAGCCTTGGCCTTTAACTTTATCCTGAATTTATTTGCAATAGTACACAAAGATCCACATATATGTGAAGTTACATACAGATTCCTCCAGTGGCTATACATTATAGACCAGACATGAAACACAGGACTTATGGACAGACCGACAAAGTGGCAACTACATACTCCCCAGAAAAAAGTTTGGGAGCATAAAGAAAGGATTGATGTTTGCAAAATTCCCATTTGTGATAAGACAGGAATAAGGGCATGTCCCAGTTGAAGGTTGTCTGTTATTTATATACAATAGATTGTTGACGTTTCAACCTCTCAATGCAAATGCTACATCAAATCAAATTTGAAGCAGGCTATATGGAATGTTGGAGCAAAGAGTTGAGAAGGAAATTTTTTTTAAACTTTTACCTTTATATTTTCTCTGCACATTCTTGACCCTTGCGAAACTAGAGTCAGGGAAAAACTTGTATCATGCCATAAGTCTGCAAACAACAGAATGAGTTAAAAGTAGAAGGGCATGTCTGGTTCATGTCATTATTCCTCCTTAATTCCCCTAAAAAATAAATAGTACTAAAAAAATCATATAAAAGCATCAATCCTCTCTTTGTGGCAGTAGATGAAGTGGTGAACCTCTACTGTACACCCAGTAGAAACTTGGTTCAAGCTTCAATATACAGTAGACTCCATGTCATGCAAAGTCTATTTTTACAGCATTATGTTGAAAATCATGGTATGATACTTTATCAATTCAAACAGTTTATGAAAGTCAATTCTCAATGGATAACAAGGAAACTCAAGCTCTAAGTTTATGATTATTTAAGTAAAATGTTTCATTACCTGTATCTTAGCCTCACCATTAACTTCAAAACTTGAATAATCTCACCACTATCTTTTAAACCATCTACAGCTACTCCCGGATTTCCGACCTACTTGACTTACGACCACCCGGACATACGACCGCCTCAGTCGTACCAAAATTTTGTCAAATTACGTATTTTCGAGTCCCAACGTCAGTGATTGCGCTGTGTACTGACAACATTTTCGTTTGTAATTCACTTTAAAATGGCTGGCAAGCTTAAAAGTGAGAGTTTTGTGGTACTGAGAAGAAAAAGAGACACCCATTTTAGATTTTCTATGTATTATTTAAGCATTTTTGACTTACGACCTGGATATGGGTCCCTAACCCCGTCGTAAGTCGGGGAGCAGCTGTACTGGTATGTATAATGACCTAATATTCTTTTTCTCCTACTTGCAAATGTTTTGGGGTACTGTATGAAAGAAAGTGGGTCCCATAGGCATGACTGCCCATTAGGGACAGTGTGGATACAGCACACTGTAAACTAAGCCTTCGGTACACAATGAGGCAGCATGGCCGGTACTGCACTCAACCGCATTCACTATCCCCAAGTTGTAAACTTAGGTACCCATTTACAGCTGGGTGAACTGGGAATGCCAGGGGATCAAACCTCTGACCCATGGAACGGGAGACAAGCACTGTATCCGCTCGACCACTGCATTCTGGCTTAGGGATATAGTTATAACTAAAAGTTCTATGTGGAACATTGCAATCAAACTTAATGTATAAGGTTTTTATACACAGTTGATGAACACTATTAATTTTGATCTAGGTCAATGGGATAAGCCATTCCAATGATGGCTGTAATTACAAATATATATTGTACAACTATCAGGCTTTAACTGAACGCATACCAGAAAGAGTTAACTGCTATTTAAACCAACGATCCAAATGAGATCCCAAAGAATGGCTAAAATAATAATAACTTACAAAAGTGGGATTAGGTTTCCTTCAATGATAGTATAACAATTCATAACATTTAGTAACAGGCATGATATTGCAAAATTTAATATAAATTTTTATAACACCAATCTACCATCACCACACTGTACTGAGATTTTAGGTACAGGTATCAGCCTTAATTCATATCTTACCATAACAAGTTTCATCAGTCTCTAATCAAAACTTCTTCAATGAATATTGGACACATGTTCATAGCCAGTCCTTGATTTACTGAGTAATAGAAAGTAACCATTTTTGTAATCCTTGTGCACTCTCAGATGGAAAATTGCTGTAATTTGTGAACTGGGTTTGGTGTTATTGTTACATCATTTCCTCAGTGCAGTGCAGATAGAAGTCATCAAAACAGTCAACAATAATGAACATATCAATATTTCTGGCACAAATCATTTGGAAGGATATTGTCTCCCTATTCTTTACTGTCAGTCAGTGGTTCTGTATAACAACACTTGTGTCATCTCTATGCACACCCTTCAAGGGCATCTGGGAGGACTTATGCCTTTTCTGATAATATTCCATCTTGCAGCACCGTCACCAACTAAAACTCATTTATATCTCAGGCAAGCACTATGTGGAAGACCCTGCATTCCTTTATGAACCAGCCAACTAAGGTGCAGAATTCTAGCCCCTAAACATTAAGATATGCCAAGATGTGTACCGTACTGGCTCATCGCTACAATACATAGGAACTATTATCTGTACAGTACATTCAAATTTCTCATGTGATTTATCCACGAGAGCAATCCCCATACTGAATTCTGATTTCTAAAATAAATATGAAAACAATCTTAACTTCAAATAAACTTTGGAATCCCTCAATTTAATTTATTTTTGTACTGCTGAATATATTTTTTATTCCTGAAGAAAGAAATGAACGCATAAAACACCACTTCACTTTATACTGTATTAAGGCTCCTTTCCACATGGCCATGGCAAAATCTCCACGATAAAGAAAGGGACAAGAGAATACGTTCATAGCTCCTCATTATCATGATCCAAACTGAAGTGCAGTAAGACCCCTCTAAGTCGGACAAGCTCTGACTTTTGGGGGTTCGGTGGGGTGGCAGTTGGGTGAAGAGCCAGTTTCCACTTGTTTGTTCTTGTGACCACTGCTCTGCCTTGCATTGTTTTTTTTTTAATTGTATTTAGTGCTTCCCAAGTGTATATTTATAGCCTCTAAAGCAAGTAAAGGTAAAACAACATCCCTGAGGACCACTGGGAGAAAAGGAATGGTGCTCAGAACTCTACCAATTGAAAAGAAACTGAAAATATGAGAGAGAATTGAAGCAGGGGTCTCCATGAATGTTATCTGTGATGAGGAGTTTGGGTTGAAGTGTAAATATAAGTGTGAATGTGCGTATTGTAGCAGCCCCCTATCGTCCTCCACCTCAAGATTCATCTGCTGATAAAAGTAAGTGCAGTGTAAATGTGTATTGTTGACATTAATATTATTTTTGGAAGGGATTTTATAGCAAAATGGTGATTAAAAGAACCAAGTGGGGAGGTTTTACATTAGTCGGACAGCCTTGAACCCCATATACAGTAGTCCGACTTAGGGAGGACTTATTGTACAAGTATTACACTAACCCTAAATACTGTACAGTATGTACCTGTATTTGCTTTATCAAGTCACACTGTCAAGGTATTGTACATATGTACTGTACTGATATTGTATTGCACTTCACATAGTTTGAATATGCAGTTTTGCTCTAACTTGTCCAATATCTTGATACGCATTTTAAATGTCTCACTCAGTGACATCACTCAAGATATTGTCAAACCACACCAAGTCTTAGCACAGGTTATCCAATAGTGATTCTTATCAATTCCAATTGGTGCTTATAACCAATGGGTGTCAGTTTCTTACATCACCTGGGCAGATACCCTTCCCAGCCCCTCCCTTCACATGTCCAGCATCCTAATGAGCTTCAGTTATATAGCATAGCACAGTGAACTTCCATATTTGAGAGCCAAAAGCTTCCCAGACAGGAAATTTTAACTAGGTACTGAATCAAATGAAAATGGTGTAAAGTGCTAAGTTGGTGACTTGATTTATGATGGTGAATCTGAGCTAAATGGAAGAAATGAGTGGAACCAAGATATCAATATGATAATGTAGGGTTTTTGGGTGATGCTTTACCCTGCAGGTGACCTTTCTAATGGAATACTTTTTGAAGTGACCCATTATCTAATGGTTTACTGCTAGATTTTTTGACATAAATAGAATTCTATGAAGAAAGTATCACGGGGAAGAGTACCCAATACATGTTACTGTATATTATAAAACAGATTAATAATTCTGTTACATGTTAGACAGATATTTTTCAATGCAGACTCTTGAGTGGTTTTATATAGGCTTCATTATAAAACTTAAATTGAAAAAGATACTTTCAACATTTTGGGCTTAAATTTTAATTTTCTAAAATTCAGAAGGACTGAATAAAAAGGTAATAAACAAAATGCAAATTAAAAGTTTACCCCAGTAAGCTGCATGTAGAGGCTGATATTCAATGTGACAGGTTGTATCAATATTCCTTTGGGGGTACTGAGCCAGTACTGAGGCAGTTCAGTATCATAGTTTAAGCATCACAAGCAAAATATTTTGCACATGGTTAGGACTAGAAGCCGAAAGTGAATAGATCAATTTCCTAATTTCAAGGATTTGTGTTCCAAAAGATCAATCATGAGATAGACACAACCATGTAATGGTTATTTTCCAATTTCTGTTGAAACAAATTTTCTAAAACTAATACTGTACTGTATATACTGTATGCAACAATAATGCAACTAGCTGGAACCTCCTGGCAAGCCACACCAGTCTATGTAAGTACAATACAGTACAGTAATACAGTAGATCCTCATTATTCACAGATCAATACTTCGCTTTCGTTATGGTGTTTCATGGCAAACTAAATTATTCCCATTTTTCTTTATTGAGCATTGTAAACTCAGAAAATTAAAAAATTTCCAAGTACAGATCAACTAGCAGCAAGTGAAAGTTTCTCCGAGTTTTAATAGCTGGCAGCACAGGCCTTCACCCATCCAGTACCTACAAACGACTCTTAGGTAGGACGATCCATGACCAGAAGTATTATTATTCACACCCATCTGTCGAGGTGAGTTAAATTAATGTAATTACCCGGTAGATAAAATATTTACAAAGAAATTAAACAAAAATAATGTTGAGTGCTGTAGTGTAAACTCTGCATAGTGTAAGGAAGACTGTTTGTTAAATATTTCATCATATATTTGTATGCATTAGACCCTTGCCATTTGCGAGTTTGCAATTCGCCATGGAGCATCTTGTGTTGTACTCTCAAAACTTTAGTGTTTCTGTGTGAAATGGTCCCTAAAATACTGCCTAGTGTCAATGCTAGTGGAGTGAAATGTACAAGGCAGAAGTCAGTGATGACCCTGATAAAGAAAGTTTTATTATTAGATAAGTTAAAATAGGGGATGAGTGCTGCTGCGGCTGGTCAGTTGTTTGGTATAGGTATACAGTAGTGCACTGTAAGGTAGTATAAGTTGCTATTCGCGATTTTGCCAATTCGCACCATTTCTTGGAACCTTTCCCTCGTGAATGGCAAGGGTCTACTGTATATTTTTTAATGTTTAAGACTGTATGTAATTTCACATGGATAATCCAAAGAAAAGCTTAAATTTCCCTCATCTCTCAATAGATGACAGCACAGGTCTCTAAGGTGCTACTCAGCCAAGGCTAACCTTTGTGCCGTGTGGACATCGCCATTCTCCATAACTTTCAAACCAAGTGCAACTCAAGGTAAGTTATTTGTTAAAACATGCTTTGAAGGGAAACACTATCCTGAAGTAAGGGTGAAGTGTTGTGAGGTGATGAATGTGTTGTCATGTGAAACAAGGGAGAGTCGAGTGCAAGAATATAAAATTTTATTACTGTACTTAAGTGAAGGAGCAAAAGAACTAAACGTATTTGTTTTTTTAATTTTTATTTAAGGTGTTGTGAGTGAACTGTGTAGATGAGTGGTGTGGTGTCGAGTCAGCCTGTCATCAAGGTGGGCTGGCTGTGAGTGAAATTCATGTCATAAGAGGACTTCTATTTGTATATTTTGGGGTTGCAGTCCTGTACCTTTTATTTTGTACTGGAATGCATAGAACAATATATCATGATTGATTATTTCATGGTAATTTTTGGTTCGAATCTAGTCATGTACTGAGGATCAACTGTAAACGTAAAAAAATTATATAATGTGTTGTAATTGTTATCAATGAATAAATTACATAATCAGTACAGGCATCCCTCGATACACACTCTTGACTGAAGATTCTTCAGTTAATGATTTAATATTTTCTCTATACGATTGACCTATCTTGGTTTAAAAATCATTATGTCAAGAAATCAAAAGAAAATGGCTCCCTAGCATCTCCATGCACATATTTCTCTTCATTTGTCATCCCAGAGTGGCTGCCATGCACTGAAACACATTCATTGTCCTCTGCATCCATGTGCTGCTGCCTGAATCTTTCTTGAGCCCTCCCTCACCCACATGCATCAGAAGTGATTTTGTTCGTTTTCCATTCTTAAGCCATATAACTGCCTGTTATTGTACATACGATTACATCACTGTGCTTACTGACTGTAATTGATGATCGTAGTGACTTTGTTGTGTCATTTTTAGGGAAAGTGCAAAATAATTACTTGTGATTCACAAAACTTGAAATGGGTAAGAACCCTCAGATAAGTCTCAAAGAGCAAAATACAACTGGAATGAATGTTGGGGGCCAGTGACTTACTCTAGTCTAATCTAGATTAATTTGGTAGCTTTAATTATTCAGTATAAGAATATATTCCCAAGGAACAGAACTTAAAATTGTATCGACTTCATTATTATTTGGCCAAAATATCATTCTTAAGTATTTCTAATACTATATTTTCAATGATACTTCTTTGAAAAAATCTAAATTGACTGTATTCATTTGCACATTCTGTATGTTTATGAGGTAATTCAAAACGTTCACTGTGCATCATATTCAGTTTACCCATTCTATTATTACATGGCCTATCTATAAAATAAATTGGTTAAAATTAATACCATCCCAGTTAATACTACTGCACACAAGTCATCTATGATATTAAGATATTCAGAAAAATAAATACTGTATCAGACCTTGCACTCAAATACTGTATCTATAATTAAGCTCTACAAAATTTTAAATATACTGTATCAATATTTATATACTGTAATAAACCTCTCTTGCTCAAACTAAGATCAATATACTGGTAACTATTCCATATTTTTGCTCTCACAAACTTTGTGTAACATCATACCACTTTGGATGCTTGAATATTTTAATAAGAAATTAATTAAAAGGATTTTTTTTTAGCGTTACAGGTTTTTCTGCTGCTTTAGCTTAGCGCATTGAATAACAGATGGTAAAAAGAATATTAAAACAGGGTGATTAACAACCTACATCTTAAAAGTTTTGACAGAAGAGGCATAATTTATTGAGAGATTCTGAACTGTTCTTTTCCCAATACAGTACTGTACTGTACATACATGCAGGACAAAGTAAATAAATAAAAAAAAATAAAAAAGCATCCATAACCATGCCATATCTATACTATTACTTATAGAACCAACTTCATAGCTCATTATATGTTATGCACAGACAATACAGTAAGTTTAGTCCTATTGGCATAAGCTGTCACAGGCCATCAGATGACACAAAGTGTAGAGGCAGTGTAAAATCACAATACCCTTCTTGGTATGTACTGTGTATCATGGAAATGTCCAGGATAAAATGGTGGTGAATATGGTATGCAACTGGAAGCTGAGTTTATGGGGAAGGTGACTCTGTGAAACACATGAAGAGACACTCAACAATAAATATCTTACAATACAGGAGGTAACACTTGACAACAATTAACACATACACAGCGAGTTGATCGACCCCCAATTCAAAAAATTATCCTCGAACATTCCTGCCCGGAGGAGGGTGGATTCGATCACCATCCCGAGGTCTCCATCCGTTAGCACGAAGGTCCAGGGTGTCTTGAGTTAAAAATCGTAGTCTGGGATTTAGGCTACCATTTGCAAGACAGTTTTCTAAATAGGTGCAACTCCGATTTACTAGTTCCTGTGGGAAGAAAAAATACTCATGTCATTACCAAACTAAAAGTTTAAAATACCTTACAATCTGGTACAACATACAATATATTCACCTATCACTTTAATTGGCAACCATTTTTTTGTGGTAAACATTTACTGAAACTGATATTGGCTTATTATAAAAAAGACTGGTGCTTGTTTCCATGAGTCAAACTCGGTGGATAGAAAACAAATACAGTACAGGTATGTAAGTAGACTATTTCCTTGTACAGCATAACACTGCTGCACCTCTTTAACACAGTACCATATAGTCACTGAATATGAAAAGAATACAGTACTGTGATTTAAACTTACTGGTCCATGATCAATTTATAAAAGATTTGTTTTAAAGAACATCTGCTAAGTAAACTGTGGATTTCATTTATCCAACCAACACCTCTCTCTACAAGTAGTTAATTAACTATTTCTTGTACTGTATACTACTTCATAAACCACTGAAGAATGAATTACATAAATGTTTATCACTCAGAAAAGAGAAAGTTTTATTTATTTACAATAAGTAACTCCCAGTATGAACTCTATGCTTGTGATAAGCTCACTATTTCCTTAATGCTTATGCATCTTGTAGTGTGCTAATAAATTAATGATATTGTTGTTGAAATTAGTGCATGTTTTGTAATCTACAATAAAATGAGCTAAGCCAAAAAAAAATTTGGTGTAAAAAAGAAAATATCATGACCCCACCTCCCATATTGGACATATATTGTACACTACAGTATTCCCTCACCTGAAAAACCCTGTGGCTGGCAAGACTAAAGGTTTATGGGAAATAGGGGGTCAGGTTCCATGGCCGCGGATATGCATCGTTAAAACTTAACTAAGTTGCCTGTTCCTTCACTAAAAAATACCAGTACGGTATTGTACATTTAATTAAATTTGAGTCAAATACATAGAAGATAGCTTTATATAAATTTTACAGTAAATCTCCGTGGAGATGGCATATGGCTATAAAATAAGAAAAATGGAGAGCGTGTGTGTGTGTCTGTATATGTGGACTTGGCAGGTTGCCAAGTTAGACAGTCCCTGTAGCTACATCCCTTAGCTCTCTCCCTACCAGGCCAAACCATGTTATTGTTATTTTTCAACTCATATTTTTGGGTAGATATTGTATAAATAATTGTATTCTCATTTTTTACTGTTACATGCACACACAATCATTCATACAGAATGTGAGAAATAAAACACATGAATATCACAAGGTCAAAGCAAAGAGAATAAAAACATTTTTATGTCCACGGGAATTAGTGTTGGTTCGTGGGAGGAGGGAGCAGGAGGGGTGTGTGTGGTGTCGGATCTCAGCCTCTCCCTACCAGGATAAGCTGTGAGCAGCATATTTTTCTTTTTCAATTCGTAGTTTCAGGTAGATGCATGTAATTTTATTATTGTTTTTACTGTTACATGCACATTCAATCGTTCATACAGAATGTAAAAAAAAAAAAAAAAAAATAGATTAAGAGAATATACATTTCTTACGTTACGAGAGTTAGCCAACAATCGTGAGAAGAGGGAGCGCGCTCCTGTTACCCGTGTCTTAGTGAAACGATTGCCAAATGGCAATGCAGCAATTTTCCTTTTCTATTATTTATTAGTACAGTACAGTATTATATTTATTCATTCCTCACATTTACGGAGGAACACATTAGACAACAGAGGGATAAAGACGCAACACTAATCTGCCGATACTTGAAATTCAATGCTGTAATTGGCGAGGGTTTACTGTACATTATTATTAAGTCCTGCACATAATAAAAGCAAACTGAAAACAAATTCATAAACAAACCTCATGAGACCGAATTAAGCCCAGGGCAGAGAAGGACAGGAGGCGACAGAGACCTTCAAAGGAGCGGTCATCACCATGTTGAAGAAAAGTTTCTGCCATTGCTGCCAGCTGATTGCCCGAGACAACCCCAACTTTGTGCAGCTCACTCATAAATCTCCACAGAAAATTATCTCCATTAATTTTATGTAACACAGCTCTAAGATTTGGGACATTTCATTCATAAAATATACACAGGATTGTTTTTCAAACATATGTGCCTTATTAACAAAGTAATTTTGAGATTTCTGTGAGAAAGGGATCATTAATATTGTTTAAAATCATAACAGTACAGTATTAACAAAATACATATACAGTAGTACATATTTTAGAACTCTTACTTGAGATGGCCAATAAATCTTTTTCTGGCAAGAATTTCCTCCTGGATCAATTGTGAAGTTATAGGTCCCTGGAAGAAGAAAATACTATTACAGTATTACACAATTTTCCCTAACTTATATGAAGTGGCTAATCTGATTCATTTATGAGTGGCTGGTGGGGTACTTAGTTCTGTTAGCATTATAAGATATTGACCTTAATAGTATATGGATAAAATTGCCAATTTAAACCTTACCTCAAAGATAACACTGTAGTGAAGTATTTGTTGATAATTATCCATGAAATGAGATTCACAGGCTGCTGTGAGATCTCGTTGTATTCCAGCATTCGCCGCTAAATCCCGACATAAACGTGCATATATTGGTGCAAACATTGGTTCATCCTGGGACTACAAAAGATAGAATTTAATGCTGATAATAAAAAATAAACTGCATTATACTATTCTCTAATTTCATTATTTTGAATTAAAAATTACAAAATTGATCATGATGTGATGTAGAGGGAGGGAATTTTGAACATTGACTGTAATAATGCAACTGTATCATAATGTGTAGAGTAGGGGCGCCAGTGGTAGAGCGGTACCGCTCTTGCCTCACAAGCGAGATGACACGGGTTCGATTCCCGGGCTGGTGGAAAGTTGTTTGGACACACTTCCTAGTCCCCCTTGGTCCCTGTTCACCTAGCAGTAAAGTAGGTACCTGTTGTAAATCGAAAAGTTGCGAATTCGTATTCAGGGAAAGTTGTTGGAGCTTCCAATAACTTGCTGACAAAAACCTATGACTCTTCAGGCTTCTACACCCTTGACAAAAAACCAATGACCCTTCAGGCTTCTATGCCCTTAACTCATGAGACATAAAAGCAAGCATGAACTTAGCATGCTTCCCGGATGGGTGCTGTAAGCGCTTCTGCGCTTCACCTTGCACAGGATGTAGGGGGGTGCCCAATAAAAAAAATAAAAATAAAAAAAAAGTAGTTATGTGCGTAAAATTATGCAAAAAAAATATGGCTGTTTCACTTCAACCTCACTGTCATTACTTGAATCTCGTTCAAGTGCTGTAGTTAGGAAACTATGCGGATTCCAACATTTTGTCATATTGGCATTATGCCTTAGAAGTATCCCAGGAATACACCCTGCAATTTACTGCACATATTTAAGAATCGCCCGGTATACAATATATACAGTACTGTATACAGTAAAATCCCATTTTTATAAAGTGGATTGGGACTGAATTCGTTCTGTATATCAAGTGATATTACAGGGTATTTAATTTAAGACCAGTTTTGGGTAATGTACAGAACATTATATATGTATTAGTGTTTAATGACACCATTGTAGGTTAGCTAATATGGCAGGTTAGGTTTACCTCCCTTGTAATTCATAACTATGGCATTTAGGCTATGTATTTTAATTTGATAAAAGTTATTTATTATCTTCTCAATATAACAGTTCAGTTCAGTACAGTATGCAAATTTTGTTATATGCAAGGACCATTTTCTACCAGAAATTCATTGTGTGGGAGATAGATTTAATCTTATGCACAGGTACCCAGGGGGATTAGAATACCTGCAGTAAAGTGTTCATACCTGGAACCAGCAGATGCCCACCCTACTAGAGGTCACAGCCTCAGGTTAAAGAAACCATAATTTCAGAAAATTGCCAGGGCAAACTTTTGTGGGGTGAGTTAATACTGTAATAACCTGCCAGAGAAAATATATATATATATATATATATATATATATATATATATATATATATATATATATATATATATATATATATATATATATATATATATATATATATATATATATATATATATATATATATAAGAATCTTCATTTCGGTTAACGAACAAAAATTCGGTTGACGAAATTCTTACGAAAATGTTTCGACATGCTTTCGCTTGCTCACCAGCTGGAAGATTAGTCCGTCAATACAGAAATCGGTTCTAGGGCTTACATTCATTAAAATTGGAGTAAATATCAAGAAGGTTGTACTATTCAATAATTTTCCAAGTTTTATATTAATTTTTTTTAGTAATTTTAAAACTTATTTAACATAATTACAGTACAGGGAACTAGTTTTTGGTGTGCCCATCAGCCACTTCACTCACCCACCAAGGCCTCAGTTTGTATCTCTGTTCAGTGGAGGAAACATCTTGCTTGTGGGTCTCTTGAACACAGAGTATTTTTACGTTTTTACAGTACAATTATTTGGCATTCTGAAATTTATTTAACATATTGACAATATATAGTGCAGTGCAGTGTTGATTTAAAGAAAATAATCTTGAATTACACCTAGTGAACTTAAAATTTATGGGTGAAATGACAGCATGAAGCATGGGGTGATTTCCCTTCCACTTCCACTTCCTTCTCTTCTCCCTTCTCCTCCACCCCCACTTCTAATTCCCATCATTATCATCAACCAGGAGCCTTCTACATACACACCTCAGAGTAAGTCTATTTTACTGCATTTTTTTTTACTTTGTATGTAATTTTCGGTGAGCTGGAACCAATTACCCAAAATCCCATTGAAACAATGGTTTTGGTTAACGAATGACCTTCTGGAACGAATTGTGTTAGTTAACCGAGGGACCACTGTATATATATATATATATATATATATATATATATATATATATATATATATATATATATATATATATATATATATATATATATATATATATATATATATATATATATATATATACACAGTATATATGTTCTAACTGCATATTTACAAAGAAATAATACCACATAACTGATACCAACCTTTTCAAGAAGTAGACTGAGTATATGAGGTAAATGTGTGGGATCCGAGAGTGGAAGTTCTCGAGCCTGTTCTAGAAATATACCAAGAGACTGTTGTGTCACCCGATTCAAGATGCCCAACATCCGACGGTATACCTGTGTAATGGTCTCAAAATTAGTGTATCGTCTATTGTATTCTTCAGGATACTGTTACCAACAATACAAGTATAATCATAAACAGTAAAGGTAAATATTTATGATGCATGGGACATGATTTTTATTATGAGTAGCCACGTGAAACTTTCATTTTAGCATTATCACACAAACTTTGATTCTGCTTTTATCACAAGATTCTTAGATCAAACTGATTTCCCAAATTACTAACTATCTACAGTAAATATTACAATAGACACTCCTAACTGAACTTTAATTCCTTCTTTGAGGATAGACAAAAAGAGTAATCCCTATCTCAATTACAAAAGATTATTGGCATTTATGAATAGTTTAGATTATGTCATTATAAACCTATATATTTAATTAATACATGCATCCACTTGATTATCTAACAAAAGTACAGTTACTATTTTACCCTGAAAAGGCTATCCTTAAGGTAAATTTTCCAAAAGCTGAACATTATGTTACCAATCAATTCTTGATCATATAAATAATTGACTTAAATTCATATTTGGAAGTAAGGATATTAGTGTATTCATCTTGCTTATACAGTACTGTATCCCTAAGATGATACGTTTTTATAGATGGCACTACATTACATAGCTCAAACATTAGTGTACCTCTGATTGGCCATGCTGTGCATTGGGTTTCCAAGGATTGTCACAACGACGAAGTGGTGGCTGGCCGCTGCTGCCACCATTCATGTCCACATGTGGACCCTCGGGCATTGTGGCTGTGAAAACAAGAAAATCCCAAAACTACTTTAAAACAGACAATACCTATACACAAATATAAAAGTGGAAAATTAAGAATGGACTACACATAAATAAAACACAGTAATAAGAATAATAATTACATAGTACTGTATAGCTAACACAAGTACTGGTGCTTTGTTTTCAAACACAGTACAGTAAAATTCCAAATGCTGCACAGTTGTACAGTTTAATAGCAACACAAACTCTTTGGGGATTTAAGAATGAATTTGCCATATGCTGTGATACAAAGGTATTTTAATTGTATCTAACCTAAAGACTGAACACTTTCAACCGCAATCAGTATACTGTATGGACTAAGGCATTACATACCATGCATTGATAATGTTTCCAAGTGTTACCTTGTATTGTACACTTTTGGCAGTGATTATTTCTGTGACAAACCTTTACTTTTTCTGCAATTTTTCCATCATTCATTCTGACTGGTAAAGGTTGATGATATCATTACATGTCCTAGATTACTTAATTCAGTAACTGTACTTGCAAACCTGACCTAACCAAACCAAACCATTCTTCTGGATTCTCTTGTATATTGAGTCATAAACTGAGATCATTTAAACTTTACTATTGCACATTTCACTTCCTTAAAGAATTTAAAAGCATTGTCTATGTCTGCAGCCACCATGTTTACAAGTGACCAAATTCAGTAATTATAGGACATGTAATGGTGTCATCATTCAACAGCTTTGACTAATATGAACAAATGCTAGAAAAATTGCGGTGTGGGTCATTGAGTGGTTAAAATTATAACCACTGGGTAAACTTTTATCCCATATCAACATATATAAACATATAAATATTACCTTACTACCTTGCTATATGAAGTAAACTTGTTCAGAATCATACTGTATCTGATACTCTTGCTGTATCAGCAATGAAACAGGTGAGAGAACCTTGTGCAATACAACACACAGACAATGATACTGCAACACATGTATTAAGTCTATGAACCAACGTTGTGTAACAAAACCCAAACAAAAGTTAATGCAAGATGCTAACCATGTTTGTGGACTCACTTTATTGGAATCTTGTAGTAAGTAGGTTTTTACACCGGAACAAAATCCTGACACCCTTCAGGAAAATCACATTATCACATAACAGAATCGTAACTATCGTTGGAGTAGCAAATCAATCAATGCAAGTTCAATAAAGTCACATTATGTGACAAGGTGGCGCAACATCAAGTTCATTAGAAATTCCCGATTCTATGATGACACTGCGCAGGTGACGTTCAAAATATGCCAAAGAATGAACAATTTGCGAGTATTTATTTGTATGTTTTACCTTCCTCGGAATTACTTTCTTATTGAATGTGTGAAGGTCCACCTATTGCCGCCTCAGCAGGAAGATGAACCCTCGAGATGTATTTCGCGAGTGAACTGATCACAGGCCTCTCGTTTTGTTTACAAACTGCAAACATAGAAAGTGGGAACGGGAGCAACAGACCTTTTACAGCGCTCACTACAGTAATGGCACTGGGAGGCTGATACAGTACTCGTGCTTAAGTTAGTTTCAATTATTCATTTGTTTTATATTACTTTGTCATATACTAGTCAGTCTGAAAAAATATGAGACAACATAACCACATTTTTGTGCAAGTTAACTTAGTGTCTAGTAGAGTATAAACTTTCTAAGTTCTTGGAAATAAAGCCAGACACCTTTGTCGGCTATCCTTGGTCAAAATGCCTTACTGTTTACCATTGCTGTATAGTTGCATTGCCTAGGCACACACGAAAGTGTATACTCCCACGGCCTAAGTGCACCGTTTATCTTTACTGTCTGTACAGTATTCATGTTGAACTATACAGCTACATAGTCTACCCAATTGTAAAGCTATGAGTTTTACTGAATTATTATTATTATTATTATTATTATTATTATTATTATTATTAATGGTAAGTGAGGTGCCTGAGGGACGGCAAAGTTTGGTGTTTTTTTTTTTGATATCTCAGTTGATTTGCAGTCCTTGGTGTGTCTCTTCGTAATCAAAGAAAACAAGGTGCATCCTTTTGCATTTTGAAACATTGACTCTCAGCATCAATTCCTCTGATCACTGGAAGAGATCTATGGGTACATTAGTTTTGTTCTAGAAGCGTTTCAAATGACGTCACGATTTGTTTACTTTCGAAATGTGGGCAGAGTGGACACACCGTGGCACCGTAAGTAATTATGCACAGATTTTGGTATTATTTTAGTTTCGAGCATCCGGGGAATAGGTTAGATTACATTAAGTTAGTTTGGTTCTCTAAATGCAGATCTTCATAGTGCTTATGTGTTTAGCTTTTTTTTTTAATATTTTGTCACTGTGGTGAATGGTTGTGGTAAATGATTGCACAAGTAGGGCAAAGGCAGGCTTAGAAATTGCATTCCATTGCATATGCAAACCCAAAAATTCAGGTCGGACACTTATTTTCAGATACTGTAATTAACTTTTATTATTATTACTTGTTATCTCAATTATTTATTCTAATTTTTCAAAAGAGCGTCGCCATCTTGTTATTAATTTATTGCACACCCAAAGTAGCTATTTCAGCCATATAATTTTTCTTTGCCTTGAAAACAACGCATAACCAAAAAAAATATTTTACGCATTACGCTTTTCGTGATTTTCTCTGGAAATCCCCCCTCAGTCGCCACCACGTTTGAATTGTTCTGTTGTTGTCCAAGTAAAACTGCTACAAAGAGAGTTTTGTCTCATAAAGTTTAAGTGTTGGTGTGATAATGTAATTGTCAAACGGCAAAAAATATGGTGAAAGAAAATAATGCAGCCCATCTGAGTTTACCTGTCTTCTTATATCTGACGCCTAATTCAATGTTTCATTCATTAGGTGGCAGGAAAATGGAAAAAAGCCTTATACAAGAGCACCGAGAACGCCATTAACTAAACTATCTGATGCAGTACCATTAATTATGCCCACACTATTGGATGAAGATTTGACTACTTCACAATCTTGACACCGTCTACAATAGACGTAAGTGTGCGTGTGTATAATCACAGCCAACTCAATTGTTTGTATACTGTATAGTACTGTACATCAATGTTGGATGCATTCCTTCGTGTATTAAAAGATTTATAACGTTAGATTTACCCCGTAGCGTGAATTTGATTATTTGGCATCATTTCCTGTTTAGCGTCGAATCCTAAATACTTTATTCATATCACGATTATCAAGTAATTACAAATGTAGATAATCTTATCAAAGCAGTGAAATTCTTCTGCCTGAAATTCTTGGCTGTAATTTAGTGGTGTGGAATAAAAATTTAGTTATAAGGGGTTGGAAGCATGGGCACGATCGCTCGAGCTTGTATTTTACCGTTTTTCCTTTTTTGAATATCTTTGGGAATTGAGGGTGCTACAGAGAGCATAATGTATATTTTTCCTCACAATTATAATGTAATAATACCATGATTTATGTAGGTTCTGTGGGAGGGCTTAGGCGGTCATCTTTAGCCTCGCCTCGTGTGTGCCGAAAACAAGTGACTTTTGCTCCAGTGTGATATTAACAGTGCCGGATTAACCATGAGGCACTTGAGGCACTGGCCTCAGCCCCCCCCCCCGACTCTAAGGGGCCCCCCAAATCCAAACATTCTCGAAGTTGAAGCGTATAAAACATGAACTTCGTTCAACGATGTCCTAGCAAAGTCTCAATTTTCGGTCTCTTATGAACATTAAATGTGTTATTTTGCAGAAGCTAAATATTGATGAAATCATTGATAAATTTGGGTATATTTTGTTCTTGTTATTTATAAATGCCCTGAGTGTAGGGGGCCCCAAGTTGATCTGTGCCTCAGGCCCCTATTAAGCTTAATCCGGCCCTGGATATCAACTATATTTTGTATAATAGCCAAAGTCGGTATGAGTACCGCAGATCCATCCACTACCTCGGCAGTGATCATAACCATAGATATCGTTGTATTAATGCTGCTAAGCTAAAAAAAAAAATCTGATTTCTCTCCGCCAATTTTGTATCAATCAGTGTTCCCAGACCAAATTTTCCCAGCCCGCTAAAATCTAATAGAAAACCAGCCAAAAGGCCGCTAATTCAGTTCTAAAACTTCACCAAATTTCCCGCTAAATTTTATGTGTAGTTAGGAGCCTTGATTTTGTAATTATAATAATTTGTTTTAATTATGTATATATATATATATAATGGATTATCATATGAAAACATGTGATATGTATTGTCTAGCTAGAAGTTTGTAATTTGGGGGACTTAAAACAACCGTTCATGCTCTGAAATGCGTGTATTAATATAAAAACTTAAGAAACTAGGATAACTGCAGTAGGCCACATATGCCTGTTTTCACAACTCAAATCTGTGCACACATTTAGACCTGTTCATAACTCAAATCTTTGCTTATGTGGGCCTTTTTTATAACTCATAAATCTTTGCACATTTAGGACTGCTTTCATAACCCAGACATAACTAGAACTATATACTGACAAACTATATACCATATACATAACTATATGACAGAAGAATTAAATTGGTCAAGCTTCAACTCTTGCAGCATTTACTGTATTGCCAACTTTCACTTCGACTGAATATAAAGGAGGTTTTCCAGAGTAGTTGGACTCATACGACTTTGCAGATCATTCTTCAGAATATTTACCTGGCTGAACACACATTCTACCCTGAATTTGAAACAGGAAGCGAGAGAAGGCTTAAACACACAAAGAGAGTTATTTGGTAGGTTCATTACCTGCAGAATCTTCTGGCCATCCATTGAATCTACAGGCTTGAGATCTCTGAGGGTTTCGTGCCTTGAAGCTGGTTAAAAAACTTGGAGAATGTACCTTCATCACAATCATGTACAGGTACGGTATTTGTGGCTGAAAGAACATACAGCAATAAGAATTTCAAAGTTTTCTGGCAGCCTGAGCTCCACCTGCTCAATAGCTTTCACTAAGAACAGTGTGCACCTATCTCTCATTTCTGCCCTATTATATTCAGGCAGTGAGGAGCACACTTCTTGAGCCAAGTCAGCTCCATAGGTGCACTCATTATTAGTGTGCATCAAGTTATCCCTCCAGTTGTTCTGAAAATGCTTTAGACCCAATTCTGTTGGGGTTCACATTTTTTTCATTGACCATAGCTGAAAATTCACCAGCTCAGCATACAATTTCTCAGGATCTGATTGACTTGCTTTAAATTTGTGGTTCATGCAATGAAAAGATTCTGAAACAGGAAGCAGAAACTTTCATTAACTAAACACAGGTGTGTGAGGTCACCTGTCAATTCAGTGCTCTCTCTCTCCGCAGTAGGCCCATACTAATATTAGTTCGATTAAGTAAGATCCCCAAACCGTCAAACCCGCAAAATATAAATTTTCCTGCAAAACCTGAATATAAGCATCCAAATTTAGCGAAAAACCGCCAAATCTGGGAACACTGCTATCACTTAATTTGTTCCCCAACCGTTGGCTATTGTCACTTATGTAATCTTCGACTGAATTGTATTAAATTCAACTTAGCTGAACTAATTATAACTGTGCCAGCATTTTTTTTTCTCCTAAATTTATCACCCACTCAATGATGGAGAATTCATTTACCTGGCTTGATGCAACTTTTTAGGCTTGCCTATTATCTTAGGTTTGTTACCGTTACAAATGGTTAGTGGTTTCAGGGATTCAATTACACTTCCATACCCCTTTCGGGATTTTATAGAAGCTAAATAAATATATAATAACATAAGTTTTAGGTATACAACAACTTGCAAATGAGTTCATTAAGCCATTTGTGATGTTCTCGGCAAATAAGAAGGTTGGTTTGGGGCGCGTTCGTTGAGAAGGTACTAAGGTATACAGTACTAGAATAATAAAGAAGCAGCTGCGGATGATGGAGTCTGAGTCAGAGCTGTCTGGAGCTTCCTGCCTGGCGGTAGCGTCCACCAGCTGGCTGCAGGATATGAGGGATGAGGGCGTGTGAAGCACTGCCAATGAGGGGAACCTTTGCACTGTTGTGTTTCACACTGTTGTGTCTCCAATCGATTTTTGATAAATTGTTTTAGGTGTCACTGGTGTAGGAGATGGATCCAAATGATGTTTCTTTAACACAGATTACCCTGAGATTTGATCAAGGGGGACCTGAAATTATTGGACCATTCCATCAAAATGGTGGAACCAATATGATATGATACCCCACTGTATATGTTTATGGTTGTGGTATAGGTTTTGTGTTACTGTATTATAGAACTGCTAATATATTTATGCTAGTGTTCAGAGTGCAAATCCTATAGGGTAGCAAGTTAGAAATTGGCTTCAAAACCATTTATGAAGTGGACCATGCAGATAAACCTTACTTAATCAGCCGTAATTAGTACCGTAATGTACAGTATTACCTTATCATTGTTTTGAAAGGAAGAGAAACATGAAATAAGGTAGAATGAAAAGAACATGGAAAGATCAGTCCTCTGATGGATGTTTTACACCAGATTTATTAGATGTTGTTGAGTAGGAAATATAACCCCCCCAAAAATACAGGGTAAGGCCTGAAAATTTGAGGCTACAGAACATACAGGGGACTGCTGCACCCGATGAAATTACAGTACAGTACAGCTGTACAGTACCATGAAAGAAAATAAAATGTAAGAAAGGGGAAGGGGCAAATGTTTATATTTGTGTGTGTGGGGGCACACTGAATGTCTACATGGGAAGACATACTGTACCTGTACATTGAAATTTCTTCAGGACATTGAAATACTATTGTGGGGTGTTGAAGAATGTAGATGAGGGACTTATTCCATTACCCCAGGGTGTCTTTGAGCGAGTGGGAGATCGGCATCCCTGCTGGTACCCCAAACTGTGCCAAGGTTTTTCCATCAGTGGAATTTTCATCTTTGCTGACCTTTTACACATATTGTACAGTATTTACAAAGTAAAATTATTCCAAAGTTCTTTGTGGTACAGTACAATATTCAGTGAATGTGTACAAGTTCAAGAATTATATGAAACAAAAATTTTCATTCTTTAATAAATGACTTACATCGAGATTTAAAGATACAGTACCTGTATGAGTTGATTTCACCATTCCTTTAGTGTTCCCCTCACACTGGTCATTAGCTGCAACATTACAATACTTTTCCATGTGTGAACAGTACTGTATACCCATAGAAGCTTGATGAATTACAGTACCATTACAGTACAGTACAGGTACTAAAAGGACTAAAATAGTATTTATATCATGGATGCCAGTGCTGTGGAATGGTGATAAAACACAATGAGCAAAGTTTACTTTATTTGCATGAACAAAATGGTTTTGTTGCACAGTAAACCAGTTATCAAAAATATATCTTACAGTCATTCTTATGATGAATATTTGGGACAAAGGCACATTTTATTCATTCAAAGTATAGTACCTGTGTGAACAAAAAAGATACAGTATAATCCAGAATATTGCTCAAGGTAAATACTGTATGTGCAGCAAAATCTTGTGATATGTATTCCTTGGTTGAACCTTAAATCATATTGTTCAAGAAAAATCTCCTATCAGTGATAATATTGAAGTAATGACTGCTAGATTCAAAGATAAATACTGGAGTAAATTGGCGTTTTTCTGCACTATTTGGATGCTGAATTTTTCAAATTTCATGGACTTTTACTGCAATTTCAGTATTGCTTTTGTTTTTAATAACAACTAAATTAGCATCTGATTTAATGAAGTAATGTCTCTCCCTGGATAAAACCAATCTATAATCAAGACTAACAAGAGACTTCTCAGAAAAATATTGCATAAAATGCTGCTGAAAGCAAGTACATGTGTGAAAGCTGAGGCACAGTTAAGCACTGTTTATAAGGAATCATTTGCAAAATATGACTGAAGATTCTTTTCAGTAAAATGTTACACAATGCCATTAAAAACACCATACAAATAAAAACACCTACTGTACAAAATAAATTGTTGTAGCCAGCTTAACCTTGTACTTGGCAGAACATGTTTCATGTGGGTTTAATAAGAATTTTTTTTTATTAAAGTAACATTCACATGAATGATATTCCCTAAAATTTCCCAAATCCTTCATTATGAAGGATAATTAATACTGCTAGTACACTTGGATACTGTAAAACACCTTACATACATAAAATACAATTTAACCTATTTTGGCAGATACAAATTCATACGATATTCATAGTATTGCAAGCATTCTACATTTGAACTGAATTTCAAAATTAAAATCTACAACCATCTACATACTGTAAAAGATTCATGATAAGTGATAACTCCATTCATTTCAGTCATACAAGTGGCCACAGAAGTATATAAAACATTTTCTCAGCAGTGAATTGAATGTGGATCTAGAAAGCTGTCCTTATCTCCACAATGAGGAAAGGATTTGAAATACTTGTACAACTGACTTCAGACATACTACTTAAACACATTGCAAGGATGAGAATACATTCACCACAAAAATAAATAATGGCAGTACAAGTACAGTATATGATACCCTTGCTATTTAGGTCTGTTAGGTTTGATATCCTCATACTGAGCAAACAAGTCAATGACATAAAGCACAGTGCAGTATCTGTACAGTATTTGCTGCAGGCAAGTTTAAAGTTTTGTTGCTACAATTGAAAATGGTTCAGTACTCTGTGGTTGAGACAAGCTGCAGTAATGATTATGTATGGCCATCCAATACTGTAATGTGACATCTTCGTCACCATCACTGTTTTACAGTCATTTCCCACACTTGCCAGAGTTACTCATAACTGGGGTTCTATAGAGCTCACATAACCGAGTATCACAAAACAAAAAGTCACTAGTGAGCCAGGCAACAGATACACATCAACTATAAGTAATGTATCTGTACAGTACAGTAATTATAAGATGAAAGACATGTGACTGGGTATCAAAGGACCCTATGATTAAACTCCCAGTACTGTACTGTATATAACATTATGCATTAATAAATACAGTTAAATACCTGTACATTAAACTTAAAATGTTACCATAGCACATGGAGAACAAATACATTCCATAAACAATCATGATATGGTTGAGAAAATCCTAAACATGATGTGTGAACAATGAGAAGTCTTAATTCTTAATCTGCACATAAATACCTCAGTGAAGGCTTAAGCCTAAAGATTAAGTGATAAAAACCCTAACTCATCCAGTTATCAAATTCAGTCTGTTAAATTAAATGAATATGAAAATCGCTAAGTGCACAGATCCAAACTTTCCTGTGTAAACTGAGTGCCAGTGCACAACCTATGATGGTCACAAAACATAAGAACATTCAATTCTTATAATACAAAAAACTAGAGATCTTTGTGGATATTTTTTAAAAGTACCAACTTCAGTACTGTACATGTTCCACATGAATCTTTTGAATGTTAAAGAACTGGGTGTAATTACGTTACCATTTATGAATAGGAAGTCCTTATCAGATAAATTCCTAATTCCTCACCCAAAATAAAATTCTGATTCCATTCAAAACGATTGCAAACCCAGTGTAATTAGTTTCCTTATTATTAACAAATAATCCCACAACTACAGTAGGTCTCAATTTTGAGAAAAAAAATCTTGCTTCAGTTTACACAAAACCCAAAGGGTTGGAATAATTTGTGACCCAAGTTCACTGTTAACACTACAGCATGGAGACTTTGTGAGCAGATGGTTAACACTGAGAAAAAAAATAGAGGAAAAAAGTTACAACAGACACTTGTCATGTTGTCAAATCACAGCATTAAAACAAAAACTGTACTAAAATATAATAGTACTTGTCATCATTTGCACAATAACTTTCACTAGTGTTTGTGAGAATCTTACTTTTCCTTTAAAAAAATGTCAAACTATAATAAAGGAAACCACTCAGAAATTAGAAGTTCATCATTAAAAGTGACATCGCCTCATAAATCTGATTCCAGTGGTGGAGGTAATTTACTGTGACTGGTATTGTTGCTACCATCTGATCCTTGGGGACTTGAGGTGGCTAGTGGGGCAGTAGTTTTGGGAGAAGGAGACTTGCCAGGGTCTGTTGGTGATTCTGAATATGCAGGTGGATCATCAGGTGGTGGGGGTGGATGGGAGGATTCAGAATTCCCCTCCAAATCTAAGGTATCTTCTCCTCGTGCTAGTGGAGCTACAATATGCTCTCCAGGGAGGGGTGGTGGTGTGGTTGGAGTTACTCTATCTGGCTCCTCTTTCTCATCATCCTCCTCCTCATCGGGAGAGAGCTGAGTTTCCTGTTCATAGTCAGGTGGACACTCCTCTAAAGGAATGCTGTTTTTTATTGGAAGATCAAGGGGCAGATCTGGCAGTTCGTCATCAGAGGCTGTAATATGAATTTCCACTGAAACTGTAGATGGTGTGCGAAGCGGTGGCCCAGGACTGTAGGGAGGAGGTACTTGATCAGCGTCAATACTCTCATTCACTTCACATTCTAGGTGTGGTATAGAATCAGGAATGTCCTGGTTGTGGGTACGACGATAAGGAGGAAGCAAAGTGTGGTCATCTATGATGGGAATGTCAACACCACGATGGGGAAGGGTTGGAGTGAGAGAGTCCTTGTAACTCGATGAAGAAGCAATCGAGTCACCTCGTCTAGGGGGTTTCTGTAATTCATCATATTCCCATAAGGGAGGAGAGGGGCGATAGTGGGTATGGTGAGGAAGGTCATCGGGGGTATGTGGACGTTTCCGTGCCCCGGCTGACCCCCAGCCACACCATGCAGCCACCGTCTGGGCCAGAAGCAGTATCAAGAAGATGAGTGTAAGTGCAGTACACAGGGTAACACTAGTTGTTTTCACCACTGGAGGCAGGTTCTGGGCCAGTTTCAGCAAGCCCACTACTTCCCCAGGAAGGGAATCAACCCCAACTTCAAACCAAAATATGGGTAGAACCACGTCGAAGTGTCGGGCACGTTCGAGAGCTTGATTGCTGTCCAGCATCACATTCATCTGCATACGGAGTTTGACTCGTAGTGGGACACCCAGATCAGGGTAAATGTCAAACTCAGTTCTGTGCTTCTTTGGGTCTGGTCTGGAAAAAAAAGGCACTAATATTAATAATAATACAGGTAATATATTATTATTAATAATAATAATAATAATAATAATAATAATAATAATAATAATAATAATAGTAATAATACATAGGAATTTGCATACTATGTAATTATAATTAACAATGGATCAACTTAAAATTCTCCCCCAGCTTATTTTATCTGAAGATTAACCACGTTAACACTACTGTACAGTATTTGGGGGATGAAGTTAAGTAAGTGTTAAGGTGGTTAAAATTTATAAGTGAAATAAGTTGGGAGAAAATCTGCAGGTGATCCCTAAAAATTACCAATAAATAAAGTAAATGTACAGTATACAAAACAAGAAAGCTGTTGTGTGAAAACAATGCACTCACTTAACTTTCTTAAAATTCTTTCTGTAATGCACTTATAGTACAGCAATGAGGGCATAACAGATGAAGAGGATAAAATGTAGTACTGTATGTGCTGTATACTGTATATACATACGCCAACTCAAAAGAATTAATATTACCACAGAATTGCACAACCATATTGAAAGCAACTGTAATCACTTCTTTTCTCCACAACTGTAAGTGAATCAAACTCTTATTGTAAGTTTCACATGGGACACTGGTTGCTCCCGACATAAATTCTTTGAGGACGATGATTTAACTATTGAAGACGATAGGTTAACGTTTAGAGTACTATGGGTTAATTATTTAAAATTATGGCTTAATTCTTTTGGGACTTAGGTTTTTTTTTTTTAAGCCGTTTGTCCGTGTCTGTGATGGGATGATTTGGTGTTCTTATTGATTTGGTGTTCTTATTGTTTGTATCTCATTGTACTTGTGTGTGTTTGTTAATGGAGATCATCGCTCGAGATATTGCATAAAATGTTTGATGAGTTACCTGGGAGAGACAAGAGCAAAGGAGAAAGGACACATACGGAAAGGAAGCCTCCAATCATCAACCAATCAGACAATATACGATGACTGGGCAACGGGCTTTTGACGCACCATCACAAGTCTAATCTCTCTTTGTTAGGCCCCATCGTAGCCCTTAATCCTCACTCCGTATTCATGTGGGGGCCACACCATCTCAGACGATGCTCTCTTGCCCCCAGACTCAAGAGCCATAATGCAATGAGACTCCCTCTAAATCCATAAGATTCACAGTGGCATGCGGGTCACTTGGCCCTGACGACATTCTGCAACTAGGCTATAAAGGTGGAATTGCCCTGAGAGCGCCTATGGGGGAACAAGGGCCAATCATTTGAGGGCTGGTTTATGTAGTACCTTAAGTGGGACGTGCTCGAGTTCTTTTGTGGAAGAGGGTAGGTTATGTGCACTGGTGGATAAGGTTACGTTAGGTTATGTGCACTGGTGGATAAGGTTACGTTAGGTTATGTGCACTGGTGAATAAGGTTGTTAGGTTATGTGCACTGGTGGATAAGGTTACGTTAGGTTATGTGCACTGGTGGATAAGGTTACGTTAGGTTATGTGCACTGGTGGATAAGGTTACGTTAGGTTATGTGCACTGGTGGATAAGGTTATGTTAGGTTATGTGCACTGGTGGATAAGGTTACGTTAGGTTATGTGCACTGGTGGATAAGGTCACGTTAGGTTATGTGCACTGGTGGATAAGGTCACGTTAGGTATGTGCACTGGTGGATAAGATTACGTTAGGTTATGTGCACTGGTGGATAAGGTTACGTTAGGTTATCAGTACTTCGTGGTTGAGGTTAATTTATTATGTGCACGAGTGGAGGATAGGCCACTAGTAATGGTTGTCACATGATAAGTATTCGAGGAGATAGATTAGGTAATATAAAATATATCCCTGTAAGAGCTTGCGCTGTGTGGGGGTGTAGTAGTGCTGGGAACATTAAGTTACATAATATGAACTGGTGGGACAGTTTATGTTCAGTGAAGGTGATATTAAGCTACGAATGATGTACGCAAGGGCTGGAGGGATAAAAATTAGACTTTGGTTAAATGGAAGGACTCAAAGAGAAACAAAAAAGAAAAGATTAGTTGAAAAAAATACCACTAGACCATATACAGTAGTTAAAGAATTCTTGTCAAAATGCATGCATGAAAGAAAACGAAAAAAAGTTTACTACTTCACTAATAATGAGTAAATAGCTCAGTTGTAATGGTCTTTTGTACCATCCCCATATGAGTTGAGGAATAACGCAAAAGCAACACAACAACACAGGAAGAACTGAGTCTCACAGTGTGGTGGTGTACTACAGGCTACCACCATCTGTTACAATCATCCACCTACCACCACCACCTCTCCTCTCTCTCTCAGTAGTCATATATGGGTAGAAAGTGAGAGCTTGTTAAAAATACCAACATTTGTAAGCTAGAACTCTACGATGACATATCCTTATAAAAAACTTCATAAAGATTTCTGTATCAGTATCTCTGCCACAGCAGGTCTTATAAACGAGGTTAATACACCATGGAGATATTGAACAAAATGTTCTGAATTTGTCACGGATTTATATGTATTCTGACAATATTCGCAAGTTTTCGTGTGTTTTTTTCTTCTCTGGTCAAACACACTCGCTCAATGAATGTCATTTTTATTGCCATAGTGTACCCAGGTCATGTTTGGTAGTGAATATTTTATAGGCCGGACCGGGCAGAGCAGTGGAGTTTGGTTGTAGCCAGTAAATATTATTGAGTCTGAAAAATTAAGTTTCATCTCTTAGAAATATGACGCCCGTTATTTGCTAGTACTTTAGAAGTTGGGTTGGGTTAGGTTCGTAAGCGGGAGTTTCTGTTGTGATGGTGAGGTAAACCTGGGTGGTGAGATGTGGTAGAGAGGGAGGGGGGTAGTATGATACCGCCCGCTCTGCCTGCTCAGCTGATCAGGTTTGGTGTGCCAGCGTGGTTACACATCAGACTCCACAATTTAACACTAAATGATTCTCATGTGTACTGGTAGGCTTATAACGTTACTATAAAATTACCATATGCTATTTTTTTTAATTCATAAGATTGTGAGAAATGTGCTTTAAGACACACCTTGTACCTGTACAAACTTAGTATATCAGAAATTCCTAAGTTTACTGTATAGGATTTTAGTTTACTGAACACTGGTACATATATCACATTATTAATATTGTTATCATTATTATGATTATTACTATCATAGTTTCGTCGTCTGCTTATAATTTTTGTACAGCCCTCAGGGTGATACCTTCTAAAAATTCTCAATCTTTTTTACCAGGGAAATGGGACTCCTTGCAGTGACTTTCACAACTACACGAAACAGGGATAAACTTCAAGACATGCCACGCAGAGGATGTAAGCGGAGGAGCCAGGGCACAGGGTGAGTATGCTCGATACCTAATACTGGGGGTTATACTCGTCACTGTCCAGACGGCCGGGCAGGCGCTGCGTTCCAACACGTGTTTGCATCCTTGAACCAGGACGGGATGGGGTGTCTAGTGTGTATATTACTGTTCTTGGGTTGCTGCTTACATACGCCCCACCTACGGCACGAAGACCCATGTCACCATATTGGGGGAGGTGGGTGATGACTGTGTCTACCGTGGTGTTAAATAATATATTGTAAGTTATGATTATTGTACTCATAATGACCAAAATATTTTTACTGGTATATTGACCCGCACTGGTTACCCGGTACTTTAGGATAGGTCTGCAGGATAACGTATACACTTATCATTTATAACAATTCACAAGTTTTTATTTGAAAATAAACACATAGATGGGAGATGACACGACAGAGCTGCACCCTGCCACCTCCCTAACACACACACTAGCCGGCTCCCGTCTGGGCAGTCTGTGGTCATTCGCCTACCCGGGCTTGGCTACTTGCACCTCCACTTCTTCCATCAGCTTTGTCTTCCCCTTTCTCCTCACTCTCTTCCGCCTCCCTTCACTTCCAGTAATCTTCCTCCAATACCTGTCAACTACCGCCACTCTTCTTCCCTCCCTTCTCCTTCCTTCCTTTCTTCACTCCTTTGAGACATCCTTTTTCACTTCTTACTTATCCTACATCCGCCCCACACATCCTGACCGACTGCTGTACCAGGCAACATCTCCCGCTTTTGTTCCACCCATCTCGTCACTACTTGTCCTTACCAAAGTTCACTTCCTCGTTATGCATTTTTAACTTGGGTTCAGAATAGTAACGTCTATATTGTACACGTAAGATAGTAACTGGCGCCTATTGATGTACACACCAGGCTGTGTTCATTGAATCATATGGGTGCACCAGCGTCCAGCCCTAGCTAGATCTTTGTGAATTATTGTGGATTAGATACGCTGCTGCCACCCGTGGTCTCAGTACAATGGTTAACAGTACATGGAGATAATTTTAGCAGCGTTTAAAATGTATTCCGTAAAAAAAATATCATCTGTGTCTCACTGTTATAATCAGAAATGATATAATATTTTGAGATAAATGAGCCAGTTCTGTTGTATGTTGACTTGTTGCACATACGTTGTCCAGTATGCAGGTGTAAATATTAGTTGACTTTCTCACTAGTACGAAGAGTTATCTGATTAATAACAAGTAACACACACATTAAAATTCTTTAGTATAATGATTTACATATTAAGATGAGTTTATTACAAACATAGGATAATATATTACGCTGAAGATGACGTCATTCTTGAGTTTAAAATATTTACAGGATATGACGTAACCTTTGTGGTGGTATACTGTCAGTCAAACTGTCACACACGCAGGGAGGTTCACACACACGCACTCAGAGGCGGGGCCCCCAACACAAGGGTTAGACTTCAACAAATCCAATATTTTATTTCAGTTTATGAAGGTGTTTTATAAATACTGGATGTAGTTCAACACATTAAATTTCCTCATGTTTTCACGATTACTAAACCGGTGTCATCCCACTTACCTGGACGGTACCCATCTGGACGATCGTCTTTTTTTTTTGCTGCTTTTGCCATCCCACATGGACGATTATAGATGATTTTTAGGAATAAAATTGGAATTATATTATAATTTACAAACGAAGTTTAATATTGTAATCATTATTTTTGTGATTATTTTAATTTTAATTGTCATTGCTTTAATAATCAAGTGTTATTCATTTGTATTCACAATTTTCATATTATGCCTTTATTCGTATTTGTAGATCCTGTGGTCAGGTCACTTGACCTCAGGTGACCTCATAATAGCGTAAGACTAAAACACGTGGAAATAGTGAGGTCACGGGTGAAAGTTTCGAGTTTTGTCTAATATGTATCAACAACCTCTGAAACAGAGACTTCTAACATTACAAATGATTTCCCAAAACACAGGGGTAACCTGTAGTAGATGGCGACTGTGCCTACTACCTTAACTTACGAGGCCGCCCTTGAAAGGTTTACTACCCATCTCTTACCGTCATCACAAGGCCAAGACCTCCCTACCTCACCCATCCAAGGAGGCGTTGGACCGAACTAAAGATAAAGTACCTGACCATTATTACACTGCATTCAAAACTTTATTTTCTTGACAATTCAACAGAAAAGATATATTCTGAGAAGCATAAACCTGCCAGCGGGGCCCAAACACTAGACGTCGACCATTATTTATGCCGAAAAAAGAGGGAAGAGGTTCATTTTAACGAGACCCAGAACCGCTTACCATACACCACACTGAGGTATTTATTATTTGATTATTTACTGTGAGTTGTGTTTAGTTAGTGTCAGATACAGTATACTATTTACATTAAAGGCATAAGTGAATCACAAGACAGTAACAATCTTATTTTTATCTGTATTTGACAGACTAATTATACAAAGGTAGGGACAACTAACCAAAAATACTAAAAACTTCTATTTGTCCGTTTTTACGAGTTTAAAGGCATTAACGTCAGTAAAGAGCTATAAACTGAGGGCGAGATGAGGGAAAAACGTCAAATAACAATGAACCTTTACAAGGATGGGGAGACAGCTGTGTGAGGGACGGGGCGGAGGTTTAATGAACAGGAAATAAGAACATAATGAATGCTAAAAAAAAACGCAAGGGCTGAGGAATAGGGGTTTGGGCGGACCTAAAAATAGAAAATAATTTACTATCCAACCCCAGCGCCCAGAGTTAGGTATATACCCCTGTGAGTGGGTTGAAAAGAACACGAGTCTGTGCCGGCTGAGTGACCCAAAGTATTCACATATTTGCGTGTCTGGGACTATCATGATAACTGCTTACCATAATGATATAAAAGGTTCTTCATAAGAGCTCGGACGAGTTTGGTAAGGATGGTCTACTTTTTAACCTGGGAATTGAGGGCGCTCGGAAATATATCGCGTGTTTGAATTGACGAAGGCATTCACTCAAGAATATTCAAATGTAATGGAACCTCTTGTGTGTCACGTAATTCATGGCGAATTTTAACCCCCCTGTAAAAAAAAATAACTACAGCAGAGGTATAATAGTCTCTCTCTCATCCTCCAACCATGTTACGAGAAGCCATTATGGGGCATTTCCCGATGTAATCTGTGACGCCCAACGAATTCACTCTGAGAGACTGATAACTCACAGGCACGCTGGCTGACTGTGAGGTCCGTCTCTGCCCCAGCTGCTTATATATAGGCCACATCAGTTGGCCTCTTTGTTGGAGACGTGAAGAAACAAGGCACAGCAGCTTTCCCAAGTGCTGAACTAATACACACAATAACAAAATATTCAAGAAGTTTACTGAATAGAGCAGAGAGATTTGGTTCAAGTAAAGAAGCAAGGGTGTTTATCTTTCATTAACAGTGAGGCTCCGGGTCCTCGAGGTGTCGACACCTAAAGTTTCTTACACATAATCATTGATCCTCGTTAAGTATTGTGATGATAACAAAATTGAAATATAAAGTGCCAAGAATTTGACCAGGATTCAGAGGAACGTTATTTTCTCTCTTACAAACTTACAGTCATTCACCACTCCACTTCTTATTTACACAAACTACTTTAGACTTAAGACAAAATAACTCACTTCCACGTCACTTAAAGGTACACAATGCCCAGTTATCGGGACACGAGGTGAAAGTCCCATACAACCATAAAAAACTAGCGCTCCCTATTACCGCGCCACCACACCTTTCTCCCAAAAGTTCTCGGCACATTCTTCGCAGTTTTACTCTGTTTTACGTTCACTCTTGAGCGTTTGATTGTCTAGGTTGGCCGAGGGAGCCCCGAGACACCTGACTACAGGAAAATGACTCTCATCCCAGACCTGTCCTCACTCGACACGCTCCTCACGGCCGGACAGCATTCAAAGGCAGCGTTGCTTATAGCAAAATGCAAAGTACAAGAATTAACAAGGTAATACGGTAGATTTTCTGATGAATATTTTTAACGAAATGGATTCTCGCAGATATAAAACAAAAGAAAAGCGACTCACTGGCGGTAAGAACCAACAGCGATGTGTGAGACGGTAAGTCAAGTGGGCCGTTGTGTGCTGTGCTGCGGGTGGTGACATAATCCTCTTGCTCTTAAGGTTCACAATAAGAAAATAACCTGCTTGTTATATTTAATCTTCTCACTACCAGTATATCGTGAGTTTTTCCGTATGAATGTTAGGTAGCACAATATAGGTCAGTGTTAAATACTGTAGTTTTTGATAGTTTCTTAAGCGGACGATTTTCTTCTTTATAATTCTTTATTCTAGGCTCTACACTTCTACAGTATAGGCCTGGTACTGATAATGGTGACGTGTATACAGTACTCATATCACTAACAGTATTTTGTTTATTATGAGTTGCGTTAGCAAATCAACTAAATGTTTTGCTGAAACCGATGTTATATTAAGAGCAAAAAATACGTAAAGTAGTTCAGTACTGTGTGCGTAATTGTAATGCTAACGAGAATACTTTTTCTTCTT
This sequence comes from Homarus americanus, assembly GCF_018991925.1. Lineage (NCBI taxonomy): Eukaryota > Metazoa > Arthropoda > Malacostraca > Decapoda > Nephropidae > Homarus > Homarus americanus. The sequence continues at coordinate 6,491,829 of NW_024742238.1, read as the reverse complement.
CCTGCTCAGTTACAGCGAGTACTTGATGTCAGCCTGGCCAAGCACTGGGCAGACTCAAATATATTCCTAATGAGTTCCATGAAGGAGTCTCGACCCTTGTTTCGTTGGGCAACAGTACAAAGTTACCAACACCTCTGCCCCGAGGTCCCCAGCCGTCATGAACACCTCGCCTCTCCCTGACCAGATATCCCTCCTCCTAGGGACAGGTCTGCTGGCAATTGACATTAGTAGGGACCTATCAGGCTTTGTATCGGGAATTCTCCCTTCATACACTCATCCTCCTGTCAGTATGCTGTATGTAACTTGCCAACACAATTCATGGCCCTTCAGGCATTTGCGTCCTTCATCGCATGAGTCAAAGAAGGAAAGCTTGAACACTGCATGCTTCCATGTACAGCGCTTTGGCGCTTCACCTTGCACAGGATGCAAGGGGGGTGCCCAATAACCAAGCCTCAGTGCTGGGCAAATCTGAATATGAATCCGGAAATTATTAAGAGTAAAGTTATATAAATCGAATACATGATGATAATCATTCTTTATGTAATAAATGAAAAAATAATATTAACCAGTAATGAATAGCGTGTCAGTGGGTCCGGTTTACTGCAGTGCAACATTTCCGTGAACGCGTGCTTCACGCCACACACCACATACTGCCCACCAATGAGAGAGCTTCTCGCCACCACTCCACTGACACAAGCCAAGGTTCCTGTCAGCAAAAAAGGTGTCACGTCTTTGTACGGCGGCACAGACTTTCTTTACATTTTCAGTGATTTTATTCAATTGTAAGTTAAACTGCCTTTTTCCTAATACTTTCTTACATGAATTAGAAACTACATATTCTTTTCTGTTGACTCAGTATTAACCAGGATTAGAGGCTTGGTGAAGTGTGCTGTAACCTGATCTATACGGTTTGATGACTGGGCCTAAGGTGTTCATAACTACGGCCCCTCCAAGAGTTTCGTTACGAATGTGGAGTATAAACTACTGTTTACTTTATGGCGAGGAGAACCAAGAAGCGAAAATAATTACACACACGCACACACACACACACACTCACACACTCTCAATTTCAAAAAGTTTGGTTGATTACGTTCGAGTTCAAGGACATACAACCTCTCCCATCCCGCACCTCCACTACCGCCGTGCTCCCAGAGTGGGTTTCGGTTCTCAAGGTTCTTGCGTTATGTTTCCCATCATAACTCGAATACGATAATTCATTCATGCAGTTACGATAGACTTGGTACAATACTGACACGCTTTCCTCTACAGGTCAGAGGTCATCAACCTTCTCCAGTAAGCACTAAACAATTATTGATTCTCCCGCTTATTGTCACTGCCAAAGGTCATCTGTAGTTACCATATCTTAGCGTCAACAATTTATTATCCGATCTTTATCAAATTGTCACAGCTGGTTGGCCTCGGATTACTCACCAAAACAACAATAAAATAAAATAATAAAATCACAAATACATCAGTTTCCGACTCTGGTGAACATAATTGGCTGTAAGCGTATCAGACTCTGTTTAAGTGGAGCGTTTGGTGCTATATCTAGAATCACATTTTTAGCGGCGTTGTTCATCCTAGTAATTGATGTTCGTTGTGGGTGAAGGAAGCTATTCACTGGTACTGTACTGGGCAGGTTAGTGTAGCTAGTTACCTACTCTTGCTCATATGCAACGAGATCAGGAACACTAGTAACAATATAATAAGCTCAAGGAACCTAAGCAACAAGATGAAGGAACAGAAACACCAAGATCAAGGAACATAAACACCAAGATCAAGGAACATAAACACCAAGATCAAGGAACATAAACACCAAGATCAAGGAACATAAACAACAAGATCAAGGAACATAAACACCAAGATCAAGGAACAAAAGTAACAGCAACACAACTCGCCCACCATCAGCTGTGACAACTAGGCCAGAGTGTATACAGAAAGCCAAGTACCTCCTGATAAGTGCGTGGTAGCTACTTGTTTTGAGAGAGAGAGTTGGATCCCCTCGGCGTTTCCCTATTATACTGTAGTGTGACGGTCATGGTTCAAAGATACGATAGGTAGGGGTGACGGTAGGGAAGGGAGACAGGAGGTGTGTGGGTAACGGTAGGCGTGGATGACGGTAGGTGTGTGTGTGTGTGTGTGTGAGGGTTACCACGAACACCGCCGCCTCTTGCCTTATATGAGGTGTGTAGTAACGCTGGCCGGGGTTTAACAGAAGTAGACTGTTGTGCTTGTGAAGAATAAATTTCTTTATTATAACTCGCCCTACACACACACACACACGTACTCAACAAAAAACACACACACACACACACACGCACGTACTCAACAGAAAACACACACACATACACACACACAAACGAACAACAGACACACATGGTATCAGTATCCGTGACGCTACATTCCACCAGGAGATGTCTGACCTGTATGTAGGTAGCTCAGGACTTCAAGTGTTAGAGGTTCCTAAGTTAAATTACCCCCGTAAGTTCTGACGTAAGAGTTCACTTAACCAGCTCACCTTACCCTAAGTTACAGCACCAATAATAGCCTCAAAATGTCACCCCAAATTATACAAATTAAATGTGACTAATTAGCGTAATTTAAGGGTATAATTAAATTAGTTGATCCTTGGAAAGATTCTGCATCATAATTTATCTCTTAAGTGTCTTTAAGTGTTTCTAGTTGAGGAAAATGAAATTGGTATGGTCAATAACAACATTCCCGGGTGGACAAGGAGTTATCACCACACACACACACACACACACACAGCGTACACATAACATTTAACTGTGGCACATTTTTCGTTATACAAGTTCCTTAGTAATAGTGTGTGACCTACTTCTCCGTGTGACTGTGCCCGACCTCACGCCAACACAGTTTTAAGGAGTTTTTTCTTTAATTTCATTTAGTGTGGACCTATAACTCCTCTGTCAGATCACACCAACTATATCCACCGCTCCGGGATGTATCTGCTGCACACAAACATTTTATATCTAATTTATTTTGTTTATTCTAGTTGATTGACCAGTAGCCATTTGTTGTGACCAGTTGCGGGTAGTTTGGATAAATAAGCGTCAATAAATAATACCTAGTTGGTTGTGGAGAAGACCCCAACGCGGTAGCTCAGACCTGTGTCCTCATAAGGGGAAATGTAAGCGGCCACTGTTTTGCTTGTTGGCCGTTGACGATGACACACACGTGGAAAAAAGTGACCACTCCTATAAACCTTTACCGGACAAGTGTTATGTAAAAAAAACAAAACAAATACAACATAATCTTAGGTTGACCCTTGTCCTTGAAGTAGGAAACTAACTTTGCCCCCTTAAAAACCCGTTAACAGTGAGGAAAAAAAAAGATGCTTAACTGCTACCGAGAGCTTAAAACAGGTTAGTAACAGGTAGGTGAGCCCGTCGCTGGGAGGCACGTGCGGTTCAAGAGCTGGAGTCTGGCTGCCTGGGTTGACGGTCGGGGTGGAAGGCTCAAAAGGTTAGCGTCAGCTGTAAAGGGGTGTAGTGCAGGGGTGTCGGGGTGTGGTACTGGGGGATGGAGGATGAGGAGGGGTTAAGGCTGCCCAGAGGTGGCAAGTGAGACAGTTCAACCATTCTCCCTTATCACCACACCTGCATTACGATAACACCTGACCTCTATAGCAACGTTTCATCCACTGTTATCTGGCTGCTCCACAAAGGTTTTCTGACACACTACAAAATTTCTCTAATTCTTAACTACCACACACAACGGTTACAGCCATAACATAAACCGGTTAAACGTTCTCCATAACTGTACCTGATAATTGTGTAAGCGTTGGGTAATATAAATAATTATCTGACTATTTTGCTAACCTTTCTTTCCCCGTCTGGTCAATGCTGGTTGTACATTATTTAGACGCTGAAAAGGTTAAGCTACTCTCGCTACATTTCAGCAACAGTAAGTAACAAGCGGAGGTCGCTGTACCGTTCCTAACTAGTGGCAGTTATCAGTGGGTCCGTTCTCATATCATTAGGTTATCGAGAATGATAACTCGGCCTTGTGTCATCACCAGCTTGAAGATTATATTATTATTTGTTAAAGATATGTCTCACTGCCACATCAAGATCACTATGTTAACGAAGATATTAATACAAGGTGAGCTATAAAGACTAATCCTTTGGTCGAGAAATTGGAAAGAAACTGATTAATACGAATAATCTTTTATCTACGGTTTATCTAATGTCTCATTCTTCCACGCCAACGATTTCAAGTGTTAGTGGGGGCTGAGGCTGGTGAGTGGGGCTGAGGGTGGTGAGTGGGACTGAGGGTGGTGAGTGGGGGCTGAGGGTGGTGAGGGTGCTGAGGGTGGTGAGGCTGGTGAGGGGCTGAGGGCTGAGGGCTGAGGGGCTGAGTGTGGTGAGGGTGAGGGGTGGTGAGGGTGGTGAGGGGGGCTGAGGGTGGTGAGTGGGGGCTGAGGGTGGTGAGTGGGGGCTGAGGGTGGTGAGGGGGCTGAGGGTGGTGAGTGGGGGCTGAGGGTGGTGTCGTGAGGAAACAGGTTAATTAAAATGACCACAGCTGATACTTTAGTTCACGAGTTGGCAGCTAAGTCAGGTTGTAAACAGATGAGGCTACTATTAGACACTGCCTAAATATCTCCCTAAACACTAAGTAAGAACATAAGAATGGAGGAAACTGTAGCGGGCCTATTGGTCCATACTGGGCAGACCCATTTACACCCAACCCCTATCGGTCATATATCCACCCAACCTATATTTGAAACTATCCAGCGTATTCGAGTTAATGATGATATTTGGTAACTTGTTCCACTCGTCCACTATTTCGCGCCTATATCTAAATTTGTCTAATTTAAAACCATTGTTACGAGTTCGCTCCTGGTTGGATAGTTTGAGTACCTTTGTAATGTCCCATTTGTTTAGCCCTGCCTTCCACTTATACACCTCTATCAGGTCGCCCCTCACTCTACGTCTCTCGAGGGAGTGCAAATTAAGATGCTTTAACCTGTCTCTGTACTCAAGGTTCCTAATGCCCGGGATTAATCTTGTCATTCTCCTCTTAATTCTTTCCAAAGATTCTATATCCATTCTATAATACGGTGACCAGAATTGAACTACGTATAATCCAAGTGAGGTCTCACAAGCGAAAGATATAGTTTTAGGATGACCTCGCTAGTGTTGTAACTAACACTCCTTTGTATGAACCCAAGTACTTTGTTAGCCTTGTTTCGAGCACATACACCTTGCTTACTTGGCTTAAGATTCCTACTTATCATTACTCCCAAATCTTTCTAGCAGTCGGATTTCTCAATAACATCGTTGTTCATCTGGTATCTGGTTTCCCGGTTTACATCTCCTATACTGAGTACTTTACATTTGTCCACATTGAATTTCATCTGCCATTTTTCAGACCATTCGAAAAATTTGTTTAGATCTTCTTGTAGTTTTGCTGAGTCCTCGTTAGATTTAATTACACGCCCTATTTTAGTGTCATCAGCAAATTTAATTATGTTGCTGTCAACGCCGATATCTATGTCATTTATGTATATAATAAATAATAATGGTCCAAGTACTGAGCCTTGGGGAACCCCACTAGTGACGTTGCTCCAATCTCATTTAGTGTCGTTAATGCTCACTCGCTGTTTCCTGTCTTGAAACCATACCCGAATCCATTTTAGAATATCTCCTTTAATGCCATGAGCCTCCACTTTTCTTATTAGTCTTTCGTGGGGGGACTCTGTCGAAGGCTTTGCTAAAGTCGAGATATACCACATGATAATTGTGCCCCTCGTCCACTGATTCGCAAACATATGAAAAAATCCCCAATTCGTAAAACATTCATTAATACACTTAAATACTATAAAAAATATTCTCTGGTCCACCAACAATGCTAAGATCATGATCATTTCACACACACACACACACACACACACACACACTACACTTTAGATGGTAAACACGTGTGCGTACATAAAATGAATGAGGTAGATTTTGTAGAAAGACACTGAGGGGAGGAGGAAGGTTCTTGCTCTACATAACACATGAATCTTCAAAACATTCTCACCTGCGATTATTAACACAGGTTAGACATTGCATGTTTCTATTTAATATTACTATGTTTTACCTAACCATATAAAACATCGAACAACAACAACATACACACTCCAACAAAAACTATACAATATACGAACAATATATACCAGCGTTTAGGAATTTATGCAAGTACAATAATAAGAGTAAATACCTGAGTAAGGGTAAATATACCTCAGTTATCAGCCAGTCACAGCTCCCTGACCCAGTAGTTGCACCGTCAAAAAATATCACAGTTGCCTGTATCCGTGCGAGATCCTCCTCCCTCCCCGCCACCACCCACACACCTCTCATCCCGACCAGCGTCAGCAACTTCACACTGCTGAACGCTGATGACCACACTCATTATGCGCTGACATGCGCCTGACATTCATGCGACAGGTTTACACTTGGCTGAAAGCTTGTTTCAACTGCGGACGATCAGGTGTGACGGTGGTGTTAACCTTCAACTAACTGTTTATCATGTCTTGGGTATATACCCGTGTGTGTGTGTGTTCACTCGAAATTCCGTACCCAAGAAGGGCATATAAAAAGGACTGGTTATTTTTTTAAGACACCTCTTGTCATTTGCAGTATTTTCGAGGTTAAAAATCATGGTTGCTCATGGCCTCTGTATTATGTGAGCAGACTTGCTTTAAGTCAGTTGTCCCCTGCTCGGGTCTACACTATCTTGTTAAATTCTTCCAGTTCATTCAACAAGTTATCTTCCCAAATTGAACCGGGAATTTCTGCCCTCAACTTGGAATTCAAAGCCATGAGATATATGGATTCTTTGTTAAACTCTCAGCCATCTTAAAATCATATTACCAAACATTAACACTCATAATAACATTTATTTCGTATGATTGATTGCCTGAACCCCTGTTCGTCTTGAGAAAAAAAACTTCACATGCCTTTTAAAAGATTCCCACTCGTTCGGATTCGTGCCTACGACTTGGCCAGCAGGGTTGCGTTTCCCAGTAACTCTTTCTCTCTCTCTGGCGTCCTCCCACGCGTTAGCCAGCCATATTGGAGTCTACCATTTATTAAGACAGAGCAAATGGCTTTCAAACTCTCCCTCCTCCCGGGAAGGTGAGGTCGTCCTTCCCACGCCTGATGTACGCCACAAACAAACACTGGGAACATCCGAGAGATATTCTCCCTCGCATGTGTGGTGATACTTGCGGCTGTTTGTGACGGGAAGGTTTTGTCAGTGTACAACGCTGCTAAAAGGCTTTGAGTGGCCAACATTTACACTTGTTATGGGCAAGAACGTTTGGCTGTGGGAAGAAAATATAACACCACCACTGAAATGGACATAATTATTGTATTCTGACTCGGAATCAGACTGCCACTGATTCAACATGAGAGGGTAATCAGTGGCATGTCTGCAGTGAAAGGACGCAACCCTGTGTTCATCAAGGTGCCTAATCTTTAGTGCCTGGGTATATCATTAGTAGGTTCTGACACACTGGTGACAATCAGTTAACCTCTGTCGATAGGTAGCAGTAGTTTGTCTTATCTGGCTCAGGCTGTCAACACTGGACAGAATAAGGCCGCTGCCACGACTACAGTAATAAAATACCGTATATCAGTACTTAGGACGAGGTGTTTATTATATTGGTGCTATAAAGAGCAAGAAACCCTGAATTTAGTTTATTTATATTACATTCGTAACATCCGTTCAAACGTTGGTATCGTCCATGTTGAAATTCTCAAGCTACCGGACACACGTCACGTCACACTAATGCCCCAACACAAGCAGTGATTCATAAGAACAACAGAGTCAAGTGGCGCTTATCACACTGTGGAGCTTTAGTTACACCATCAGGTAGTTTTTCATTCTTGAATACATAATGATTTGTTTTTTGATCCACTATAGAGTAAACACACCGTGTCAGGGGAGCGATGATTGGTGGTTCTAGTCTTGCCAGTTTATTAGTTAACCTAACCTAATTTTGTCTACAACGTGACTCTCCCCACCAACACTGCTGCCTCAATAATCACAGCACGTAAAAACAAACCTTCTGTAATCTTGTGAAAACTAACAATTTATCAACACATGTCATCACTAGGGTTCAAGTCGTCCTCCACGCCGGTAGAGACACTCGCTCACACTATTCCCGCCACCCTTTAACCAGTCAGCTCGTTTATTTAGTATGAAACTTTGTTCTACTTGTATTTCTTTTGATGGTTATATAAAACTCTATTTTGTGAGAACGCGTCCCACCTGTCGTCAACTGGAGTGGAACATGATAGGTGGAACTACCCGCTGACTGCATGGTGGCTGTGACCGCCCCAGTAACTTGTGATACTTGCCGACAGTAATAAATGGTTCCTTATTAACCATTAATATAACCAGGACCACGTGATACCTAGTCCTGGTGCAGCCTGGTATAACTAACTTGTACGTAATTACACTATCTTAAGTTGATAAGACGGATCAATGGTGACAGTTGGGGCAAGACACAGGTCTTTTGTTCCTGTGTTCTCACCCGTCACTCACACCTACTGAGTGACGGCTTGTCAATTTTAGTAACGTCGGTGTTTGTATCCCAGGACGGAGTAGATCACACAGAGCGTCATCCTGTACCCACAAGCCACAACACGTACATGCTGCTACCTCCACGCACTGAAGACACGCTGGAGATTCTCACTGTTATCCTTGACCTTTCCTGAGGGAGGAGGCGTCACCAGGGAGCAAGAACCGATCCTGGGTGATGGTGCGGGTCTAAGGCAATAAAACCAGTCGTCATTATCTCGTCTTCCACATCCAGCACACGCCCGCCAGAGAGACAACTTTCCCCTAACCACCAACTTGTCTCATTCCCCCCACACGTTAACCACACCACGGGAGTTGTATACGAGTACAGTATTGGGTGTACTAACTTTTATGCGCATCTACCACAGGTTTATATCGTCTCAGCTCTGATTTCTCTCTCTCTCTCTCTCTCTCTCTCTCTCTCTCTCCTGTCTGTTTTTATCTCCAGACAGCAGTTAGGTTAGGTGGTGAGATCCAGACGTGGTGGGAGTTTGTGTACGGTCACTAAGGCAACTCCAGTATAAAGCTGCGGCTCCACCCATACCTGCGGCCATCTGACAGTTTGCCGCACCCTCTACCACCATAATGTATAAATCAAGGTCTACAGATCTTGTTACAAATATTAATAATAATTACCTTGTTGTTTATGTTTGTTCTTCTAGTCTCTCTCTCTCTCTCTCTCTCTCTCTCACAGCACCATGTACCCGTAGGTATAGAGGCCAGGTCGACTCACCCCAGAGGAGGAACACAAAGCCCTCTTACTCTCTCTCAGATAAAAGACCTGTACAAAGAGAAAATACAATAAATATGTGAATAACAAGGAAGAAGAGCTTAAATTCTGGTCACTTGGGCGGATGGGCGGGTGAGTGAAAGACGGATGAAAGGACGGGAAAGTGCTTGGGCTAGTGGACGGACAAGCTGGTTGGCAGGCGGTAGGACGGGGAAAGGCGGCACAGACAGACTGACTGACAGGCAGATGGGCGGGCCAGAGGTGGTGCTGTGGGCGGGGTCACACACACCGCCTTGAGACAGCCATGGTACTCCTTGACCCAGCGATCACGTGACCTGTTGAGTGTGTGTGTGTGTGTCCCTATTACTCGATTGTAAAGGTCCATTCCTGCTGAAAATATCACCACACAATATCAAGTTCTTTGTGGGGTGCTTTTGCTAAACTGAACTGAATACTTAAGTAATGTTCCTGAAGTCTATCCCAATGAATACAGGCCATATTTAGTTCATATTTTATGGTATATACTGATAATAACTGCCACACACACACACACACACACACACACACATCTTCATTATAAAACAAGTCAAGTACTGGTTTCGTCGGATGTTTTAATTTCTGGTAATGAGGTTCAGTCACGGTATTTTCCAGAGCCTAGGACGTCATAGGATGTATGACATCACCACATCCTGTACATCCTCCCCCTCAAAAAAAAATCCCCTGTTTATATAATGGATAATATATAGATAAACGTGGCACTAAGGTCAGCACACTGCCACAACATCTCACCTACAATAGAGCCAATGTGAATCAGGACCTTCACCCCGGCCTTACAGTAATACCCAGCTGACGCAACTGTGTTTATTTGCCCAACAGTATTCAAATAATTATGGCTGTTGACCTTCGAAAAAGTCTTAATATCGTGATTCAGTGAAAGTCATGTTAAGATATTAAAGACTGACGTTATTATTGATCTTCAACCACGATAATATGAATAAAGAACATCCTGTGGCCGCGTGTTCGTGCCAACCCCCAGAAACACACTCCTTACAGCTGCGTCAAGAACGTCCGTGGAAAGAAAGGCGTGCGTCATTTAGTGCCTACTTGACCATCACGTACGCAAACAACTCGTACAATACAGACATAACTCATCCATGTGCCCAGAGTCCGATACGTCCATAATTACACCTGTGTCTTATCTGTTAATTAGTTATCAAGAGACCTTTAGAACACAGGTATGTATTTATAAACAATACGTAGATAAGGACATGTTGAGTGTGGTGCTGTACTGAGAGGCAGGCTGTGGTGGTACTGGCAGGCAGGCGTCAGCACACAACCCTCGCCCTCTGCCACACACACACACACCCTCGCCCTCCACCACACACACACACCCTCGCCCTCCACCACACACACACCCTCGCCCTCCACCACACACACACCCTCGCCCTCCACCACACACACACACACACTCCCCCCTCCACCACACACACACACACCCCTGCCCCACCCACACACACACCCCGCCCTCCACAAAACACACACACCCACCACACACACCCCGCCCCCTCCACCACACACACACACCCTGCCCTCCACCACACACACACACACACCCTCGCCCTCCACCACACACACACCCTGCCCTCCACCACACACACACCACACACACACACCACCCTCGCCCTCCACCACACACACACACACACACCCCGCCCTCCACCACACACCTTCGCCCTCCACCACACACACACCCTGCCTCCACCACACACACACACCTGCCCTCCACCACACACACACACACACCCACTCCCTCACACACACACACCTCGCCCTCCACCACAATCAATCTCTACCTTAGTAAATACCGCGAAGGAAATAAATACTCTACTTTGACCTTGACCATATGGCTGGCTTGTTTGTGTGTGTGTGTGTGTGTGTGTGTGTGTGTGTGTGTGTGTGTGTGTGTGTGTGTGTGTGTGTGTGTGTGTGTGCGCGAGGCAGATGATGATAACAATACCTGGAAAAGTCACGAAAATTCCTTTTTTTTAACCCATCACTAAACATTACATTAAAACCTCTATTTAACGGACTATATGGAGAGAAAAATCCGTTATATGGAGGGTTCGTCAGATGTGAAACCTATCCATCTAACGAACTATAAAGAGGTGTAAGTCCGTTATATCGAGGGATTATATAGAGAGAAATCCGGTATATGGAGAGGTGGCAGGTCAGGTGTGTGGTGGCGTTTTAACGGATGCAGCTGATATCAGGGCGTCATAAATGCTCTCTCTCTCTCTCTCGTCGTCCTTTTCAACGCACCCTAAAAATCTTTGTTAAAATTTTACGTCACTCATAATAAACCCTGAATGTTTCGCTTTTGTATTCAAATATTTCTTCACTGTGTGTGAGAGAGAGAGAGAGAGAGAGAGAGAGAGAGAGAGAGAGAGAGAGAGAGAGACCTTGTCGTCAAAACACCGTATCATCACCACTACAAATGAAGACACTTGCTTTCTTTACCCCCATATGATCTTCTAATGAGGCATGACATAGCACTTCTCTCTCTCTCTCACGCAAACACACACACACACACACACACACACACAACGCTGACAATATGCCTATACCTGCCTGCTTCACCTGACGCATACCTCGCCACACCCTTCCTCCCCACCTCTCTTTCCCTACCCTTTCTCTCCCCCTTCCTTCCTACCACATGCCCAACCCCTAATCATCCTCTACCCTACCCCCCTGACTCCCTTTTAACCCCCTTTCCCCCCTCTACCTCCTTCACCCTGCTCACCCTAAGGGCCCGAGTCTCTCCTACAAACTCTCTCTCCCTCCCTCCCTCAGGTACCCGTCTTAATCGTGCTGCACCTCCTTCAGTATATAAACACCTGCGCTGGTTCTCCTCCTAGTACTGTACTAACCTGGTCTCTACAATCTCTTCCTGAAAACAATAACAAAGTAGAGAGTTGCCATGATAGTTAGATGGCCTATGGATGACTGTGGGTCGTATAGTGGTCGTCGTTTCGTGGATGGTAGTCGTAATTGCTGGTCGTGTGAGGTGGCAGTCGTAATAGCGGGTCGTACAGTGGTCGTCGTTTTTTATATGATGGTTGTAATTGCTGGTCGTGTCAAGTGGTAGTCGTTTCTTGCATGGTAGTCGTAAATTTATAACATAAACGCCCTGGACGACTCGGTATTCATGGTGGAGTGTTATCAAGCCTCGTGGGTCGTTGTGGATGTAGAGTGAGTATAGAAGCGAGTACGTGTAGATATTCTTGCTTGTGGTTCTCCCTAGTTCTCTCTCTTCCTCATTTACTTCTCCTCCTTCATTATTCCCCCTCCTCCTTCTTAATTTATTCCTCCTCCTGTTCTTTCCTCATTTATTCCCCCTCTTCTTCATTCTTGTTTTATTCCCCCTCCTCTTCTTTCCTCATTTATTCCCTCTCCTTCTTCTTCCCAATTTACTTCTCCTCCTCCTACCCCATTTATCCCCCCTCCTCCTCCTCCTCCTCCTCCTCCTCGAGTTTTCTAAGCCCCTCATACATCAAATTTTCCTACAACACTTCAACATCAGCTCTTACACAACATTATTTCACAATCACTTATAAAATCCTTCTTTCACAAGTTCTTGCACATCTTTCTTACACATACTTTAGCACATCCGTTTTCACATCCTCGTTTAAAGAGAAAGAAAGATTATCATTAAGCGTTTTTCGATCAAGAGGAAATATCTAGGATTTTAAGGGACGAGGTTTAGGGCCCTGAGACTTGAGACCTTTTAAGGGATGTCCTCCAGAACCCTTGAGACTTGGGACCTTAAGGGACGATTCCCATATCCCTTGAGACTTGGGACCTTTTAAGGGATGTCCTCCAGAACCCTTGAGCTTTGGAACCATAAGGGACGACTACCATAACTTTGGACCTTAAGGGATGACTACCATATAACCCTTGAGACTCGGGACCTTTTAAGAGATGACCTCCAGAACCCTTAAAACTTGGGACCTCCAAGGATGTCCTCCATAACCCGGGAGACTTAGGACCTTAAGGGACGACCTCCAGAAACCTAGAGTCGTGGGATCATTAAGGGACGACCTCGACGACTAGTATACACCTGGCTGCTCCTCAACAACCTTCAGGTAGAGTTGACAGTCAGCCTCACTTTCACGTTCGACTGTAACCTTAGACGAGGACTCACGCTGCTGGAAGCTGATACTCTACCGGGAACATGACGACTACACCGGCACACTTACGACAACACGGGCACAGTAACGACACCACGTGCACAGTAACGACACCACGTGCACAGTAACGACACCACGAGCACAGTAACGACACCACGGGCAGAGTAACGACACCACGGGCAGAGTTACGACACTACGGACAGAGTTACGACACTGCGGACAGAGTTACGACACTACGGGCACAGTTACGACACTACGGGCACAGTTACGACACCACGGGCAGAACAACGACAACACGGGCAGAGTTACGACACCACGGGCAGAACAACGACAACACGGGCAGAGTTACGACACCACGGGCAGAGTTACGACACCACGGGCAGAGTTACGACACTAAGGGCACAGTTACGACACCACGGGCACAGTTACGACACCACGGGCACAGTTACGACACCACGGGCAAAACAACAAAACGAGCAGAACAACGAAAACACAGACAGTACAACAACACAAGCAGAACAACAACTTGAGCAGAAGAAGAAGAACAACAACAACACAACATCTAGAAATCACACCTAATAACAAGAGCAAAACAAAACCCATTAAAAAAAGAAGAACCTTAATATGACTTGGATCTTCCCATTGTACCTGAGGATGATAACCCATTATTACTTGTATATTAATTCGTAAAATAATAGTATCCGGTACATCTTGTAAACCATTGTAAAAAATTAACCTTGCTACGGAGCAGTAATTAATCCGTAAAAAAAAATAAAAGTGAAACGGAAACAGATGAACAAAGGATAATAACTGAAGATATAAATAGAGTAATAACGAAAATATATGAATAAGTGGATGTAAAATAAATGAATAATCATGAAAACTTACTAATGAATGAAATAATACGAAACATTACGAAAGAGGAAGAGGGGGGGAGGGAGATGATAACGAGAAACAAAGAACAAAATAGAGGATTGACTAATTGAGGTGAGGAAACGGTGAAGAGGAAAAAAAGCTGAACTATGTAAACTGATGTGTAGTTAGGAGAGAGAGAGAGAGAGGAAGAGAAGACAAAGGAGAGAGAGGAAAGGGGTGGAGAAGAGAAAGGAAGGGAGGGGTTGAGACGGAAGGGAGATGAGAGGAGGGAAGAAGAAAGGATAAAAGAGAGGGGAGGGGGGGAGGGACAAATGAAGGGAAGAAGACGGAAGAGTAAAGGACAGATCAAGAGAAAAGAAGAGAAGACGGGGGTGAAGAGAAGAGGAGGAGGAATAAAAGGGAAGGAAGAAGACAGAAGGGGAATATGGGAGGGAGAGGAAGAGGAGGGGGGCTGACTGAGGCTGGGATGACAAAGACACGTGTGTGGGAGAGAGGGAGGACACAGGAACACCAGGTCAAAGTTCACCTCCTACCCGGGTCATACTTCCTGGTCTCACGAGCTCCTTGGAATACAAAACATAACCCGTACTCTGTCTATCCTGACCTAACTACTGGATGTTTTACCAGTATGAGGGATGATCTTTAACCGAGATTTTACATAACCTGATATTAGTTTTTTTTTCATTTAATATCCAGGTTATGTTCGAGTTAATGTTTGTATTTTCTGGTATGATGTATTGGGTAAAATATACGTGTGCGTAAGAACATTAATTTATGCTTCTAATATTAAGGACGTAACGTGTTTGAGTCTTGTATACTTCTATGACAGGAATTTCCGTAGTGTTAAGATATAAATTACCACCCCCCCTTAATTACAGACATTTAAACGATCACCTGTAATTAAGGTTTTTAAGAGAGTGGATGAAGTAATCACAGGTATTATAAGAACTCTCTGGTATACCTGGTATTTAGTACTTAAGCGTATAGAGATGTAAGTCAGGCAGGTGTTATTATTGTTGTTGTTATTATTATTATTATTATTATTATTATTGTTATTACGAGTATTATTATTTTTATTATCATTATTATTATTATTATTATCATTATTATTATTATTATTATTATTGTTATTACGAGTATTATTATTATTATTATTATTATTATTATTATTATTATTGTTATTACGAGTATTATTATTTTTATTATCATTATTATTATTATTATTATCATTATTATTATTATTATTATTATTGTTATTACGAGTATTATTATTTTTATTATCATTATTATTATTATTATTATCATTATTATTATTATTATTATTATTATTATTATTATTATTATTATTGTTATTATTTATTGTTATTATTTATTGTTGTTATTATTCTTATTTTTTATTATTATATTATTATGACCAATGACTACAACAAATAATAATAATACCTTTATGACGTAGTTATATATACAGTAGTTACATATAAATAGAACAAATGATATTGTTAACCCATAAATAAACACAATATTCTTACTTTACAACAATATCTCGTGAACGACCCTGCGGCAAAGATTAAAAAAAAAGTGCGGCAATAGAACACCGCTGGTTGTTCATAAAGTCCCTTGATGTTTGTGTTTACGGACGGCTAATGGATATATACCGTTTGTTTTGTCAATGTAAAACCTTCAAGGGACTGAAAATACGGGCATCAAGGGACTTTATAAACACTCGGTATATTTGGATAAATTTATATTTTTTATATATTTTTTTTATGTTCGTCCCTGAAGATGTTCTCTAACAAACCGTGAAATGTATCAAATTAACGTGACTGTGGTTAGTCTTTTTCCTCACCGTGGTTAACTCTTGTGGCGTGTACAGTGTTGTCAGTATAATAAACCTTATGTTGTTAGTAAGTTAAGGAAGACGTTAACAAGAGAGAGAGAGAGAGAGAGAGAGATCAGATGTTGAATTAAGTTATCTGTGTTAAGTCTTATCATATCTCAACCTTCCTGGCTTCAAGTGACTCAGTGCTCGAGGTTCACTGGCCGTAGTTCCCGTCGTTGTAAAGGAAATTGGCTTGAATATAATAAGTACAAACCAAGACACTGCGTTCTGCATTGTCTTTTACGTAATAATAATAATAATGATAATGATGATAATAATACGTAAGTTAATGTTTACGATGATTAGGTTATTATGGCTGGGTTAAGTCAGGTTAAGTTTCGACGGATCACGTGAAGATTAGGCACCCTAGCATATTTAGGCACTCACCTAACCTAACCTAACTTACCCTATAACTCCCACAGGTGGAATTAAGGTGTTTAATTATCAGGTGAAATAAGGTGTTTGTGTGGATGAAGTTACGTTACCATATGCAATATTAGGATAGGGTAGGTTAGGTTTGGATATGCTAGGTTAGGATATGTTAAGTTAGGTTAATATATGTTAAGTTAGGTTAGACACGTTCTCTGAAGCTGAGGACCCGGGCTGTGTAGTGGAGGTTGAAGGAGATAAAGGAGGAAATAGCCCAAGACCCTTTAGGAATGTGGTCCAGGGCTGGGAGTCATCTTATACCCCTGATTGGGATTCGGGGTTGAGAGAACGTATATAATCGATGTAGCGTCTCAGAGTACCTTAATGCCATTTTGGAAAGCATTTTTATATTTCAGATTAAGTCAGCCATTTAGATACTCTTGAATCATTGTCAAAGGAAATTGTAAAAATAAGTTCCTACGTGGAATTTTCCCTGTAAATAAATTATTATTAACTCGGTATATTCACTTTGATTTTGAAAGTTTATTTAGCAGAAATAATACATATACAAAGGAAATAACAACAACAATATTGACATGATTTAGCCTTTGGAATATGACAGGTCTCCTGAAGGCACCTGATAAATACTGTACAAGGAAATTTAGTACATAAGAGTAGCATCTGATTACAACACTTAGGGATCAGAGTACAAGCTTAGAGGACGAGGGAATACCTGTGAGTACCTGTGTAGTGGTGGTGGTTCTCAGGTTCGGTAACACATAACACGCACCGCCAGCAGGGGTGGGTCGCCTCCCCAGCCCTCCCTTTTCACAGTTGGTGGTGTTACTCTACCTCACCTGGCTAAGGGAAGAGGGGGAGAGGCTCGCACACCAGCTTAGGGGGAAGGGAGGGGAGAGGAGGAGGGGGGTTCTATTCCACCTGCTGGGAAGGAAAGGAGTGTGTGTGTGTGAACCATCTAACCAGGGTGACTTTTCCTCTACCTCTAGGACGGGGAGTGGGTCAGCAGTGGTTAGGTTAGGTTAGGTAGTCACTGATCTTGTCATTATATAGAACCTACTGTAGAAACACACACTCTCTCTCTCTCTCTCTCTCTTTCTCTCTCTCTCTCTCTCTCTCTCTCTCTCTCTCTCTCTCTCCGCGAGCAAGAGACAAATTAATCCAGGAATCCAGCACTGAATAAATAAATACTAACACATAATAGCCAGACATGTAGTGATGATGATGATGATGATGATGATGATGATGATGGGTGTTTACGAGACATGATTTCACACCTGAGTCCAGCGTGGGAGAATTACCTGTGTTATGAGACAGGTGAAGGACAGACCGTGAGAGAGACAGGTGGAGGGTACAGCGTGAGAGTGAGACAAGTGAAGGGTACAGTGGGGGAGGTGGAGGGTACAGCGTGAGAGTGAGACAGGTGGAGGGTACAGTGAGGGGGGTGGAGGGTACAGCGTGAGAGTGAGACAGGTGGAGGGTACAGTGAGGGAGGTGGAGGGTACAGCGTGAGAGTGAGACAGGTGAAGAAGGGCTTTATTTACTTACACACACACACACACACATACACACAGAGGCTAGAAAATCTCCCACCCATCAGACGTTATTATCCCACGCCTCATACCGGAAAGAGACCTGGATATGCTCTCTGTCCGTCCCCTTCCCCCACCCAACTGTCTGTCCGCCCCCCCCCCACCCAAGACTGTCCGTTCCTCCGACCGTCTGTCTTTACCTCCGCCTGTCCTTTCAAGTTGTGAATGCGATGATTTCTTGAGGACAAAGTGAACGAGTGTGTCGATCATTGGTCCTAAACTATACCTCTGATTATTATTATTATTATTACTATTCTTTATTTATTTATTGGGGGAGGTTGGACACTGAATAATATATCACATACATATAATAAAAACACTGCCAGACGTAAAATTCCCCTTCATATTTTCTCTCGAAATTGGGATCAAGACTTCGTTTACTTGAACTATAGAATTTGTATAATTGGGTAAACATTTCTGTGGTTTGTCCTTGTGGGTCGGGGGTCTATGGGATGAGAGGAGGTGGTGACGATTAGATTTTGTTTTATAAGAGAGGGAAACAAAGGTGGTGACGATTAGATTTTGTTTTATAAGAGGGAAACAGAGGTGGTACCGATTGGATTTTGTTTTCTTGTGGTTTACCCCCTCGTCCCACGCCCCTCACCCTGGGACAGAAACATAGCCCTAACTATCCCCAAGATAAGGATGGTTATTACTGATTATTGAACACCATCCAAAGAGTATAGAAGTAAAGACAGAGAGATGCTAGTTCAGTTTGTTTCGCTGTGTTGCTTTCCTAGCACGGACGCCACACAGACAGGCTACATAACCAGGTTCCCTCTCGCTATGCCACGGGGCGTACAAGGCCAACTGAAATGGATATGAAGGTACTAAAAAAAGACGTAGATAAAAAACAGATCAAATTAGATGAGTTAAAAAATAAGCCATCATGGACGCCCAGAAGAGGATGTTTTAGCACAAAGTATGACCTAATATAAAAAAGTAATAGGATTTAAAAGAACCTGAAACTGATTGGATTTGGCCTATGTTATAATCTTGGTGGTGAGATGTTGTTTGGTGAAGATGTTCGTCAGTGAGGGGGGGAGGAGGTGAGCGAACTGAGGGAGTACGAACGACAAAGGTGGGCGCCTCCAGCACTTCCTGACGGCGGCAGCTGGGTGGTGGCCATGCTGGTGACGTCACGGCCCGCCAACCAGGCAGCCACATGCCCCGGGCTCAAGCTGCTGTTGGACAAAGCTCTTCAGAACCCAATCTAACCGGAGCCATCGTGGAGTTCCTTATCTAATCTAACCCGAACAGTGATCACTTTGAAGATCCGCCCTTGTTTCACCTGAAGATTAACCACCCTAACACTATACCTGGGGGCTAGGTTAGGTTAACTTGGATAAGATTATGTAAGGTTAGGTTACGTTACAATAAATTAGGTTAGGTTAGAACATATTAGCTTAGGTTAAGTTAGGTTAGCTTAGGTTAGTTTTAGCGTTAAAATGGCTAATCATCAGGCTAAATAAACTGGGTGGTGGGGGGGAGGGGACTGATTTGACTGGCTGACTGGCTAATCTTCACTTGATTTGATTCTTTCCGGTGATGGTGGGTGGGGGCTTACCGGCTAATCTTCACGTGATTCGATTGTTTCCGGTGGGAATTCATGGTGCAATGGACGAGGAACACCGGATGGTCCACGTCATAATTACCACCACTCCCACTTAATGTATCCGCACCTACTACTGAAACATCTTACCAACATCCTGTATTAAACAAAGACCCGAAAACACTACATAAAGTTGAGTGTCCCGAGTGTCTTGAGTGTCCCGAGTGTCTTGAGTGTCCCGAGTGTCTTGAGTGTCCCGAGTGTCTTGAGTGTCTTGAGTGTCATGAGTGTCCCGAGTGTTTTGAGTGTCATGAGTGTCATGAGTGTCCCGAGTGTCTTGAGTGTCATGAGTGTCCCGAGTGTCTTGAGTGTCATGAGTGTCCCGAGTGTTTTGAGTGTCTTGAGTGTCATGAGTGTCCCGAGTGTTTTGAGTGTCATGAGTGTCCCGAGTGTCTTGAGTGTCATGAGTGTCCCGAGTGTCTTGAGTGTCATGAGGGTCCCGAGTGTCATGAGGGTCCCGAGTGTCCTAGCCCCCACTGCCCCTTTGTTAAACTATGAACACCAAGAGTAAATGGCATCACAGGTAGATTTAATTAAGTCTCACCTGAAGAATCTCCTAGCATATAAATTCTCATTCCAGCGTTAAAAAAGTAAACAAGATCCCACCAAATTCTCAACCGTAAACAAGGACCCAACCAAATTCTCACCCCCAGTACAAATCAACTGAGATAGCCACAACAGAGTCTAGCCAAGTTAGCCAAGATGAAGAATACTTGTCCTATTTCCAGTACAGTAAGATACAGTTGAGAGAGAGGAACGACTGCCTCCCCCCTATACGTTGGTTGACCCATGAGTGACGTGTGGTAATGTATCTCTCTTAACTCTTGGTTGTACTCTCTCGTCTAACACAGTTCTCACTTCCATGTCACCATTAACACGTCGAGCTGGAGTAAATATGTTTCAAGGCCCGACACTGTTTGTTTATTTTATTTATGAAATGTACACGTGTGGAATGTAATTAATATCGGTGGTGTATTTTCACATTTAAATGATATCCTGTATGGAAAATATTAATTAATGTTCGTGTATTTTCACATTTAAAGAACATCCTGTGCCAGAACATTCCTGAAGGTGGAAAAAAAAAGTTAAGATAGGATATGAGTGATGAAGCAGAAGACAACTGTGCAAACATGAGCGGTTCAGAGTTCAGCTCCCAGCAGACATGTATAAAAACGGGCTGGATCAAGTAATCTAGCATTGAAGAGACTGCTTGTTCAGTTCTTTCAGTATGTACCCGGCCAGCTGGGCTACATCATCTATGCGGGCTTGTGGCTTATGGTGCAGCAGCGCCTTGGTGAATCATGGGCTGACGGAGTGCAGAACCATGTGTATTATCTTCTCCAGTTTTGTGCTAGAGATACAGTATAACTATGTTGCTTAGACAAGTGTTTCTTAGGCCACACACACACACACACACACACACACACACACACACAAAAGAGCTCTAGCTACGGTTCAGGAAATGCCAGTAAGTGTTCGGGTGTGGGCGCTGTGTACTGCCAGATAATACATTGTACAGTAAATTGGTGGACAAAGGCCATCGTATGTGAGGGTGTAATGGTGTGACCGTGAGGTGGGCAGCTCACCAGGAGGCGCTAGACGTCACCATTACAGCGGCTTCTATATAATGATAACTCGTTCCCTGTCACCACCATTCACCCCGAGCAGCAGTTGATGTGAGGCTTTTGTGTATCGGTCAACTGCGTCAGCTAACCTTCGTCGTCCCTTCATTCTCACCATACACAACTGTCAGACGGTTATTCTCTGACTATGTTTGGAAGATCTGTCACCACTGCAGTTCTTCTTGAAAACTTGGCCAATATCAAGGATGTTTATTGGCCATTGTGAAATCGCTCTCACCTTCGACCAAACGACCCTGAGGAATGGGTTTTCCTTGGTATAATGGGCGAGGGTTAACAAAATCTGTTCCACATTCGTCAAATGAACTTTTATTAAGCTCACGCAAACAAATGAAAACAAAAGAATGCCAAGCTGTTCAAGAATCAACTGAAAGAAAGGCCACAAGGAAACAATGATGCTATCATATAATACTAATTCATACACCAAGTAAACTGCAACATGTAAGCTTGAAATAATATTAGACTGCTTTAAGGTGTATTTTGTGACCAGTGCCATTAAACGGTACACAGCCACACCCCGCAGCATCCCACCACCTGGAGCGGTGTCTGTAATGACAGCTTCCTGCAAGACGCCCAAATTACCGGAGTGAAGATGCTGAGTTTGCCCACCACACCACGCTCTAATATATCCTGCAGGAAAATTAGCGAAGAGGAAACAGGATGTTAATAATGTTATAATTTATTACCGCGCTTTAATAACTAAGGTCTTTAAGGGAGTGTTCTTAATTACTACAAACACTAATCATCGATAATTAAATGTGAAAAGATATCCGTCTCTGGATAACAGCCACAGCCAGACCTAAGTGAGAACTGGTTAAAGTAGAGGGTAAGGTGGAGGTAAATACACAACTTGTACGACAATGTACACTGAATATCCTCTCAACTGACAGGATATTACAGTATAAAGACACGAAAACGAGGGAAGATTACGTTAGGTTAGGTTAGGGTTGTGTTAGGTTAGGTTAGGGTTGTGTTAGGTTAGGGTTGTGTTAGGTTAGTTGTTGTGTTAGGTTAGGTTAGGGCTGTAGGTTAAGTGTTGTGTTAGGTTAGGTTGTGTTGGGCTAAAGCAGGTTAGGTTAGGGTGTGTTAGGTTAGGTTAGGGTTGTGTAGGTTAGGGGCTGTGCAGGTTAGGGGCTGTGCAGTTAGGCTGTGCTAGGTTAGGGGCTGTAGGTTAGTTGTGTTAGGCTAGGTTAGGTTTGTGTTAGGTTAGGGGTTAGGGGTTGTGTTAGGTTAGTTAGGTTGTGGTTAGGTTGTGTTAGGTTAGGGTTGTGTTAGGTTTAGGGTTGTGTTAGGTTAGGTTAGGGGGTTGTGTTAGGTTAGGGTTAGGTTGTGTTAGGTTAGGTTGTGTTAGGTTAGGTTGTGTTAGGTTGTGTTAGGTTGTGTTAGGTTAGGGTTAGGGGTTGTGTTAGGTTAGGGTTGTGTTAGTTTAGGGTTAGGGTTGGCTGTAGGTTTGGGTTGTGTTAGGTTAGTGCCAGTTAGGTGTTAGGCTTTAGGCTGTGTTAGGGTTAGGTTAGGTTGTGTTAGTTAGGTTAGGCTGTGCTAGGTTAGGGTGTGTTAGTTAGGTTGTGTTAGGTTAGGGTTGTGTTAGGTTAGGTTAGGGTTGTGTTAGGTTAGGGTTGGTTAGGTTAGGGTTGTGTTAGGTTAGGGTTGTGTTAGGTTAGGGTTGTGTTAGGTTAGGGTTGTGTTAGGTTTGGGTTGTGTTAGGTTAGTGTTGTGTTAGGTTAGGGTTGTGTTAGGTTAGGGTTGTGTTAGGTTAGGGTTGTGTTAGGTTAGGGTTGTGTTAGGTTAGGTTAGGATCACTTTTATAACGAGTGGCAGTATTACGTCCCAGGAAAAACTAGCCACGACAGAACACGATCACACTGTAACTAATTAGTAAGAGATCCCGACAGGTAGCTCACCGGTCACCAGAGACCCGCCGGCTACCTCATAAAAATAACTCTACCAGGATAAGTTTTACAGGTGAGAGGGTTAGGTTAGTTTTACAGGTGAAGGGTTAGGTTAGTTTTACAGGTGAGGGGTGGGTCTGTCGGCAGGCCCACGTGGTTCACTCTCCCAGCCCTCTCCTCAACCTCATCCTCTGGCCTGGTGTTAGTGAACCATTAACACCACATAATTGAAGGGAAAATTATATTAATTCGTTATGATTTTTTGCCAGTACTTCCAAATTCATTATTATTATTATTATTATTATTATTATTGTTGTTGTTGTTGTTGTTGGCGCCATTCCGTATACAAGAGACTCAAGAATATTAAACCGGGAGACCAGCCAGAAACAAGAGACTAATGTATAAAGTGATCCAGAGGGGCGAGGGAGGGAGAGCGTGCCACCCAAGAGTTATGGATGAGGGAACACACAAAACCTAACGTAACCTAACGTAACCTAACGTAACCTTGCCAGGGTGAGTAGAACCAGGAAACGTAAACACTTGTGAAAACCGGCTGAGTGGCGGCACGAGATATGGGGGGTGAGGGGAGTGTGTGGGGGGGCAGGGTGAGGGGGGAGTGTGGGAGGAAGTGTTTGGTGTACATGAATGATAGTCAGTGTGTATTCAACTTGTGGGGGATGATAAGGTTTATGTAAACTAGTTTGGTGGCCGGAGCTGCCTCGTGTTATCCTGCCCGGGCCCGTCACTCTTGTAGACACAGCTGACTCTCCCACCACCACAACAACACACGCCTAGTTCCATATCACAAATTGGGCAGTAATTATGATGATTACTACCCTGTGCACTATTTGTGGTACTTAGTAAAGCCGTGCATTAACTGTGGTAATTTATAGTTGTGCATTAACTGTGGTAATTTATAGTGGTGCATTAACTGTGATAATTTATAGTGGTGCATTAACTGTGGTAATTTATAGTGGTGCATTAACTGTGGTAATTTATAGTGGCGCATTAACTGTGGTAATTAATTGTTGTGTATTGCCTTAATTAATACAGTTGTTATTATTATGTCATTTAATGTTATAATCATTTGATGGGTTATTTTCTCCCCGTAAATAACCACGTGTTCCTGGTAACTACTGACCGCCCAAACACTGGACACACACACATATCTGACCAAACTACGGCGCCAGCCACGTGGGTCAGCTGTGCATGACGTCACTCTCGTAGCAGACATATTAAGATAGAGGAATGGTCGTGTCTCCCCTTATGTGTACTTGTGAGGCAAATGGATTATTACACCAAACATACTGGTGGTTGAATCATCACACTGCCACCATGAGGGCGCGTGATGGGGCCATGGCACGTGCGGTGGTATGTCAAACGGGCCCTATACTATACCGTACATTTTAAGCTAAACTAACTTAACCTAATCTAATTTAAAATAGCCTAACCCAATTTAACTTAATTTAACCTAACGTAACTTATGCTAACTTAACGTAACTTAGCTCAACCTAACCAACCCTGACTAACCTAACCTAACCAAACCAGATCAAACCTAACCTAGTTTCACCTAACCGACACATTAACACTGGGATCGAATCATATTGGAGGGCATTAACTATATGGGATCCATCCTATACTGGACTCCATATCCTCAATCTTAGGTTAGGTTAAGTTAGGTTAGGTTAGGTCAGGGGGACATGACCTTATAATTGAGTTGGGTTAATTTACTTCCTATTATACCCTAGATTCCCCCCATTAGACCTGCAACCACCCACAGCGTGTAAACAAAGAGCGGAGGGAGGGGGGAAGGAAGGGAAGGCGGAGGGAGAGAGAACACGGTGTATCCTGGCTGGTACACTAATAACACATGCCCCGGGGTATTGTCTGTGCATCTGCCGCTGGAAATAATGGAAAACGGAAACAATTGTGGCCGGAAGTTGAAAGTCGGCGAGTGTCCTGTCGACGGCGGCCAGCCCACACATGCATGGCTGACACGTGGCTCGCATGGCTGTTAGTGGGTGGGTGGGTGTCTGTGTGTCTGTTTTGATAGTGGCTGGCTGTGTTCTGTCTTACTATTGACCGTGTTCTGTGTGCAGCAACCTGCTATTGATAGAGGTGTTTAAATGGAAGTCAGGGCTGAACAAAGGGGACATTACAAAGGCACTCAAACTATCCAACCAGGAGCGAACTCTTAACAATGGTTTTAAATTAGACAAATTTATATTTAGGCGCGAAATAGGTAAACATTGGTTTGGAAATAGATTAGTGGATGAGTGGAACAAGTTACCAAATATCATCATTAACTCGAATACCTGGATAGCTTCAAACATAGGTTGGATGCTTATATGAGCAATAGGGGTTGGGTGTAAACGGGACTGCCCAGTATGGGCCAACAGGCCCGCTACAGTTTCTTCCATTATTATGTTCTTATGTTCTTATTGGCTGTCTGTCTGTCTTCTCTGCTATTGGCTGTCTTCTGTCTGGTGTCCTGCTAGTGGCTGTCTGTCTCCTCGGCTAGTAACTGTCTGGCTATTTGTCTTCCCGACTAGTGGCTGTCTATATTCAAGTCTGGTGGTTGTCTGGCTGTCAAGGTTCATGTCTAGTGACTGTCTGGTTGTCAAGGTTTATGTCTGGTTGTTGAGGTTCATGTCTAGTGACTGTCACGGTTCATGGTCAGTGAGGGAGGGAGTGTTTAAGTCACCGGGTCTAGATTATCAGAGAATTGTATAGTTAATATTCTGGTTCACCTGAACATTAGCCCCCCAATTTATTTCACTTCATGATTAAACACCCTAACGATGCCTTGGAGGTAAAGTTTGGTTAGGTTAGGTTAGTTTACGCTAAGTTTGGTGAGATTAAATGAGGTTAGGTTAGGATCACGTGAAGAATCTGGACCTCAGTTTATTTCACCTAAAGATTAACCACCACACCCTATCGCTACAACTACCAATGCCCGTGCGTAAAGTGATCTACATTAGGGCCTGGAGGTTAATGGTACAGGTTAATCATTCAGGTTAAAGGTGAAACCCCATAACAATCATCATACCTGTCGAACCACACTCAGGCAACCACACCCCTTTTGACATTAATTAACCTTGACATTAGCTTGATTAATGTAAAAATTATACCACTTAATTCTAGGCTATTATCGTACGAGTTAGAAAAGTTAGAATAAATTACGTACAGTACTTGAATTTTTTGAGCTATTGGTGAAAATTGAAGCACACTGAAACCCAACTGAGGGAATGGTGTTAGACGTCCTTGGGGTCACTGCTAATATATTGTACTTTTATTAATATGTTGGTGGGTTTAGTTTATCATCAATTCTGCTTAAATTTGGCAACGGTACACCCAGATTCTGACCTCAGCGCAACGGTACACCCAGATTCTGACCTCAGCGCAACGGTACACCCAGATTCTGACCTCAGCGCAACGGTACACCCAGATTCTGACCTCAGCGCAACGGTACACCCAGATTCTGACCTCAGCGCAACGGTACACCCAGATTCTGACCTCAGCGCAACGGTACACCCAGATTCTGACCTCAGCGCAACGGTACACCCAGATTCTGACCTCAGCGCAACGGTACACCCAGATTCTGACCTCAGCGCAACGGTACACCCAGATTCTGACCTCAACACCCAGAGAGAGTAACGTTACCTGTTCAGTCGACTAGGGTGTAATAAAGTTGGCGAATCTTCATCTCTCTATGACTTAATGACTAGTGAGGAACGTTTTTATGGCGCGCGTGTGTGTGTGTGTGAAGATGAAAGCCCGTCTGTGCGTGTGTTTACTTCGTATGTGATTGCATTTTCATGATGTGTACGTGTGTATGCCCGGTTATATTCCTTTGTGTGGGCCTAACTGCGTATGACCCCTT
Source organism: Homarus americanus (assembly GCF_018991925.1). NCBI lineage: Eukaryota > Metazoa > Arthropoda > Malacostraca > Decapoda > Nephropidae > Homarus > Homarus americanus. The sequence continues at coordinate 6,464,559 of NW_024742238.1, read as the reverse complement.
TCCCCTCCCCTCACACACACACACTCACACACACACACACACATAAGCATACATATTACCAATCAGGAAATGGACAATATTTTATACTGTAGTGGAGGTGAGGAGGGTGAGAGAAGGAGGAGGTTGTGGCGGGGTGAAGGGTGAGCACCTGGTGACCTCCCAAACAAGCGGGCTGAAGCGCTAAACAAACACAGCTCATCACCTCCCGTGTGGGCCCACTGTCTACCCAACCAATCATCGCTATCAGTGACTCAATGACCAACCCACTTCATCATTCAGGGGGCAGGTCAAGCAGGGGGCAGCCACATTAATCCACGACCTCGACACCTCCCTTCCACCCCCACCCCGCCCACACACACACACACACGAAAACTATCAATGATTCTGTATCTGACTCCTTTTTGTGTTCATTCCGTTTCGTACTGATTTCATTTTACATTCATATCATTTGGCATCTAAAATACAACCTGTGTTTAATCATTTGTGTTGCGAGGAACATGTGTTTTACTGCGCATTTGGTGCCTAACACAAGTACTATGTTACAGTATCACAACAGAATCCAACACAAGGAAAATACTACCGCCTCCCCCTCACACATAAACATACATTGGTGAAGGTGATGGTGTTGACTCAGAGTGTAGAGAGTCCAAGTGTTGTTAACCATCTCGTGTAGCCTCAACATCTATCTACGTAAGACTCGTCAACAAGGACTAGAATTAGCCACAAGTTGCGTCAGTTCGAGCTGTCATAGTATAACATCGCAGAGTTACTCGTGTAATTATTGACCAGAACCACAAAGTCGTCCCTATAAGAAAAACAAACACTTTTTCGTTCATATGCTACGGAAAAAAGAACAGTATCTACTGATTTTGGATAAATATAGAGAGAGTCAACCTTGTATCAACCCAACAAGAGACCTTGTGGGTTACACCATTACGGCAGTGACCAAGGCTGCCGCCGAAAACAACACCGGTAACGCCACATTACTTTGTACCGGCGGCGCCACCTGAAGGCCAGCATGAACTCCGCATACTTCCCTGTTGGCCGCCTGTAATGCTTAGGCACTTTGTCTTGCAAATCTAATCATAATCTTACCTCATACCGTGGACCATGTGACGAAGCCTGGGGTGACCCTTGTAGAAATGTGGGAATGAGAAACCTATCGAAGCCCCGAAGTAGCAGGGCTTCATGTCCAAGATGCCCCTAGAGGGACATCCACCCTTGCCACAAAAGCAGTGGTTCTCTGGGTTGGCGTGACCGTAGTTGAAAATATTGTCCGGGTGCACAAAGCGGTAGGCCTCTAGTCCATGGTTGGTGACGGTACTGTTGTAGACCAGCGGGAGGGAGCGACACAGCTGACCGTTGAAGATGTAGAGCATGTCGCTCTTGGAGATGCCCGGTCTGAACCCGTTGGCATCAGTCCCCCGGATCATGTTACACACGTCACCATACCAGAAGTGGAGGACTTCGTGGCCATCCCAAGCTAAAATTCTGTTCATCTTGGAGGGGTCTCCCTTACCGGTGTGCATGAGGTAGGGCGGCTGCAGGGTGTTGTTGAGCCCCAACAGGAGACCAAACTGCTGGTGGGGATACGGCAAGTCCTGGATTGTCCTCGCCCAGTCCAACACCCTCGACTGATGGCCCCACAAGAGTTCGCGCACACTAAGCCTCCTGAGGGTGTCGAACCCGTACAGCTTCTTGATCATCTTCATCACCGTCTTCGCCGCCTCCTGGTCCTTCACCATATCTGCAGCGTTGATGAAGGGGATGTTGACGGTGGTCACCATATCCTCTTCCGACCCTGATGATAAATGTGGCTGGAAGAAATACATCGGCCTCCCTTGGTACTGAACAGAACCATCGTCATGATACACTACGTTTTCTTTAAGCTCCTTCATGGTATATACGTAGGGCCCCACCTCTTGAACCGTTGGCCGACCTCCTGCCATGAACTGACTCGGGTTAGTCAGGTTAAAGATGCGGACGGTGTAGAGGGCGCTGATTTGGGCAGTCCTCCACATCTCGTCCTTCTGGGAGCCTTCGGTCATGGACAAAGTTTTCAGGACCCCAACGTGTACCCCCACGTCCCACCACGTCAGCACCATCAGCACGAGAATCAAATTCACCAGCATCATCGTCAGCAGACACCACCAGCGGCAGCAACAGCATCTGCGTCGTCTGGGGTAGTAGTGTGTTTCGTCGTAGTAATGATGTATCAGGTCGTCTTCCTCGTGTTTACGGCGTTTTTTCTTACCGTCTCTCATACAGACACAACACTTTACTCTCTTGGTACGTATACGAGCTATAAACTCCTTCTCTGTCAATTCACGTATTTCTCTTTCCCCTTCTGTCATTTCTTCTTCCTCTTCAGTCATTTCCCTTTCACCTTCTGTCGTTTCTTCCTCCTCATATAACATTTCTTCCTCGTTCTTCGTCACCTTCTCTTCTTCCGTTGTCGTCTCCTTTTTATCTTTCATTATATTCAGGTCTTGGTGCTGATTCACCGTGATTTTCAATATAATTTTCCACAAGGACAACCTTACCTCATAAAGTGGTTACCTTTGTGTCCAAGAAATTTATTCTCTAAATATATCGCAATACAGCATCGAAGTATTGTCGACGTCACCATCACCTGACACCACACACGCACACTCACCGACCGGACACCTGTGCACAGACGTATTCATACCACGCCAATAGGGACACTTGTACTGTGAGCATCGGTAATATTACCTGTACCGTAACCAGAACACGGCTAGCCAGAGCTCACACAGCCGACGGTGATGGTTGACAGGGCTGGTGAAAACTGTCTATAACAACGAACAGTTATGCTGTTAATTGACACTGTCTGGTGAGGCAAGTAGCTGGTGAGTTTTCAGTATAGCACCAGACATTACTTGTAAGAGATAGCCTGTAGTGTCTGCCACTGTAGCCCCGGCCACTATTACTGTGTATCATTACGCACACACGTATGTCCACTAAAGTACTTCACTGCACCTCAATGACCACATGGCGAACAAAGCCAGCACGGGCAGTCAACAGCGTCTGGCGTTTCTCTCTACTCCAAAATAGCACGCTTAGGGAAGCTACGCCAGACGAACGTTCGCTTGCTTCTTGTCAACAGTGAGACTCCTTTATGACACAAGCAGATACACAAGTGATGCCGGGGAGCGTCAGCACGTGGCGCCTAGCACACCGTCCACCGCCACCACCAACGATACACTAACCGTCACAAGGACTAAATATGTATAGCTTTGTCCCGCGTTATCACCACACAATAAAGATAATGGAGAGCGCCATGGCCCCGTTACAACAGCCCAAATTTCCTCCCTCCGAGCATCACGGCGGGAAATGCTTTGCTCGTGACACCTGGCCAGCACCTGCCTGTGGGAGGATCCTGTCGGTGTCCTAGGGGGTGGAGCATCAGCGCTTGCCAAGGACACAAGTGATGCATCGCCGGCAACACGTCAGTCTTGTATAAATAGTGTTATCGCGCTTACCATTCCCGTAGGCAGTAATGTGTACTGCCTTAGTCAACCCCTGATAACACGAGTCACGGCCAGGAAGTCCAAGCTGTCTAAACAAGAGGTGCCAGAGGGCCAGCCAGTGAGCCAACTGAATAAAAAAAACAAAAAAAAACACGATAAAATAGTAATAGGTATAATAGGTGGTCACAGTAGAACCTATAAAATATCAAAATAATTAAGGAAAATTATCGCAAAACATCAGAGCTTTTCTTTACGTGGTGACACCTGCAGCAAGAATACCCTGGTGTACAGGGCGACCATTGTCCATTGTGTTTACCTCTGACCTGGAAGTGTGACCTTGATCATTGACAGAGACACTTTAGTCTGACGATGAGACATTCAGTGGTAGTCTCATCACACATCTACACTTTACGGATACTTAAACAAACGGCAAACCCAAAGCGTAACATGTCTAATTTCTACCACGTGTAACTTATGATTATCAAGGGGATAGTGTCTTTGACGAACAAGTAAACAGAGAGAGAGAGAGAGGTGGTGACGGGGAGCATGTGATAGTGTTCAGGTCACCGGATCCTTCACCTAGCCATGACAAGGCTTGGTCGCGTCCCATCTCGCACTTCTACTAGCATCGTCAGTAATATTGCTCTCGACCATATGAACACCCTCGGGTCCACACAGACCAGAGTGACTCACATAACCAGAACTATAAACACCTAATATATAAATCATTAAGACTTGGCAGTATGAAGACTTATGGTAATAAAGATAAATATATTAGCAACGTGTGTCCTGCTGTCAGCTTGTCAAACATTGCCCAGGTGAATATTCCTCGTGACGGATGGCATAAGAATGCACCTGAGTGAGCGACAAAAATAACGTCTAAAAACATCACCTGGCGCTGTGTATCATTTACCGAGTCTCTGTGTAATGTTGATCCTCATTTTTTAACCTTATTTCTGTGCTTTACTTCTGTCAATCAGTTACATACATTCTCCCATGTTCATTACGAGGAATATTCATCTTGTGAGACAGAGGGAGGGAGGGTTCAGGTGAACCGTGGAGGGGTGAGGAGGATGTCTTACAGCCGCCGGCGAGTGTGTGGTTAAACTTTCCGGCGCCCAACACAGGATAATGGAGTCTACATCATGACTAATTTCTCACAAGGTCAACATATGACTAAATCTCCATTCGTGATACCAACTTGCTCAACGCACACGCACGCACGCATGTGTATACATACTTAAGCGTGCACGCACACACACACACACATACATATATATATATATATATATATATATATATATATATATATATATATATATATATATATATATATATATATATATATATATATATATATATATATATATATATATTAAGTGGAAATGTAATTATGGCATTAAATATAATAAGTATTCATTGTATACGCAATTACGTAATTAAGAATAAACAGGACAAGTTAGGTAACGTTACGGATGATCAATTCATTAAATTTAAGGTAAATTTTTATCTTACATAAATATATGTAAACTTTAACGATATTATCACACAGTAGTACAGGGCGAGGTACAGTACAGTAGGTATACAGTATATAAGTCGTACATGTAAACTCAAATTACGGGGTCTGAGACTAATATTTTAGGTGACCATAATCTTGACCTCTGACCCATTGACCCCTAGAATCATTAAGAAGCAATATGACGGTCACTATATGATCCGTGGAAACTCAAGTTATACGTAGTTCAAAAAACGAAAGTAAAATAAGAAAAAAGTTAGTTGGTTTGGCCAGATGTTCAGATAAATTACAACCTCATCCAGATCATTTTCACTAGATACAAAATATGTGAATAGTAAAGGAATTTGATCCTATGATCATTTATCCAACCCTGACTGTTTGTTGTGTCGTGGCGGTGTGGAGGGTGAGTGTCGCTTCCTGTCCGTCGGGGAGTTGTGTGGCTGGTGCAGGAGACCGTATACCACTACACTGACACCTACTACAGGTCGATGGGATCCTGGCAAAGATTATCAGTGGGTTCCTGGCTTGTACCCTGACAACGAGGATGTATCAAGTGGCGTGGGACAACACCCTGTTTATTTTATCTCACCAAGGTGGACTATGTGTTTACCCTCACACTAGTGATAACCAAGTGCACTTTCCTTTTAGGTATTCCTGTACTTGTTGTCGTTATATGATGGCTATTTCTGGCTATTTATTAGTTTGTTTATATTCCTATTAAATATGGGTTAAGGAGATGAGGAAATATTATGCTTGAATATATAGGTAAACATTACTTCATGGTTTGGGAATAAATTAGATATATTTTACGTTCAGTTCCATAAAATCAAAATAGATTCATCCTAAATTAACCATCCAAGACTTTCCTGTACGTCCATGTGAAATAATACGACAGAAAAACGTAAACAAAAACAGAGGAATAAGTTGAAAAGTGATGTAATCCGCCTGTAAACTTTTCACCGTCACAACAAGCATAAACTGCTTCTGTGATCAACTGTTAACTCTGGCTTATTTATAAACATAATAATGAAGGGGACAACAGTGAGCCTCTTGTTTGTTCATGCGGGGTCCACCTCTTGTTAACACCCAACCCTTGGGTTCATATCTAGGAGTGTGAGTAACAGAACTGCTGACGTTATCTTGAAACTTTACCTAGCATTAGTGAGGCCACACATGGATTATGCGGTTCAATTCTGGTGTCCTTATTATAGAATGGACATAGATTCTTTGGAGAGAGTATAAAGAAGAATGACAAAAATGATCCATAATATTAGAAACCTTCCATATGAAGAAAGACTGAAAAGCTTAGGCTTGCATTCATTAGAGAGGCGTAGAGTTAGGGGAGATATGATAGAGGTGTTCAAGTGGGTAAGTGGGATTAACAAGGGTAAAATGGAAGATGTTCTGAAGCTCAGTAATAACGAAATAACTAGAACAAATGGCTTTAAATTAGATAAATTTCGATTCAGAAAGGATATAGGCAAGCACTGGTTTAGTAATAATAATAATAATAATAATAATTAACGGTTTATTGAAAGAGCTTGGCAGCCAGAAGGCTGAAAATATACAGTTACATATTTGGGGAATGGGTTACGAATTACAAATAATATACAAGTAACATAAGTGACACAAATAAGACATATAATAACTAGATGGGGATCAGCTCAAACTACAGGCTACCGAGTGCTATAGTAGGATCGGGGACGCTAGGGAGCTTCAAGACGAAGTTGGATAGGCACATGGAAGTGCTGGGATGGGTGTGAAAGGGATCTGCCCTGTATGGGCCAGTCGGCCTCCTGCAGTATCCCACTTGCTTATGTTCTTATATGTTCTTATGTTCTTATCACTGGTATATCTGTCCAACTTATATTTAAAACTAACCAACGTGTTCGAGTTGATGGTGGTGTTCGGTTGCTATTACTTGTTTTTCACTAAATCTCTATCCGAACTGTATTGTTTTACCCAATTCCTTGCTAAATTTTCAATCTAGTTTAAAATCATCGGTAAGTGTTCGCTTCCGTATTGTATTGTATTCACGCATTGCTGTCTACGTCGCTGAGAGGTTACTGAACATGTATTGGGCAGATTAGAAACACCCTCCAAAAAAATTTCCCAAGACACACACACACACACACCTGTCCCGCTACTACACTCGTGACTCACCTTAGCTCACACGTTACGTCATATCTCGGCAAAGTAGTGGTGAACTGTTGCCGCATAACAAATATATACAGGTCAGTATATTGATCATTAAATAGTAGAAATAATACATATATTTCGATAACTCCATCACTAATACTTATTAAGTGTATTAAGGAAACTACACATTGTATACAGAAAAAAAAGTGTATTTCAAGGACAAGAGAGGAAACGTCTTTTATATAGCAAAACCTGAATAATCATAAAAATATCTATCATTAAAAAATATCCTTGATAAAAATTGTTCCTGAGTTGTTGGCTTCCGTTAACACCAAAATTCTTCGTTGTTTGTTCAAAAATGTTCACTGCTTCACATTAAATAGTAAAGAGAGCTTAGTTGTCTTACACTTCACACTTCTTGTTCACTTACGTTCACCCAACACGTGCATGTACTGTACTGTATGTAAGTTTGTCCTCTATCAGTTCATGTGTAACTTCAGCTCACGTGCAATACAGTAAGCGGTGTTTAGTTTCTTAGTCTGCTGCCCAGTGTTTGTCGTGTCCACTGTCATCGACTGGCTGGCTTAAACTTTTTGTTGTCTTGTAATTTTGACACACACACACACACACACACACACACACACACTGTATCTCCGTGAACAATTTAAATCAACAAAATAATACACCATAAAATATAAACACCACACAATCATGGCTGCTGATTTGGTGAGACTGGAGAGAAAGGTTTAGGGACAGGTTTCGCCTTAGGCTTATTCCAGGTGGTGGTGGTGGTGGTGGGTCACTTACGGGAGACCTTTGTGTTGGAGGAGCTTTACTGTGCTGTGGTAGCCTGGAGCGTCGACACCCACTCCAGACTGTACGGAAGTTGTCTCTCTTGTATGGATGGCAATGTACACTACTGCTGGGGGGGGGGGTTATTCTCTGTTGGGGGTGATTACTTTCTATTGGGGGTGATTACTCTGTTGGGGTGACTACTGTTGGGGGTGATTACTTTTACCCTTCAACTCTCCTCCGTTTATTAGTAATTAACATCGAGAACATAACGAAGTAAGAAAAGACCCAAAGAAATTAAGTTGATAAAAGAAGATAATATTCAACAACCGCTTTAAAACTGATAATTTCATAATTAAACAAAAACCGAACTTTCCCAAACCTGTTCTCTTCGTCCCTTGTATTTTTTTTGTTGACCTTTCGTATTTGTTTATTTGAATTATTCGACAACACTCACGAGAACACCTTCCATATTGACACCTTTTCGGTCATACTGTTAGGTATTTAATGCAGCCAATTTGTTCCGAGGTTTATAGTGTATAAACATTAACGCTGTACTTCCGGGGATCGTATGAGGTGCTGTAATTAGGAGCTGCAGTTACATGGCATCTATATGCCACCTGACGCACTCATGTTGCAATATAAAATGAATTGGCTTCCGAACTAACTTAACTAAACTCTAGTCAGTGATGAAAAATAAAAATAAATACAGAAAACAATTGGGAAACTGACAATATAAAACCTAATAAACCTAAACCTGAGGAATTAAGACACATGGTTAAGTGTGGTGATAATAAATACAAGTAAAGCACGTAATGATTCCTCACCTGAGACCTCGGACGATGTGTCTGAGATTTGGGTCCGCCTTGTAGAAATGAGGAAACGAGAAGCCCACTGAGGCGCCCCAGTAACACGGCTTCATGTCCAGGATCCCACTAGGGGGACATCCGCCCCTGCTACAGAAGCAGGCGTTCTCTGGGTTTTTGACACCGTAGTCAAACACGTCGTCAGGCGGCACGAAGCGATAAGCATCAATACCAGATTGGACGACAGTTTCGTTGTACACTAGGGGTATCGCCCGACAAAGCTGGCCATTGAAAATGTATAATTTGTCTTCTTTCGACACCCCGGGGGCAAACCCGTTGGCATCGGTGCCCCGTATCTCGTTGCAATGATCGCCACTCCAAAAGTCAAGTGTCTGCCGCCCGTTCCAGGCGATGATCTGGTTCATCTTCGTAGCGTCACCTTTGCCCGTGTGCATAGTATATGGCTCCTGCACCGAGTCGTTGAACCCCACCAGCAGCCCAAACAGCTGGTGAGGGTAGGGTAGCTCCTGGAGGGTCCTCGCCCAGTCCATGACCTCCGACTTGTAGCCCCACAAGAGCTCCCCAACAGTAAGTTTTCTTAGCGTCTGGAAGTTATGGAGTTTCTTTGCCACCTGGATGATCACGCGTAAGAATCCTTGGTCTTTGACAGCATCGGCGGCGTTCACAAAGGGAATGTTGACCGATACAATAGTGTCTTCCTCCGCGCCAGACGACATCTGGGGCTGGAAGAAGTACATGGGTCTGGAGCGATAAGAAACAGAACCGTTCTTATGAAACTCGATCTCTTCCTTGCTCTCCTTCATAAGGTAGACGTATGGTCCCAGCTCCTGCACCCTCGGTCTGGCGCCGGCCATAAACTGGCTAGGGTTAGTCAGGTTGAAAACATGTACCCGGTAGTACACTGGCACGGGCGTGTCTATCCACGACTCGTACTTCTGACTACCCTGACGTAGCACCATCTGATCCACAGCGACGGAGTGCACTACGGTGTCATAGCCGGCCAGCATGAAAATAACAGTGGCAGCACACCACAGCGCCACCATCCACAAGCAACACCTACACCGTGCACTTCTGTTCATCTGCTCCACAACATTCCTCATACGGGTGGTGCTGTGAATGTCATAGTTTTCTTCCGACAATTTCCCCATCTTGACTAAAAGTCTGACTGTCAGATTATAAAAAACCAACTAACACGAGATTATATAAAATTCACTGGCATTTCTTCGTGTTGGTTATAAACTACAAAGGGAATGTCGCTGTCTTTGTAATCTTTCAACGTTGAACTTAGTCATTTTGCAATGCATTTCTCGAGCAAGTCCAGTCGTAGGTAGAAGTATTTTTTGTTGTCATTCAGCGATGTCACTCGGTAATACCAGAGTTTGCACCGGTACTTCACCTCTAAAAAATCACCAGATGAATGGCAACATACACCCCGTGATCCCAGGGTCAATGTCAGTCTCCTCTCACATCACGAGGGCGGTTCTGGTCACTCAAGATTTTCCTTGGAGGTGGTCAAGAACTGAACTTAAAGAGAGAACTCAGGTTACAAAATTCTCATTAAATATCTTTAAAATGTATTATCCATAAGTCCCATGACAGAACATGCATTTCAACTTGTCTAATGCTCAATGTCAACGAATTGTTACGTTTAAGATTCTGACATAACGCACAAAATAAATATGATTTTAACATTCAAGAAGGTTGGACAAACACTAACACCATCCCAACACAATTCAGACTAGCGCTCACCCCGCGACGCCTGATGCTGTGTGAGGTGTTGTCGTACAGGCAGGATCACAGCATCACTGTTGATGGGCATCGATGTCATTATAATACTATTATACTTGATATATATGAAATATTTAAACTAATATAAGCCATAGTCGATAAGTTTGTGAAATATTCCAAATGAAAATGAAATTAATACGTAATCATTTTCCTTGGCTCGTGTGTCTGGCAGGGGTCAGGACACACCGGCCAAGTAAACATGCATAGTATTTTTTTCTTCAGATATATTTATACCTTAACATATAACAGACAGTTAAAATTATACTAAATCAGGACAGATTATAGCTTTTCACAACTTCATGAATTATTTTGGTTCTATAATTCCAAATAGAAGATAGAGAAAACAACGAGGAAAATGGAACTAAGTAACCTCGTCACCTCGGAGACTCCACCGCCTGGGGTCATTTTCCTTAGACCACATTCTTCTTACCTGATGTTTTATCAAATTCATTCAATTTCGTCTCAAAGAAAATATATCATACATAACTGAACCAGTGCCATATCCACTTGCTCGTTGTTTAAGAGTCGGTGCTTCACTAGGGTAATTTAAACATGAAACGGTTATTTACTTTAATAGACAAATAAGCTAACTAACAACTCAACAGTCTGCTGAGAATCTGAATATAAATGAATTGCCTTCTACATCGCATATAAATCACTATTATATTTACATTTTAAAAGTGTATTATTAATAGGTGATGTGTATTGAGTGTCTAATAGTCCTGGAGTTCTGTAGTCATGGGTAAATAATTATACTTGACTCATTAACCAAAATGGATGTTACAAATAATTTAAAACGTACTTAAAAAGAAAGACTTTACGTATATGTACAGGGTTAAATTTATTCACGAGCTGTACTCCGTGAGCCCCTGGTTTAAAATGTTAACATGTTTTACAGTTTATGTCTCTGAAACACGCCAGAGTGAACGTATTCCTAGCACTACGGCATCATAGGCCAAACCAAAACCCATTATCCGTCTCTTAATACTTCCTAAACGCTGCATGTATTCTTTAATAATAACTTAACTTGTTTTATAATACTGTATTAACCTGTAAGGTCATTTTAACTTAAGGTATAACACTAGTATAATCTCTGCATTACGGCGATTTAAATGCATCACAAGTGACGTGCGGTGTGAGATACCTGGACAAAAGTCATTTCATAAAGGGTCGTTCAGTTAATATTCCTCGTGACTGAAGATTTAAAGGAGTATTCTAGGTGGTTAACTACAGCTAAAGTACAACAATAACTTCCATCAGTATTACAGTGACACGTTAATTTAACTAGACATGTTCATTAAGCGTCAACTAGTTTATTAGATAACGTTCACGTGTATGAATTTCTTAAGACTGTTCGTTAGTTGTGTTTGGTGCCAAGTAATCATTTAGAGTGTAGTTTTGAGGATATTTTGGGGGACATCCTCTTCTGCTTTAGTTGAGGTGAACCACTTATGTGCACTCTTACATCTTCAATTAGAACAATATTCATCTTAGGAACCTTTGACACTGTACCCAGCTGGCAACTGATACCTCTCCATCCCACATCCGCAAATCGTCACAAGCGGCCAACATGTATGTTCTGGCATTCCACTGTATAAGTAAACTAAAATTTTACTTTTCTTATGTTGCTATTTTCTGTTTCAGTTGTCGTTCATAAAGTAAACATACAAGACACGGCAAAGTTAATGACATCATTAAACGAAGTCAGGTCATCGCTCCTTACACGGTGAACCCAGATCCTGAGACTCGATGGATCTATCTAATTTCTGGCAACCACTCAGATGGGATCATAGTGTCGACTGGCAGGGCAGCAGCCACCTGGTGTGGGGTTACAGATGCTTTCCTTCCAGTATTTACCTGTAGAGCAGCCAAATAAGAGGGAACAGCTACCCTCAGTGAGACCCGGAAGAACTTGATGTAAAGGGGACTTACCCTAAATGTTGTTTCGCCTCAGTAGGGTGAGTGAGTCTTTACTTCTTGTGTGACAGTGGTCGTTAAACTCTCGAATAAATGGGCTTCAAAGTTATTAAGACACCAGAAGCTCCCGAGCGTTCACCTACTTATATTCCAGCGCCTCAGTGTAAATCAAAGGGGCTGACGCGCCACGAGTATCCATCCTTGTCCACCGTCCATTGAAATTTAAACAGTTTAGTTAGAATAATACAGACCGAAAATGAACAGCAATATTACCACTGACACGACTGAGCCTTTCGGGTGCTTTCGTGATTTTTGGTGTGCAGGTCATGTAACAGTTATCCTGAATAGTATTGAATATATATCAGCGGCCAGTGACCTTTTTTAGTCCATGGTCATTCATATCACCATCACGATGTTCAACAGTGTATTTTTGTTTTTTGTTGTTTCCATTTGTTAACATTATGGCGGCTGCAGACTGTGGTCATGAGTGATTTTCTAAAATAATTTAGCCGAGCGAGGCGCCATGAACCTCATCGTGAGTGCTGGCGATGCGGGCACCACCGGCTCTCCCTCCCACACTAAACCAACTTTAATTGTAACATGAGCACTCAAGGTGAAGTGTGTGTTGACGAGTGGTGCTGGACCCCCCCCCCCCCACACACACACCACAACACTCTTATCTTAACAGCTAAACCGGATTTATAGTCGATCAACCAACACGTATACATAAACAAACGGGTTAAGACGAACCACTGAGCATTTTCTTTGTAATATTATTTTGTTTTCCTGTTTGCTGACGGTGCTCCTCGACTGTATCATTGTTCCAGCGAGTATAATATTGGTGGATTTCAAATAACAGCCGAAGGAGATGTAAAAGGCATAAAATAAACTCAGTAAGGGTGAAAGCATCGTGGGGTCGTGTTACAGTGCAGGCTGGTGGGCTGGGATTATAACGGCCCGGGCGCCCCTCTGGTGAAGTAACCGATCTCTTATGTAAAATTCACTGCCTGTGTCCGAGTGTTTAGCAGCGCGTCCTTCATGACGGCGGGAGACTTGCTGTATTGTTTTACCCGAGTTTCTTTTTTTCTCTTTCTCCTCCAATAGGTTTACCTACATATTTTTGGGATTATAGGACTGGTCATAATAAGAGTGGGTGGTGGACTTGCATGTTTGCGTAATAAGAATAATAATAATGTGGTCAAATGAAGCCGTAATTCCTCTCTACAACTAAAATAATTTTCATCGTGGTTTAGCGGGTAATACTTGACTTGATAAACCACGAAAAGAATCGGTTCTTTTTTACGCCTCAGTCGACAGTTGACTTGCAATACAATATCTGTGATACAAATTATCCATAATACTTCACTGCCTTGCCAACGAGTGCACAAACGGGGAATAGCAGGGGATATCATTTCCGCCAAATAGAGAGTGACAGTCGCGGTGGATAACAGCAATTACCTGAGAAGACAGAAGGTCGCCTTCAAACACAGACTCCGCAGTTCTCACAGTGTGTCTGTATTTCTCCAACGTGAACTTCTTTCTTGGCTTCCACTCAAACATGTTTCATTATAATTGACCGAGCTGCTGTTTCTATACTTTCATTGTGGACCAAATAATGTTAGGATAGTGTCTGTCAGTGTGGGTTCTGAACCGTAACTCAACTTGTACCAACATTTAGGATAACACTTGTTATATTGCACTTAAGACAGGAAGTTCCTTATTACTTTTGGGAGCAATAAGTTAAAGGTGAAAGCTATTATTGCTATAAATAGAAATTTGCTTTCAGAATTGTACCACATCTGTGAAGTTAGTTACTTATTTCTGGTTCGATATTCGAACCTACTTTCACAGTACCCACCGTTCCCCATGATTCCAGGCACTGGCGAATGTGATATTGTGTTGGTACGTACACCTTGCCTCTCGGGAGATGAAGATACTTATGGATTGTGGGGTCACTGGGTCACAGGTCAAGGTCATTGTTATTGATAATATAATTTTAGTTCAGAGTTTTATCCTGATTCTTCATGCTTAGGTAAGCATGGTATTGCATAGTTTGTTGATTTTGAAATCTTCTGTCAAGTCATCCGCAGATTTCACAGCTCTTTTCTATCTTATGATTTGTACACCTGAAATTTTTTACCACTCGGCAAGTTTTGGCTGGGAGGGTATTAGTGCTTGACTGTGTCTGTTAACATTTAGTTTCCAAATAATTTTATACGTTGTATCTTCTCCAAAGTTTACTAAGAATTGTGATCGGTGAAGAAGGCAACGATTTACTTTAAAAATTTTAACCGATCTTTAATGCCAACACTGAACTATTTGCTTAATGTGACAAATAAACAAAATATGTTTACCTTAAGATAAATTTAAATCTCCTTCAAAACATCGCTAACATTAGCTCCCAATCTTCTTCAAATAGGCAAACTTAAGACGAGTAGTTTGTGTAATAAATTAAGATAAATAACAATTGATTATAAATGTTGAATAGAGGAGCAATAAGTCTACTTTATGATGAAAACACTAAGATGAAGAAATTTTACATGTTACCCCTAAAAGTTTTGTAGTTTTCTTTAATTTGTAATTTATCCGTTTTCTTATATATATATAAAATTTGTTGAACTCTGAGGATGACTATTATAAAGTTACATATATTGAGTGCATATAATTTTTTAAATACAAGTTCATTTGCATTGTATGTCAGCTCTTGTAAATGTAGTTTAAGCGGATTACAGATACCTTTCCATAAAGTGTATAATATGTATGTGCTTACAATCACATGCCTTATTAATTTAATGAATTTTAATTCATCATTTCTGTCTCTGAATAATAAACAAGTTAAAAGCGAATCACCGACTAAAATGTTATTTGTCACTGTAGGTACCCGTTTTTTTTTTTATAACAACGGGTGTGAGATAAATAAGAACGGGATAAAACAGTTTATTACCCTTATTTACATTTTTTTGAGCAAATCGCGGTAAATTAATACTTACATATGAATATGACCTTTTTTAACCAACATAGCTTCATGTTTTCTATTTATGATTAAGATATAATTAATATAGTATGAAATCAAGAGTATTTTCATTTTAAACATCAATGAAAAAGAAAATCTTCATATTTTACATCGACTACTTACCGCGTGGCAGCACATGGTCTGTGTGTCTGTCTTCCCCGCGTCTCTGTATGTGTTGATGGCTGTAGCTACTAGCCAAAATGTTGGTGTTATTTGAGACAGCTGCGGGTTTCGCCATATTTAAGGTAATTAGTATTTAGTTGAGGTGGAAGTTAATATCTGTGTTGTGGGCCAAACTTTGTGTATAAGAAAGATGTGAACCTTTAACAAGTGATGGCTGGCTGTTTGGAATTTTGGTTAATATTCCCAAGTGGCTGATATTTGTTGGTGTTATTGGAGACGGCTGCTGGTTTTGCCGCATATAAGGTAATTTGTATAACATTAACATGGGTGGTAATATCTGTTGTGAATGAAACGTTGGCGTGTAAGAATGATTTGGACTAATAAACGGTGACTTTATTGGAGTTTTGATTTGTACTTTTAGCTCGTTTGTTTTTGTTGATGAGATATAGTTAGATTGATGCATATTGTAGTATCTGGTAGTTTCAGCCCTTGGCAATTTCAGACCAGTAAGCTCGGCGTACAGTAGGTTGGTCCAAACTTAATAATAATTTTAAATTTTCAGGCTAGAATAGCTTTGGTTATGCCATAACAAGAAATTTATTACCTAAGTAAGTTTTTCTTACGTATTTTTTTTTAATGAAAATTACCTTTATATCTGTGGAAAATGTATATTTATTGAAATAGTGAAACTACTTTAATACTAGCAATGACAATAAGAACATAAGAAAATAAGGAGTCTGCAATTGGCCGGGTGGCCTGTGCATGGCAGCTCCTGTCGAGAGTTACCACCACTCTCTATCATCCATGAATGTATCTAGCCTCCTTTTGAAACTTTCCAGAGTTCCCGCACTTACTACAAAGTTGCTAAGCTTGTTCCACTCGTCCACCACCCTATTTGTGAACCAGTTTCTTCCTATCTCCCTCCTAAACCTAAACTTATCCAACTTGAATCCGTTGCTCCGAGACCTATCCTGCTCGGATATTATAAGAACTTTATCTATATCCCCTTTATTTATTCCTTTCACCCACTTAAATACTTCTATCATATCTCCCCGCACTCTTCGTCTTTCTAGGGAATGCAAGTTAAGTTTCTTTAACTTATCCTGATATGGAAGGTTTCTAAGTCCCGGAATCATTTTCGTCATTCTTCGCTGCACCGACTCTAGTGAATTGATATCCATTCTATAATAAGGGCACCAGAACTGAACCGCATAATCGAGGTGCGGCCTGACTAGCGCAAGATATAGTTGCAATAAGACCTCTGCACTCTTATTACTTTCACTTCTAGATATAAAACCCAATACTCTGTTTGCCCTATTTCGAACATTAACGCACTGTTTTCTAGGCCGTAGGTCCGGGCTTACAAGTACCCCTAGGTCTCTTTCACAAGTCGACTTCTCTAGGTTGATGTTGTTAAGGCTGTATACATTGTCAGTATTTGTTCTTCCAATATTAAGTATGCTGCACTTGCTGGTGTTGAATTTCATTTGCCATTTTTCAGACCATGTCAGTATTTGTTCTTCCAATATTAAGTATGCTGCACTTGCTGGTGTTGAATTTCATTTGCCATTTTTCAGACCACCCCTGCAGTTCATTTAGATCCTCCTGTAATGCATTTGCATCCTGCCCTGAATTAATCTGCCGCCCTATTTTGGTGTCATCCGCAAACTTGCAGGGCTTTTAAGATGAGGGAAAATGAAGGCTTAAAATGCAAAAAATAACAAACAAACCTTTGAAAACCCAGTTAAGTTCTAGTTTCGGTCATCTGGGGAATCTTAGGAATTTAACTATTGCAAACAGTAGTTTAGACAATTCTAAGACACTTTTCTTTGAGGTTTCCCTCGCAAATGACCTGACTTAACCTCTTAACTGGGAGGTACCCTCCTGGCATATGGAAGTCGTTTGCGAGGGAAACTTCATAGAAGAAAAGTGTCTTAGAATTGTCTAAACTACTGATTCCAATAGTTAAATTCCTAAGATTCCCCAGATGACCGAAACTAAGTTAATGTAATACCGAAAACCCTACCTCACCATAAAAACTTCAAAGCCCTGCCCACTTTAAACAACCAATATTGTAGGTAATTCGGGAGGTCTTATCATTTAAAATACAGTAGTACTACCGGTACTCAAAAAAATATAAATTTGCTCTGTAAATTCCATTGACGAAATCGATTCCTAAGTAAAAAAATAACTGAAAAAACACATTGCCGAAATAAAAATCTGTGCCAGGTGTGTTGTCCAAATTTACCAATTTAACTATCCAACGAGCTTTCTAAAGTGAAGTAGAAACGTAAAAGTACTGTACAGTAATCCGAAAAATATAAATTTGCATCAGAAACGCTGTTAAGTTGTTATATATTCTCTATCTCCCTAGTATATATACAGCAACATAAGAGTTCTGTGGTTGGTTTCTATACTGAATCTTAATATGGGTTGATTTTATAAATAATTGTAACAGTTTATTTATAAATGTAATTACTGTACAGTACAGTCTGGAGTAATAAGCCATATCCTGTGAGCTTAATCATATGAGGGAATTAAGCAGCGAGGAGGACAACAATTTTCTTGGATGATTATGGTAGCTAAAATACTGAAATGGAATCCCAAGAGGTATGTTGTATAGAAATAGGGATTGCAGTGGCCATCTTCTTAACTCCAACAGGTCGATTTAAGGAGAGGACCTGATTTTGCTACTTTGTTAAAATTAAAGTGTGCAGTATAGAGGCCCCACTAGCTTATTAGAGAAGTTACATCTTATTTGTGAAAAATGCAGTTGTTAATTTTTTGGGTTCAGGGTAACAAAGTATTGTGTTATCGAAGTTTTTAAATTTGTAATAAAATTTGGTTTATTTTTACGAGGCTAGAATCCATTATTTTTCTGAAAAATTTATTAGGCTAATCTACAGTATGCTGTATCTTCGAAAAAAGTGTGTTCATAAAACAGTGCAAATGACCGATATATTTTTTCTTATTGCAGTTGCTGGATGAAAAGAAATTGCAGAAGGTAGAAAATCTTTTTGAAGACTTTGAGACCACAGAAAAGGCCAATAAAGTGTGAGTATTTTAATTTACTACTCCATTGAAGATTATGACATTTATGTTCAATATAATTCATGTTGTCCAATTTCCATTTATTCAATTAGTCCAGCTATCTCCCTCCTTTATACTGTACATGTACTGCATATAAATCATTTAGAACGAAAAAGCCAAACTCACCAAAATCAAGTTTTGATAAAATAAGGTTCAAGTTTTTGAACCTTCAAACCCTCATACAGTAATCAAATATTCATTAATTTTGGTGTTTTAAAGGTTACTAATTCATCGTAGATTATGGTATTACAGTACTTGTACTGTATAAAGGAAAAAAGTGTTAATGGCCATAAATGCCCGCTAAAAATATACAAACAAATTATGATAAACAAAAAGTAAATACTGTACTGTTATTTGGCCCAAGTTATTTCATACCTGCTTTCTTTAGTATTAATGTAATTTAAAATATAACATTATCATCTCAAACATTACAAGACTGTAAAACCTTTCATTTTTAAAATTTGTCCTACTCTGCTTGGACTAAAATCTTGGCAATAGACCGTTGTTTGTCTGTGAAGTACTTTTCCCGTGGGCTTTGAACTAACAGGTCAGGTAGCTACCTAAGGACCCAATATGACAACAAGTACAAGGGACTGCCTGAAGGAGAGCGGTGTTATCTTGTGATATTGTCCTATAGTTTTTAATTTTATTGTAAGCGATGGCAGTATGTCAAATTTATAGTTTTATATTTTTTATCTAATGATTGTATTTTTACAGTGTGCAGCTTCATAATTTCAAAAAGTTTGCTGATTATACCGACGCTTTACAAGCAGGAGTAGCACTGAATGAAGGTAAACTATGTAAACCATTGAAGAAACTCTTGAAGAAGGTATTTGCAGAGGAGGCGCATGAACAGCTGATGGTATGGGATGCAAAACTTGGAAATTCAATAAAGGTACAGTATTTCCTGCTGTTGATCTTCCTTTACGAAGGTATCATGAAATTCTTTTAAAACAGAATCAAGAAGTAAAAGGATTAAACCCAAAATCTCAGATCAAGACTGAGCCCATAACTATTTGACATACATATTACCCCACCAATTATACCCTCTACATTATCAGCTAAGACTAATTAATTGCTGCAACCTAAGGCTTTAAAAGGGGTTATGAGATGCAACAACCAATAATTATGCTTGGAGGCAAATGAATCTCTTGGAGGTGGATGTTAGTTCATAATGCCGTTTAAAACTACTGCAGTACCCTGTGTTTAGTATCAGAAGTAATAATGTTCTTTATTATTTTGCAGGAAAAAATTGGTATCCAATGTGTGAGCAACGCCAGTGTGAATGAGTTGATGAGATGTATCAAGTCCCAAGTTGAAGGTCTCATCCCTGGTTTACAAGAGAAGGAGCTGGCTGCCATGTCACTTGGCCTTGGACACAAGTATGATAGCACATATTTGCAGTTTATTACCTGGAGTGTCATATTCTTCATCATAATTTTAATTTATTTTATTTCATTCAAATTGTTCTTCAAGTTGAGAATTGATTTACACATTCAAAATGTTATTTAATTACTGTAATTAGATAATGTAAATCACAAAATTGACAACAAACTGTATAAAATTTTATTGCTTATGTATTTATTTATTTTTTCTCTCAGGCTTGTAATAATCCCTTGATCATATTCTGCAACCTTGTAAATCTTATATAATTGTACTAACAAATAGTGTATTATGTGTATACTTAAGTTGATTTATGGTTATCTGAAGTTAACAGTCTTCTAGGTTTCTTTTTGGAGGTAATGTATAATTTTGTCTCCTGCAGTCTGGCTCGGTACAAGCTGAAATTTTCTCCGGATAAAGTTGATACCATGATTGTGCAAGCCATCTCTCTGCTAGATGACATCGATAAAGAGTTGAACAATTACATCATGAGAACAAGGGAATGGTATGGCTGGCATTTCCCAGAGCTAAGCAAGATTATAAGTGACCATCAAGCCTATATCCGCACTGTCATGGCCATGGGTAAGAGTTCATGTTTTTTCATATTGTGCTGTGATAGGAAGAAGTATGGAGTTAATTAGCAAAAAAAAAAAAAGATGTGGTAAAGTAAATGTATTTTTAACCAGCAGAGTAATTTATAAGTGGCAGTCTGATTAAAGGAAATTCCAATTATACTTTATACTGTACTTGAATATGTTCCCTGTAATCAGGAATTCCTTACCTAAACCATTTATTTTCTGGTTACTTGTGCATTTTCTTGTGAAAATATAAATCCAAAATAAGGGAAACTTAAAATAAAGGAAAAATAAGAAATATATTACAGTAAACCCTTTGTTCAGTAATTACTTCCTTCCTTCCTTCTTGTCACACCTGTTGCCATTACCCTTAATAGGAAGATTACTAAGGTGACCAGTTGTGACATTCAGGCCACCTTGCATCTGTTAGGGCCTTCACTTTCCTGGATTTCAAACACAAGCTTCAAGTATAAGTAGTGTAGGAAAATGTGACTAGTTTGCTTGCAGGTATTGCATCTTTGTTATACCTGTAGTTTGCTGGTTTGTATAAAGACTGTAGATTAAGTTATGCTACACTTCACCCACAGTCTGGCACCTGCCTTACTGGTTTATGCTGTGGGTTGCAAATTGACTTTCACATGGACATGTAAGATAGACCCTCACAAGGGTTGCCAGATATATGGTAAGTTTCATGCAAGTACAGTATGTAAATACAGTACTGTAACCTTTTAAATTCGGTTACTAGTATCTTTTGCAGCACATTTGTTTAAACAAAATTATTAATGTTGTGTATGAATTTTGTTTGATTGCATTTCTATATCAATTTTTGTCATTGCAGGTACTAGAGACAAAGCTGTAAACACAGACTTTTCTGAAATCTTGCCCGAAGAAATTGAGGAAAAAGTGAAAGAAGCAGCAGAAGTCTCCATGGGGACTGAAGTTACTGAAGATGATATCATAAATATCCACAGCCTATGTGAACAGGTAGGGTGCCTAATGTGTTTGAAAAATATGACTGACTACTGCTCTCCAATTTTATTTACTTGTACAGTACTACTTTAATTGCATTGATTTACTTTTGTATGTATATGTGTGTGTGGTATTAATTGTTAAATTGTCTTGCACAGGTGCTGGAGCTGAC
Source organism: Homarus americanus (assembly GCF_018991925.1). Lineage (NCBI taxonomy): Eukaryota > Metazoa > Arthropoda > Malacostraca > Decapoda > Nephropidae > Homarus > Homarus americanus. The sequence continues at coordinate 6,442,767 of NW_024742238.1, read as the reverse complement.
AGAGTACCGTTCCCAGCTGTTTGAGTACCTTAAAAACAGAATGGTGGCCATTGCACCTAATTTGACCATCTTGGTGGGTGAGTTGGTGGGTGCTCGTCTGATTTCTCATGCTGGTTCTCTCATCAATTTGGCCAAGCACCCAGCCTCCACCATCCAGATTCTTGGTGCAGAGAAAGCTCTCTTCAGGGCCCTCAAGACTAAACATGCCACTCCAAAATATGGTCTCCTGTACCATGCACAACTGGTTACACAAAGTAGTACCAAACATAAAGTAAGTTTATACAATACCGAATATTTGCTTAGGTGGCCTTTATCATCATCACTATTTTTAGACATACTGTAGTAGTTATCATCTTCAAGTTTACACCTTGTTATGGGTTACTCACCTTGAAATGAGAAAATTTGATAATTGTACTTACGTATTTATGTGTAGAAATAGTTCTCAGTAAATATCATTTAGTGTTAGTAGGTTTATGATTCTATTGTTTAATATTATCCATTTATTTCATGGTTTAGAAAAGTGGGATTAAGATATGGACCATAATAATTATGTAAGTCTCTCCATCCTAAAAGGCATATGACTTCTGATGTAAGTGATGCAAATAATAACACATAACAAATACATGTATGGCTAAGTGAGGTGTGAGCATCTGAGTAGTAAGCAAGTGTTTTCAAAAGGAAATAAGAATCTTTTTTGGGGTAAGATAACCAACTTAAGGTGTTTGGACTGAAATTTGCTGGTTTCAAAACATTGCAAGATTGGTGATGTAGCTGATTATGTTAAGTTACAAGTTTTACATTTATAATTCTCTCCATGTTGATGGTAGATGTAAGAATTTTTCATATTTTTAGAGTATAAGATGATTAAAAATATGGCTGAGATTAATCGTAACGACGAGTCCCATCCCGTTGTCTCTTGTGATGGCCGAGAATTTAATGATTCATGAGAAACCTAACTTAACCTTGAGTGAGAAACTTTGCACAAAAAATTTCTCGACCATCACAAGAAGACATCATGAGAAAATTTGTCTACTGTTATTTCTGCTGTTTAGAGTATTCCTGTTTTATTTGAGGGTCATAAATAACCTTATTTTGGTACTGTAATTTAATGTTTTTATTTTCTCCAATAGGGTAAGATGTCTCGTATGTTGGCAGCCAAGGCTGCACTTGCATGTCGTTATGATGCTCTTGGAGAAGAAACTACAACAGACATGGGTATTGAGAATAGAGCAAAACTTGCATTAAAACTTGCCAATGCTGAGAGAGGGGGCACTCACAGAATTTCAGGAACTGGAAAGACTCAAGCAAGACATGCCAAGTACGAAGGAGAAAGGTCAGTTGAAACTATTTTATTGCATGTTATACTGTATGAATTAATATCCCCCCCCCCCACACACATTTTATTGTATGTTACATTATGCAATAAGGAATAAACTTTGTTTAATGTATATATATATCTTTAATGATAGATGTTGTATTTAATAATACTGTATACTGTATACATGTAGGAATACAGTAAAAATGAGTTTAATATCAATTTTCATTCATTGACTTCATAATGAGGTATAATACTGAATTATGAGAACAGTGTACAGTCCTGTATTGTATTTGTTTTTTAAGTAAACCATATTAATTTTGATTTACGGGTACTTGTGTATAATAAAATGGGTCCTAAGGAAAGTCGTGGCTAAAGAAGCTTGAGAAGTTCAGTTTTTGATCAAGTCTTATGATTTATTCCTGGACACTTTATTTGATCTTTGAATGTAAAAAGTGTCAATTTTTGTTCTACTGATCTTAAAAATTTCATACAGTTTTGGAATATCCTGTACTGTACTTTTTTACTTTTTAGATTTATTCTTAGTACTGGTATGTATTTAGGTAGAGTTTCTCTTTATATTGTAAGTTTAACATAAAGTAGTGAATAGGCTACGTGAATGTGTATCCTAATGCAGTGTTGGTTGGCAACCCGGTACTGTACAACCTCTCAGTTTACAGGGTTTTAGCAATGATCACAGTTGAATTAGCACCTTTAATGCAAATAGAACAAAGGACGTAATAAATAGTATTAATTATTTAAAAAATTCATGGTTGGTAGACTAAATATAGGTTACACACGTCCACGTCAAAAGTTATGTTCCTGGAAAAGACGGGTACAGTTTAAACAAAGACTGGTGTCCATAGGAAAGGGGATTTCAGCAACAGCCAAATTCCCCCTATTGGCAATGATTCTGTGTTGTATTAAGTTTCGTTGCCTATTCTAATAGCAATTTAATAACAATATGATGTGAATAATAGTGGTCTTTTATTGGAAATACAAGTAATATGCACGATACATAAATGGAGAGAGTCATTAACAAAACAGAATTTTTAGTAACAATGACTCTAAAGACAAAAAATTATGAAAGTCACTGGGGTAAAAAGGGAGCAGGAAAAATTAGGAGCATGTATACATGCATACATTAACTATATACATGTACTGTGAAGTAGTAACAGATTACTGTACAGTACATTACATGTACTGTATATGAATAGTGAGATTTCTGTTATGTGTATTTAGCTATGTTTTCATATTCGTTACTTCTGTTTTTGTGAAGTTAATATCAACATCTTTCCTTTTACTAGTGAGGTGAATCAGTATCATGCTGCTGCTGATTCAACATTAGAGAGCTCAAGTAAGCGCAAATTTGGAGAATCATCCGAAGAACAGACGCCAAAGAAATTGAAAGTAGAAATGGAATCAGAGCCAGGTGAGTGTATTTGCTAGTTTTGATATTTAAGTAAATAGGCTTATTTGCATAATTAGGTTTAATAATTTAGTGGGAGACCGTGTTAATATAAATTGCCAATGCTTGCCAAAGAGGGTTACTTAATTCTGTACTGTACACCTTTATGCTGTGCTTGTACTGAACATGTTTATTTTGTGCTTTATTTCCAGAGTAAATTGCTTAGGATAAATTATTGCCAAAGAGGTACAAATCAGAAGCTGTACTGAACATAAAACTTAAAATACATATACTGTACAGTATATTTTTTGCCAGAAATTTTAATTAATATCAGATTTAACCAGCACAGGGTGATGTATCAGCATACGTGAAATTAATTATAAATATATACTCTGGGCAAGTATGATACCAGTTCTTCATGTTAAGGAGCCATCATTAGGTATATGCCACTGTTAAAATGATGAATCCAATTTTGGTTTCACCTTTAAATTCAAGAAAATTTTTATTTGCAATATTTCCGATACCAACTCTGTTTACTGCTTTACCATTTGAGTAAAAATCCTTTGGTAATTATGTTTTAGGAAAGCATTTTTGAGGGGCCTGTTATAGAAGGAAGGTGGTAGTTACTCTATTTCAGTCCTCTTTCCTTAATTTCATTTATGTTCGGTGGTGGTATGTTGTTCCCTTGAATTGGTTCTCTTTCATAGACTAAATAGGAACCTTTGCTTAGGAAGTTTTAGTGCATGCTTGCTAGGAGCAATGTTTCATTGATCTTTGGTTGAATGTTAGAGCTTGGTCAATCTCTAATCATGCCTTATGTTTCACTAATAATTTAGTTTCATGGTTTTAGGCCGGATAAGGTTCTTTACAGGCTTGGATTCTAATTAAGGATCTTGCATTCATTTACCCAGTATAGCTATCATAGATACATTCAGTTGGCTGACTGGTTTAATTGACAGTCTTATTGTGGAGTCAATAGGGCTTATTGCTAGTGATATGATGAAAGTCACTAAAGTAAGCTTGGTTGCATCCTTCAGATCCAAGATTTTAAGAGGCTGTACATATTTGTACAGTACAGTATATCTGAACAGTTCTATTGCACACTCAGACTGTGTGTCACTCGGGAGCTGGTGTTACTCTGTACCCTAATAAAGGGTTCTTGGGTTTCATGCCTCCGTTCTACCTTCTGTACTAAGTAGTTTGAACGTACTTGGTCCACTGTGTTAGTTATAAATGAGGGATTGTACTTAAAATATAATTTTTTCATAATTTACAGCCATTTTCCATTTTGCTTGTGTTTGCCACGATTAATTGATGGCAGCATTCCATGCTGTGTGGTGTGGTCTTTTCAGCCCCTGGCTCCTCACCCCATTTAGACTCCAACATATTTTAACTCAATCGGTTTCATCCATTTGCTGCACATGCCCAAACCATCTAAACCTACCTCTACACAATGCTCTCCAGCTGCCCTCATAGCTCTGAACTGGGTTTCTGTCTTTCAGTGTCACATTGCTTATCTACCTCACCATTCTCATTTCAGCTCACACAAGCCTGTGAAAGCCATCCTCTTTATCTTCCAATGTTTCACTGTCATACAACATCATACTTCTCATGCCAGTTGGATAGTGTACATCTTTCCTTTCATGTGGAGGGAAGGTCCACTTCCTATCAGTAAAGGCAACAATTTCCTAAACTTCCTCCAGTCACTTCTGACACTTGCAACTGGGTTAACTTCAGCACTCCCTCTATTACTGATCATGTCATCCAGGAAACAGAACTCATTGATCAGTCCAGGGATATACTGTATACCAAACATTGCATTTCTTCAGCCTTGCTCTAAAGCCACATGGTTACCTGCACATACAGGCTTTTGAGTGTTAGCAACATCCTGCAGACTGCTCTTTATCTACTGCACTGCACCTACATTCCACACTCACTGCACATAACTGTATTGAGTTGCTGTCAATACTTTTCTTACAGATAACACATGACCATTTTCCAACGTAGGTCTTTTAACCATGTCATCAGGCCCTTTTACTATTCCCTCTTTCAATGTCTTATTTTTCTCCACTGCCTCTTCGGTACCCTCTGCGATTTGCACAAAGTCATCAGTATGCAACAATTCCCAGAGTGAATGTGCTTCAATTTATGAAAAATTACCTAAAAACAGCTTTCCAGAAGTGAAATCATTGTGAATTGGGGAACACCTTTATTTCTCACTACAATATAGTAAAAAACCCAACCAAGGTTTTTTGTTTGTGCAATATTCTAAAAAGGCAACAAAGAGTACAGTATTTTGTTGAATCTTTCAGACATGATATCAGTATATTCATATTTACAATTTTATTACATAGTGATGTACTGTTTTTCAAGACATTTGATTGATTCAGAATCTTTTTAACTCCAACTTAATCAATATTTTATACTGATGAGGGCATGTGGTGTAATATCTCATTTATTTTACTACAGAAGCTACCCCACAAGTTAGTGGTGAAAAGAAAAAGAAGAAAAAGAAGCAACAGGTGGAAGTAAAAGACGAGGTAAAAGAGGAGGTCAAAGAGGAACCAGAAGTACAAGAAGAGGCTATGGAAGTAGAATCAGTTGAAAAGAAAAAGAAGAAGAAGAAAAAGAAGAAGGAAGCAGCAGTGGCTGTATAAGCAAATTTTTTTTTATCTTTTTTCATTCAAGCGTTATTTTAAACTGTTGAGAAAAGCATTATGATGAATTGAAGAGATGATTTGAACCTTTCCACGGTGATTTGCAATACAATACTGTAGAGTACATATGAAATTTATTAAGTCTCGTTACACCATCACTGTATGGTAAGTTTAGATATAATATGAATCAGTTTTACCATAAGAACTTATGTTGGTAGAAACACAATACAGTATGTAAATTTGATTTTTATTAACCCTTATTGTCTTGGCTGTCATTTCTATTACAAATATATAACTTGTGAATCCTTCACTCTATGCTTATCAAGCAATAAAGTTTAATACAGGTATCAGTATTATATGAAATAACAATGCAATAGTAAATATTTTTAAAGTAAAAGTAGAGGTAATTTTGAGAGGCATAAAACACCACCGATAAAGGTACTGTGGCCCATGTAACTTACCCTACACTGCCCAGAACCCGAGTTAAATTAATTCTGTAGTGTTATAATTCGTCAAACAATCCTTGTTTGTCATTGAATATTACTGCAGTATGAAACAGATCTCTCCAAGGGTGCGAAATTTTGCTGGGGAATGAGGAATTGTCCGTCGAGAAGTATTCTTAGGCAACAGTGGCTATACTGTATCACTGTTGCCACACTGTATATACAGTATGCATGCTTATAATGCTCATTAAGCAGTATACTGTACCATTCAAATAAGAATTTCTTCAATATTTCGATTACAAAAATAAATTGGAGCAGGAATTTACAAACACTTCAATAATTGCTTATCTGCTAATCTTGTGTGTAACAGTCAAGTTTTTTCCTAAAGTAGATTTTTTTTTTATCATTTTTCACTTATAAAGGTACTGTATTTGTTGAATAATGATATTCTTTGATGAATTAATACAGTACCATCATACAGGCATATAAAAATAATAAAAAGTTGATAATCAAGTACAAGAATCCTGTCTTAAAAAAGGTTTTGATGCGATAAGATTTTTTTTTACACTTTTCAACAATTGTGCTTCTCTTTCCTATTATTAATGTAAGTACAGTACATGTACTGGTATGGAAGTGGGATCATGTACACATTATAATATCCCACTAAAAACATCTGGGTGGCCTGGGGTTGCCTTGGGCAGGAACCAGTGACCCGAGTGACAAAAGGGGAGAGCTGTATCAACTTAGCTGCTACACACCCCCCTCCCCCCAACAACAACTATCTAGGCCATCAAAATATATTAGTACAGTATGCAGAAAATACTGTCTCTGTGCCAGCCTATTTTTGTCGTGACAAAAATATTACCCCCACCGAATCATCCCTATGTAAATATGAATTTAATCGTGGGTCAATTTCTTGGTTTACTCTGCCTGTTCTTAGAAAATTTTTATCAGAAACCTTCGGCTTTTGTCCACTTGACAATTATGTTTTGTTGAATGTATGTAATCTGAAGTTTAGTAAAATAAAAAATCAATTATTTTAATTGTAGTACTGTATGTAATTGATTATGAAAAACTTGTGCAGTTTTACCCCAATTTTTTTTAACTTATTTATTCTTAAATGCAAGGTGGTTTGTATGAGAGGAAATATCCCCCTCCCTCACTTAGTATGCGAGTTACATTCCAAAACAAGGTCATATACAGTGATTTGTGAAGAGTTTAAAATGAACTGTAAAAAGCTTGTCAAAGGATATGGATTTGAACCTTTGGTGGATGGGGATAAATAGAAGATTAACCAACTCCCTCTGTAGCAACTGTACTCCTGAGCACTGAGGAGAGGGTCTAAGAAGCATACTAGTCTTTGAAGCTAACCAGTTATGAAGCTAAAATGAATTTTGACATGTCTCAGATGGGCTGGCAGCACCAACTGTCACTCCAACCTCATCCTCAACCAGAGCAATACCTGCTTTTCAGTTTTAAAGAAGCTCAAAACCTAACGGGTGTGTAGTTCTCGGTGTCATACTGTACAGAATAAGGTAAGGAAGGGTTTTTACTCTTAGTTTTCATTTTGTAAGTGTTATGTGCTCTTAACAGCTAAATTAGTCGCAGTTAGAAACACATCATAGCCTTCTACGGTATTTTGTTATATGCTAACTACAGGTTTTGAGGATCCATTAGTGGCTTTTAAGAGAGATTATTGTGTGGTCTGGATTGGTTGTATAGAATGTGTCCTCCATAAAGTGTTACAAGGGCTTAACTTACCTACCATATGATCAAGAAGATTAAATGTTATGATTTTAAAATATTTTGGTAAACTTTTTATTTTAGTCAATGTAAAGTTTAGTTTAAAATACTGTTATGTGTTTCCTTTACTAGTAAATGTTGGCAGGGTGCTCCTTTGTACTAAAGCACATACTGTATTTTATACGGCAACTGACTTAACCTACATTTGCTTGTAGGGCAATTTCTAGTGTCTAATTAAATGTGTTATTTAATAACACTTCTTCACTTCTTAGGAGATAAAACTAGAGAAAATGTAATAATAAGCATTATACTGTACAGTATTTTCTTAGAACATGAATTTAGTCAGAAGATAGTACAGTACTGTATACTGCATTGTTAAGAATACTGTGTACACTCGTTACAGAAAGTATCTGTAATGTGGTGTCTGATGAATTTAAAAAATGAACATTGCAACTCCTGTTGCACTGGGAGGGTTGTCAAAATCCTTAGTCCATTGTGTCATTGTCTAGCAATTCTTTTTAAGGATACATAGCCTTTTGTAGTGAGTCTACAGTACTGTACTGTATATGTAAAAGCGTGGCTTAGGGACTATTGCCTTTTGGAACAATATTACACGTCATAGTGTAAATCTTTTGAAAGACCAATGGCAAAATTGTACAGTGCTAAACCATATTCCCAAGCAGCACATGACATTATTACATACGGTATACCCTGTATGAATACAGGGTATTACTGTTACAAATGTAGAGCTCATGGGGAAACATTCCTGTGAATATAATATTAAATCTAGTCATCTATCAAAGGCATATAATATAGACTGTAACAAGATATTCTGAAAATTTGCACATGTATTGCTGAAAATTTAAATCTAGGTTTTAAGATTGGTCAACTACAGTGGAAAAAGCTTGAAGATCAGTGAATATTATTACAATCTGGAACAATAGTAATATATTTATTCAGTGAAATTGTCATGTATATAAACTATGCAGGTACTGTACCGTATACAGTTTAGCATGAATATAGGACCCTTTGTTTAGGATAAAAAAAAATCAAGTGATACTTTACTGACTTAACCATTTTTTCTCACGAAACGACACAAAATTGCCAAAATAAAGGTAAAGTTAGGTTAGGTCAGGTTCCGTTAGGTTTGGTTAGAATCGTTTTTTGCGTGCTATTACCATTAAATTAAGTCACGTGAATATTATTAGTACAGTGTGTATACTCATATACTGTATTTATTTAATATAAAATTGAATGCATACGTACAGTACAGAACATTGCATTATTATGCACACATTTACAGGTGAGTATGGTATGAGCATTATACTGTATACTCTGGGTCGCCCTCAAATACTAAGGGTGATTAAGGTGATGTCTTATACTGTATCATTTCACCAGCTTTCCAAATGATCCATCAAACCATAACATTGTTCAAACTATCACACCCTATGTACTGTTTTATTCACATCAGATTCAGATTTGCCCCCGAGGGGGCTAGTTTATTGGGCACCCCCTTACGTCCTGTGCAAGGTGAAGCGCAGAAGCGTTTACAGCGCCCAACTGGGAAGTATGAAAAGTTCATACTTGCCTTTATGACTCGTACATTAAGGGCGTAAAAGCCTGAAGGGTCATAGGTTCTGTCAAGTTACATAAAGTGAGAGAATGATGAGTGTGTGGGGGGAAAGTTCCCGGTACATTTTATCTGTTTATGGCAAAGAGTGGCAGGTCCCTAATAATGTCAAATGCCAGGCCTGTGACTAGGAGGAGGGATATTTTTATTCACATCGTCTCTAAATCACAGCTGATTCCCAGTTCCGCCATATGGACCAAGTTCCGTTACTGGTAGTCACGGTGGTGGGTGTGTTACTACACGGTAAGGATCTGCTGGCTCTCAAGAAAGGTGAAGGGCTGGCTGTATCGTTCATTCTTGGAGACAGGAGATTAAATGCAGTTTTGAATACCTTTAACAGTTAACAATTTATTATGGTCTGTACCTAGGCTTGGCTATTTTATCTATAGCCTTTCTCAGGGAGTGATAATTTTAAAGGAAACATTCAAATAGAAACCAGTGTGTTTAATTGACAATGAAAGTCATTTTTTTTCAATTATGCCATCAACTGAATATTAGAGTAAACTTAATACTGCTTCATCTCCGAGGTGTTTAACCCCGGCGCCTCAGTGGTCACCTAGCGGCAACATGTTCCGGTTGAGGCTCACTCGCCGTCCCTCAGTTGGGACTGTGTCTTTGAATGGGCAGGTGTGTTTGAAACCTCTTCTATCAACCTATGGTAACCAGGCTAGCAGTGTGCGGATACCATTGATAGTGATATGTGTGTATTTCTTGTATTCAAGTTTGTTGAAAATGACATTTAGTAGAGTGGATAAATTTAATATACCGCCAATTCAAAAGACGACTAACGGTCATCAAGAAAATTGCGCGATTAATTTGTAATGATAATGAAGCATTCACGTGAATTTGGATCGTAGAATTAAGATTATACTATTATGAGTGTCGTTTCAAGAAGTGGGGCATAAAATCATAGAAAATTATGTGGTATGAACCGTGAAAAGGTGCATCTAGAGACGCATCGTGAAGGATTAGTCGCTATCTTACCACATCATCGTCTGGCGGACATTAAAGTCACAGGTGATTTCGACGGAGTAAAGCAGCAGTGTTGTCTCAGTGATGTCATTCAACTTGTCGCCATGGACATTGACTCTGTCTCTCTTACTGATGGCTTCCCTCATGGGGATGGTGACCGGTGGCCATGCCCTCCACGCCTCCTGGGCGCAGCTCGAGCAACTCTGGCAGGCAGAAGTCAAAGCTGTGGAACAAATACGGAAAGTTGTTCTAACACTGAGTGAACTAAATGGAGTCTTACATAGGTAAGTAAACTATTTCACCGTATGTTTTCCGCATTCCTTTGGTAAAAGACGATTCGTAACGGTAATACCACTTTCTTCTGTCTTGAACTATCTTAGCTAATTGATATTTTTTTAACGAAGGGTTTACTGATGATAAACCTAGATTACCTTGCGGCCACCACAAGTATAGTGTCAAAACTGATTAAAAAGCAGACCAGAAGAACCAACCGACTATAAACAACACTGCCGTCGGGTCATTGGGTTAGGTTAACTTGTGGTTTGCTTAACTTTAAAAATGGTTTTCCCTTGCTTCCACAGCTGATTTACATTATAAGCATTAAAAGTAACATATCCTTGGTAATCCCGTCAATAAAATGAAGTTACAACAAAAAAATTTTTGTAACTTGAAAGATTCGTTAACGTGGTTCAGTTTTATTTTGCTGGTTCTTATGCTGTTTACGGTTATTTTGCTACCCCGCAGGATCTGAAGGTATATGTAAAACAAATATGAGTAAGGATATCGTCAACAATTTAAATGAGCGACTGGGCTAAACAATATTTACCCCAACCTGATCAAACTTTTCTTTATTCGCGGTATCTCGTCTGGTTCCAACTGCTCGTAAACTATACTGTACTTGCTTTTGGTGCTTGGCTAGGTAGAAGTCCCGTTTTCGACGGTACTGCTCTTTATTATGTACTACGCACATGTCATTCATGATGTCTGCCGCTCGGTATGTTCATGTAAACAAAATGCAGTTGTGACGTTGTACCAGAGGGAGTTAAAGCTGCAAAACGATCCTCACTGGCGTCCTCTTAGTCGTGTGAACAATCCTCACCCTTGCAATCATAAATGAGAGGACGCCGATGCATATCGAATTTGAGGTGTTGAAATACGTGGATTTGATTTGCAAAAATATTTACGCTAGTGTGAATTATTCCTTGTAATTTCCTTATCACGAATACTTAGATGTCTAAGGGAAATTTCTGTCGTTTACAGAATCAAAACACTGGTTCAGTGGTAGACATACAACGGGCGTGAAACAAAACTCATTAATTATAAACTATTAACTGGTTGTGACAACTCAAAACACCACTGATTAATTGTGTGAGGAACAACGGGTTTAAACTAACTAGCTGATGACCAAACCTGTGGTGGTTGAAAGCATATACGGTAATTTATTTTTTTACCGCTGTTACACTTCAGGGTGTCTTAGCATCCAGTATACCTTATCCGAACTGGCCATCAGTCCTATGAGACCTATTTTCTATATGTTTTAGACTTTAAGGCCTATTGTGAGGGCAACGTTTGTTTGTCTTTCAGTTCCATGTGTAAACAGGGAGAATTACCTGTTTATGGCATGAATATATTAATTTAACTCCAATTTCCACACCACAGGTACGTGCAATCATGGGAGGCCATAGCTGACACTGAGCCACTAGGTGGTTCGGGTGATCCTGCGGCTGCCTACTCACTCATCCGTCATGTTGCGGGCGGTTGGCCGCAGGTGGACGAGGCAATTAATGCAGGCCAAGCTGTCTTCAGCGATATTAGTGAGTATCAAACCGTTATTCTTCACATAAGCACCAAGTGAAAGAAAAAATATAATAAAATATTTACATCTCCCCAGTTGATTTATAAAACTTATTAAGTACTCGGGAACGTGCAAAAATAAATTTATTCTGCTGTCATAAAGTGCACTTCTCATTGGTTGTCTACAGAGCTGCTATTCGGTGCCTCGTTGCTATTAGGTCAGCCTGTTTCCTGTAAGGAAACTATGGTTAAGTCTACTACTGTATATACGGTTACCTGATTTTAAGCAGTGATGAATCGAGTGGAGGTGCACGTCCTTCAAACTTTTTTGTCGAAAAGTGATGACACTTGCAGTGGAATGACACTCCTGTGGTCACTACAAAGGGATTGATTACAATCGAAAGGACCAACGCAAGTAAGGTACACAAAACAAAGGACTTTGAGTAACTTGGTCGCCTTCATTCCCTCAGAGGAGCTGGCGTCGCGGGCAGACAGGGAGCTGCTGCCCAACGCGGACGATGTCGCGGCTGCGTCGGAGGCCGTGGCCAGGCTGGCCCACATGTACCACCTCAACTTAACTGCTCTGACACACGGCGGCCACCTCCTCCAGGCCCAGTTGATGGGGGACAACACCTTAAACACAGCATCACTCCACCATCATTCTTTGTCAGGTACTTTAGTTCATTTTGTTCCATGGTTAATTGACGAAGATTCCTTCCATGTGTTGGTCTGCCTTGTTCATCATTCTGTTAACACAAATATTAAGTGTTTAAACACAGTATTCGCTAAGCATTAACCTGGAAATTGTCTAAAGTAGTTTGTGAAATTTAACTGGAAAATAATGAGTCAAATATACTCACAGTCAGTGACTTGGCGTCCATCGGGCTGGTGGCGGTGAACAAAGGTTACTTTAGTGTGGGCGTGGAGTTCCTACGGGCAGCCAGGTCGCGGGCAGCCACCCCTGCCCACAAGAACCATGAGCCTTGGCTCAGGGAGGACTTCTCAGCTCAGAGACTGGACAGCTTGCTCAGTACTGCTGTCAAAGTGGTGAGTGATGGTTTCTGTCAGGGTCAAGTGCGTAGTGTTTAAAATAAGGTGAGAATTTATATATGGTATATCAGTAACACTAAAAAGTTTGAATAACTAGTAAAGCTGTTTGTCTGACCAATTTAAGACGGTGTAGTCTTATATTGTAGTCATTTTGTATGTAAACTAAAGCTTCGATTTATTTTTATGAATATCAGTCTTTGTAGTTACTTTATTCTCGAGATTTAATTAACCAGATTTGTTACCTAGAAGAAACACTACCCTCTGTTTACTTGTGTCAGCTTAACCCTCTTCTTAGTTATACTTGTCCAAACTGATTCATATATTTTTCTTTCTACCAGCAACCGTCCATAACTACTCACTTTTAACCAGCAACCGTCCATAACTACTCACTTTTAACCACCAACTCTATACCCATTAATTACCACCACCACCACCACTCTCAATAACACCTCTATATGACCACTCGCCAACAACTACCTTCTTCCATAATTCATCCACCACTACAGGTACTACCACCATCCGTCTGTCATTATCTCCCACAGCATGACCACGTCCTGGAGATAAGAGGCCGCCGTTCTCTCACTCATGCCACAGCCCCTACACCGTACAGAGATGAGCGGGGAAGGGTTGGCCACTTGGATGAGGACGATGACGTGGTTGTGGGTGTGCAGTACCTAAAGCTGCATGGGAACAAGACATGGATGTTGCAGGAGCGGCCACTGGTGGAGCAACGGCAGGTGGAGAGACTGTGTCGAGGGGAAGACCTCAGGGTGAGGCACGAGACTTTAATAGTATTTGTTACATTTGTATGTTTTGGACTGCATCTTGTGTTCTGATAAACATAAACAACCTGTTTTCACGTTTGCAGTTTTCACATTTAACGAATGGGTTTTCCTCTCATGAAATATAGAACTAAAGAAAATAGTTGCTTCTGAGCTATATATCAGCTTAGTCCCACTTGAATTATATAACCACAATATTAAACGTGTGGGTATTTTATTGTTTGTATTGAACTAGAAATGAGTATGTTATTTAAAGTTATTTTCTTTAACATATACTGTAAGTTTAATAGAACAGTTTTTATCCAAGTAAAGTTAGCCTCTGTACAGGTACCTGGGAAAAAAAAGTGGAAAAACTGTGGGGTTCGGCCCCTGATGCAGGGTCAAACCAATCTAAACATTCGTGAACATTCTCGGGGCTGTTCACATGAACATTTCAGATTTCAACATTCTTGTCTTAGAAACCGTAGCCGTGCATGGAAAAGAAACATGGAAATGCAGTAAATGTGTTTAATGAGGGGCTCCCACCTTTGGGGGTGGGGGCCGACCACTGGAACCAACCCTCCAAAATCATACTTTCGTGATACCTTTGGGGTGTGGGTGTAGGCGTACGTCCATGCCAAATTTCAGTTCTGTATATTCATAACTTATGCAATGCATGGCGAACATCCACACAAATAGACTTTCGCTTTATAATTATACAGTACAGTATATAGATGGACTGAAATTCAGCATTTTCATATGTGGTGGTAGACCAGCTTGGAGAGGTCAGAGCTTCACTGTGGCTACGCCAGCGGTGGCAGCCCCTGGCTGCTCCTGGCGCCCTTCAAGGTAGAACAGATATCCCTTGATCCATACATCATCCTTATCCACGAGATCATCAGCCCACGGGAAAGAGCACATGTCAAGGAGAGGGCGAGTGGCCACCTTCATGCTCCACACAACGCCATGAGAGGCAACAATACTACCAGGAATGACTGGTCGCTCAAACAGTATGTATTGTTGCTATTGCCTATACTAAGTCCAAACTCTTCTTGCATAATTAATCATATACACCAAATTAAACTACTGTAATTGATTCTCAGACATTAATGATGGCGTCTGATATAACAATTGTTCTTGTTAACTAGGATTTTCCTTTGTCCATCAGAATTTTCTGTGGAAAAGGATATGTGCAAATGGGAAGAGGTTTTCATCTTATACAAAATGGCAGACAAGCCTGCTCCTGACAACGTATCACACACTATTATTAGTCAGGTGGCGGCTTTGTCATAAACCAGTAGTGGATGTGTATTATTGTACTAAACTTCAATGGCTTGTTTTCCACTGGTCGTTTTGATTAGGAATACACTATAATTTAAAGTGTTAATTTTTTTCGTTAATGATAATGGCAGTTTTTTGGGCAAATTGCTGATGTTTGTGTCCAGTACAGAGAATAAATACCAAACTGTATTATTGTTTGATGGATGTAGTATTTCAGTGAAGTTAACAATTTACAAGTAGAGGATTTGTCTTATCCAGGAATCCGATTGACATTTAGCACAGTAATTCAGTAAAGGTGAATATGTTTACCACTGTATATCCTTTATTTAGATTTTTTCCGTCTGAGTGTACAGTTTGTGTCCTTTGACAGCGTGTGGCTGGAGGAAGAGGCCGTGACCTCACTTCAAAGTTTGGGTCTTCGCCTCAGTCACCTGGCGCGAGTCACTGTTGGAGACCACCTCTCCGAACCCTACATGGTATGCTAAGTGGCTAGTACAGTACCACTAAATTTTCTCTGTACAGTATAGTCCTTTCTTCTCATTTGTTAATTTTGGTACCTGTTAGACAATGTGTTAGTTCTTTATGCAAAAGTTGCGTTTCAACTACTTCTTTGTGTTTAATAGTTTCTTGAGGACAACCTGGGTGCCATGCCTTCAACTAATAATGGCTTACCAACTCAAGAGTGGAAAATGGTTGTAAAACGGTGATGATAACGATTTTGATATCTCATTTTGTTAACCCCCAGGTGGCTAACTACGGTCTAGGTGGTAGCTATGATGCACACCGGGACACTCATGGCCCTGTCAGGAGTCCCCCCAACCTGGCCGTCGGGGAGAGGATGGCCACCATGCTCACCTACCTGCAGGTGCCCTCAGCAGGTTAGTAGGCTTTTTTTTATATTATTTTGTTTTTTTCGTAGTGCAGATTTAATAACATAAGTAATAGTTGGATTCATTGCAGCTATGGTCGGATTTACATGATGTAGAGGACTGGCTGAATGTACCATACTCGAGTTAGGGCCTCTGTTCACCCCAAGAATTTTGACAGGGCATACATGACCATCAGTAATGGTTTAGCTTTAAAACATAAACATGTTCTCCTATACAGATTAGTGATTGGGTTGTTAGGAACTCCATTGGGGAACAAAATTATGGGGTTGAATGTGTAAATAAAGTTAATTTTAAGTAAAAGTGACTCGTAGAAGAAATCATTGCGTCCCACTGCTGTTTCTAGGTAATACAGTTAATTAATCAGGCAACAGGTGTTGTACTCTACATTACTTGAGACTAATACCCATTTGATTATATTACTGTATCTCTGCATTGAATTAAAAACTTTTATTTATGTATCTTAAAATAAATTTCGGTATGAAGTTGAACAAAAATATTAAACGGGCGTGACTAAATGTTTTCACCTCCTAGGTGGCAGAACGGTGTTCCCGTGGGTGGGTGTGGGTGTGGACGCGGTAGAGGGAGCAGCAGTGTTGTGGTGGAATCTGCTGGCTTCCCACGAGCACGATTTCCTTACTCGCCATGCTGCCTGCCCCGTTCTTCGTGGTCACAAGTGGAGTGAGTACTGCTGTGTGACCTTGTAATGAGGGGAGTGATTACTGGACTACTGATAAATGTTTGAGTGTGAACGAGGAGAGTAACAAGTGGAGTGGTGGGATGGAGTGCGTGAGGGTGGATGCTGAAGTGAGAGGGAATGGAACATTTTGATCAGTGGAGTGGGTGTAGTACTTGTGGATACAGTACTAGGTTGAGAGAACGGAATAAAGTTAAGTGTAATAATACAGGAATGATCACATGCTGCCCACCCAAAGGACGGGACGGAAAGTGACAATGATATAAAAGGCTGTGTGGATTATTATGGGATAAAAAGTAATAGAAATTTACATAATGTATGCAGTTTTATGAACATTCTAGTTTTGAAGTGAACTGAAGAGCACTATAGTGAGTTCCTTGTTGCATGTTATATTATTGCTAGTTGTTATTTCAGGAAAAAGACGAAGTAATAAATGGAATGTAGTGAAAGATAATAAAATTTTGATGTGAAAATTGGAGTGAGTAAAAGCAATTAGTGTAGTGACATACATTACCTTAGTAACCAAAACTTTAACACCTGTAGTGGAGGTGGTAGTGGAGTCTGACGACCCAATATTTTACCTGCTCATCGTGTTTTTAATGTTAACTGGTATTCAGCAAATTATTATCAACCATACTCAGGTGCTTTATTTTGTGTGTCTGTGTGAGGAAATTTGTCAGTGATCTTTTAATCAACGACAGTCATGTTGTTTATCATTTAATGAAATAGAATAATTTAAACCCTCAGTGATAGTGCAGACAATCGTTAAGTTTCACAAATAATATTTCATAAAGATATGAACTTATATTTTTTATTCCTAAAACTCTTATGAAAAGTATTATTAACTTTTAATTCTAGACCTGATATTTTGTAAAGATGCAAACCAGTATTTTTAAGAACTGTACCGTGAAAAAAAAATGAAGTAAGTCTATTATGTACAGTACAGTATTCCCAACAATAATATTTCATCAACCTATTTATTGATAAACTTAATGAACCTGGAAATCCCTATTTAATCGTTCTTCCTGGCGTATTTCAGTCGTAAACAAGTGGGTGGGTTACGGTGCCCAGTGGCAGACTCAGCCCTGCGTCGCCGACCCCTCCAGGAAGGTTATGGTCCCTTGGTACTAACGGTCAACACGTTCTAAAGTCACCCTTTAATCCCTTATGGTCATGGTTCCTGGTAATAAAGGTAACATCGTGCTAAGGTCATCCCTCTATCCCACATTGGTCTTGATCCTTTATACCAATGTCACCTTTGAATTCCTTCGTGGTTATGGACCCGAGGTGCTGTATTGTACTAAGATTATGGTCACCCGGTATTGTGGTCATCTCATTTACCACGAGAAAGCACCTGGCACTCGTGTTAATGCCACCCTTTTATCCAGTGAGGCTGAAAGCTTTCCTTCTTTTCCTCCTAGGATTATTCCCTTTGAGATAAGGGCTAAACCCCAGGAACACGATGGTTATATTTTATAACTGATCTCGGTCTACGGCATCTTATATCGGTTTCTGACCTCCAATCTCGACCTTTACTTCTTATCCTACCTTCTGACTTCCGACCACGGTTTCTCACCTTTGACCTAGGCTGTAGGCCTCATCATTAACCTGACCTATAATAAAATAAATAGGTTCATTTTAATCTAAAGGGAATAATTCCTCTCATCATTCACACGTGATTTATATACTAATGTGTTTATTTAATAAAAATTTTGCAACAGTGTGTGTGTTGTAACCTTATATAAAATACCTGTACTCCAACGACCCAAAACATTTAACAGCAGTGGTGCGTTATTGCTACCTATGCAAAGTTATGAATGAAATGCATTCTTCAGCACCTGCACCAGTACATTACTACGTCGTATAAAAAGGGTTTTTCAGGTCCTTTATATACAGTGCGAGTATGTGATTTGACTTTAAACAAAATAAAACACTTTCTCGTGGGAGATACTTCAGGTAATCCGATATTCGCATTTGTTTCATCTGAATATAAATGCCCTGAATGGTCATTGGTAAACACCTTTGTTATATATATTTGGTGTGTAGAAATATAGTAAAGCTTTCACTACTACAGTATGTGTAGTATGGTTGATCTCTGTGTACAGGCAGATTATATTGTAAAATTCAGTAGCCCTCTTATATTTTCACGGTAGATATTCCAGTAAATCGAAAATCGCCTGCGAAAAGATATTAATTTTCATATCATTCAGTAGAGATTAGAAACAAAACTCTCTTCATCCATTTTCAGGTAAACTTTACTCGGGGCAAATAACAAAACACCAGTCTTGCTCACATATACTGTCTCAAGATTTGAGACTCAGAAATTAAGTACCGATCACAAATGGTGCATGAACAACAATATGAACAGCATGTCTGAAGCTCCTCATTGCCTCTTCAATCATTGGTAGCTGTCAGGTGGTATGGAGTGCCAGTCGTCACGCGAACTTAAGGTGAGAGTAAACTTCGTTTTTGTAACTTGTGTTTCCAATAAAATTACTCCATGTAACTTACCCTCAAACATGATGTGTAATAGGTAACAATAGCCAGTTTTATGATTCAACTAGCTCATTGCATACAACAAGTAAGAATACTCTTTTATAAATGCTGTGATGTCTAGCGAGGTGCGAATGTGGCCATTAGTTCTTGTGAGGTGATGGTTTACCGTCTGGCTCAGGCAGTTTTATTTTCACTTGGTGTATATATTTCCCTTTCTCTATGTTCTTATACTTTCCTCGCATTCATTTTTCTCCGCCTCGTCTCCTTCCCATTTTCACTATCTCGTTTTTCCCCATCTGTTCATATTTTGCTTCCTCTTTACCCGGTATTCTCATGCTTAACAGAACGTTAACATGTCAGTAAAAGAATAGAAAACACATACTCTATTACTAATTTTGGTTTTGGATCATATCATCAAGAAGGCATGAGTCAACAGTCTCACCACAAACACCACCACCAGTAACTTTACTTCCTCCCTCATAGACACATCGCGGCTATAAAAAAGACGATAAACAAACCGCAAGCCGTCGTAAGGAGGGCCTTGGGGCTAGTGAACTTACGCTAGGTGGCGGGTATTAGCGGCGTCCCAGACTCACTGTAAACAAACCGCCAGAGACTTGGGTCAATGTTTTCTTTTTCTCCTCGAGCTTCCTTGAAGGTTCCATATCTAAACACCGTTCAGCTCTCACACCCACTTTACAAAGTGTTAGGTTAGGGGAGTTAACGAAATAACAAAAAAGTAGTAAGATAATTATACAGATTATAATTTATATATTTTATCATACATACATAGTTTTTTTTTGCTCATTTGTTTCAGCAGAAAAGGCTTTTCGAAGATTCTTGTATTGTAAGTGAAAAATTGGTCAACTACATCTGAAAGCCATCCTGTCAACTTTTTTCATGTTATACTCTACAGTATATGGGAAAAACTATGTTCATTTTACCTCAGAATACTCAAAGCAACACCTTGTAAAGTGCTGCTTGATTAAACCTAACTCTAGATGTTTAGTGAATTTAATTTTAACTTATCATCTCACCACTTAACAACCTACTAGACGTTCGGGAAGTTGGTTTGATTTTGTTACTTTGTTATGATTTTTTTTATTTTTTTAGTACAGAAGGAAACCGGAGTGCCCAGAGGAAACCTGGATAACACCCTTCCTTCGTCTGTCCCGAACCAGGACTTTAGTGGCGAGGGATACATTCGTTATCGTTATAGTATCAAAGATATGCTATCCTAAAACAGGAGAGCATTCAGGGGAAACATGAAAATAGTTTAAGAAGGAGGAAATATGGCGACACGTTACAGATTGTGCAAGTGAAATGTGTCGGTCGATTCCCGTAGAGTTATGGTGGCTACTGTAGTCTGGTGTTGTGTTTACTGTGTCGAGAAAGGTTCCATACCCGAGGGTGCGTATGTGTGCAGGCTGGAAGGAGAGGAGGGAGTAAAAGCAGGCCGAGTACACTTTATCTTTCTCCTTTTTTGTTTTATCTTCATTCTTACCATCCACTCATCCATTTCTGTCCCAGGTCGCTCCTTCTTATCTTTCTCAGCTCCAACTTGTTTTGCCAGTGACTTCTAAAACATCCACTATGACCAGAAAGTTTCCTATGTCGTAGACTTCTTTTCGGGAAATAGTAGTTGATGTTTGGAAGTAATGTTTGTTGGGATGTTTATGTTGGGAAGTAATTTATGCTGGGAAGTAATGTTTGTCGGGAAGTAGATTATATTAACATATACCATATACCAGTAAGTTATTTATGACACTAAGTAGTCTACAGCAAAAAGCAGTGTAAAGAATAAAATAGGTTTACTTCGGGAAGTAGTTTACGTCAGGAGGTTATTTACGTCGGGAGGCAGCGGGCGTCAGGAAGTACCTGTAGTCTAGGCTACGTTGGAAGGTAGTTTAGGAGTTGTGGAGGGCAGGGAGGAGGTGGCTGCCTTCCCAGGCACACAGCAGCTCCTGTAGATCAAGCGAGGTAAAACTAAAGAGAATATCGTCGGGGACCTGGGAAGGCCTTTGTCTTGCCCCGGCGGGAGTCACCCTTCTCCCCTTGTCTACCTGGCCTCCCTCAACTCCCTGACAGTAACACTCCCTTCGTCCCTCAGCCCTCCGCGGGCTGCCTCCCTCTGTCCCTTCTCACTCCCTAGACCTCCTCAGCCCTTCTGTGGACCCCCCCCCCTTCCTCCCACTCTTAGCTCTTTGCCTTCTCTTCCTCTCCTGTCCTTCCTCTCTCTCTCCTTCCCCGCCCGTCACCGAAGACCCGTGTAGGCCTACGGGGCGCCACTGTTCGCATCCGTGCATTCTGGTCTCGGATTCTCTAAGGTTCTAACGTTTAATTTTCATTTTATCTGAAAATGAAAGAACGCATTTAACTGGCTCGCTTCATCCTCAGTACAATGGTGATCTGCAAAGATAGATTCAACATTGCGCTGAGACTGTACTGAATTTTGAAGACGTTCGAATTTGTCAGAATTCGGACCTATCGTTGACAGCTGGTGTTCGCATTCCCTTATATTGATGTTGACAGTGCTCACATCACTATATTGTGGTGTTGAAAGTTGGTCTTCGCATCTGTGCAGTCGAAACCCGACAAACACTTAATATTATGGAAAGGGACGTGGATAGTTATGAAGTGCAAATGTACTGTACACGTCTACTGTTAGCGTGTGTATGAACAACTGACACCAGCATGCTGACGAATACCCAGGTCATCCGGTCATGTATGGCTGAGCTAACGGATGTTTGTATGTAGATGAGCATGTCTGGTGATAGTTGACACCTGCACCTGTGTTGGTAATGCTCGTGTGATTGTGGGTTGGACTATGGGATTGTAGAATAAAGAGAGAACAGTTTCGGTAAATCAGTAGAGTTTCGCTCGGGCATCACTTTCTAGCGCTGCAATATGGGTTATATTTATAAGCTTGGCGTTCACGTTATTGTTAGTTCTTTTAAGTTCTTCCCTTATGTTGCTGTTGATAGAATAGGAATAATTCTGGATACGAGTTATACCAGATGTACTGTATTGACTGCGGGAAATGGCAGTGAATCTTGATGTTAATATTCACTCGAGTTTGTGTCGTTCTTGAAGAACTTCCTCTTTGCTTGAGTTATTGTTGACATCAGTGTTCCAATTCTTCACCAGCCATTGGTATTGTAATACCGTAGTAGAAATTATTTTAACTGCAATAAAATAATGAACTTTTGTTATAATCACGTTGCTTAGTATTGAATTAGTCAGTTGATTTATTCCTTTGCAAAGCCATCACTCGGATAACTTGTAATCACTTGCGGGACGACCTGTGTGAGAGATATCAAAACATTGTGCATCAGCGATCACCGAGACTCATTCCCAGTCGGGGTTGATGAGACATGCTTTTAACCTCAGAGTAACATACATCTGTTTACTCCCATCACACTTCCTGGGAAGAGTGGATTTAATTCATATTTTGTGTTATCATCTTACAGACAAACGGGATCTATTCCAATGTTAATTCCATGACTGCTGTAAAATACGTCTCCAGGTTCACCCAAAAGATTCTCACCTTAAACTCTCTTTATCTCTATCTCTCACCTCCTTCTTTCACCAGGTTAAGAATTCCAATCAGGTATCTAAACGAACCTTATCTGTTATGTACATTTTTCAAATCATATTATGAAAAATGGTTCTCGTCCTACGTTATTGGTCTTATAAAACTTGGTAAGATTTGTGCGTGCGTGGGTCGTCTCTTCCAGGCATGGAGTTATGGCTGGTGTTAGCCAGACGGGCCTTCACATCTTCAGTGTTTGTGCAGCCTCTATTATTACCTCTTTACTAACAATTTGAATATGTAATGAGGAGGAAGAGAATATTCTTCCTCAAATCCTCAATAAATGTGTACATTATAAACGGAATATATAAGCGTGTGTCGGAGCGGTGCACCCAAACCACCTTTCTCCAGCTGGGCTGTTTCATGGGGCTATGAAGGAACTGATAAATAATTAATCTAATGGCCCAATATTCGAATCCCCATACAGGAGTCGGTATTTGACTGATATCCGGTTTAAGCTAACATTTATACAGTACTTACGTTCCCACATGAAAAAACTGACGTGATTTACTAATATCCAGGAACAATAAGAGGTAGATATGCCTTTCCTGTCATCCACTGTGTAAATAAATGACTCGGAGGGTCCACGTGGTGACGCCGATGGCGGAGTATTCGTAAATTCTCTCGGTGACAAATAACTCGGAATTACCCGTATCAATACTTGCTTATTTAACCTCTTCTCCCTTGGTCAGCTCATTAGCCAATCGGGCGAGTCGGTCATTTATTTCTCCGGGACGCACTATTGTCAAGTACTACACCAAGCTAACCTAACCCAACCCAACCCGATAGTAAATAAGGGAGTGAGTTAGTGATCAGCTGACGTAGTAAAAATATTAATATACAGTATGAGGATAAATATTAACTGATACCGTATAGAATTAACTGTGAAATTTCTTAGATATTAATGTCACTTCATTTAATATTCCACCTGAGGGTCATTAAAATTCACTGAGGTCTCTCTAGATTTTTTCCACTGTGAGGAAGAAGGTAGAAGCACCACGAGCGTATTGTTATTTAAATGTAAGTTAACAGTGTGTGTAACGGAGCTTTTGTGTGAATTAAAGGCTTGTGTTATTATTATTATATTATTATTATTATTATTATTATTGGTGGTATTATTATTATTATTATTATTATTATTAAAGAATTCTTGTCCTGTGCCTCTCTCGACCACCTAAATTCATAAGACTTTAAACTTGAGGGATATATACGAGGGAACAACAACAACAGCGGGAAAAAGCAACAAGTGTAAGATGTTGTAGTAGGAGTGAGTGTTGCTGATGTGTGGGCAATAGGGAGAGGAGGTGCAGGAGTAAACTTAGGAAGAAGGAGGGAAGAGGAGGTGTAAGAGTAAAGGGAAAAAGATGAGATGAAATAGGAGTAAAGGGAAGAGGAGGTGTAAGAGTAAAGGGAAAAAGATGAGATGAAATAGGAGTAAAGGGAAGAGGGACGAGGGGTAGGAATAAAGGGATGGAAAAGAAGAGGAGGAGAAATAAAGGTAGGAAGCAAATGAGGGGGTGAAGGGGTTAAGAGGAGATGGAGGAGCAGGAGTAAAAGGAAGAAAAGGGAGGAGTAAAGGGAAAAGGAACAGGAGTAGAAGGAAAGGGAGGAAGAAGAGGAGTAGGAGTAAAAGTATGGCGAAGAATAAGGGGAGGAGGAGGTGGGGTGATGGAGCAAGTTATCTGAGGATCATGTGTGAGTAAGATGAAGTGACGGGAGGGGGGGGGGGCAGACCTGATCCCCGCCTTTACCTTTATCTTATAACACACCGCCCTGACCCTGTGTGTGTGTCTTAGTCTGCTACACCCTATTACACCACGGTATACCATATTACAGTACGGTATACCCTATTACAGTACGGTACAGCTTAATACAGTACGGTACACCCTATTACAGTACACCCCGAGTCTGCTACACCCTACACACTCATAGTACACTCTGACACGACACACCCCAGTTACCTCCATCAGCTAGTAGTCGGAAGAGGAAGAAATTTAAATGGGTAGAAAAGTTTTAATTCTAATTGGAGAAAAAATTTGAGGTTTTAACAGAAAAGTACAGTACAGGTATTACGTTCAAGAAGGTTCCATTACAGTTACCTTTAATATCATATGTAAAATTACAATTAATTATATTTCAGGCTTGGATTACATTTCGGGTTCGGATTAGATTTTAGACTGGGATTATATTATAGACTGAGATTACATTTTAGGCTGGGATTACATTTTAGGTTGGGATATACATTTTAGACGGATTACATTTCGAGTCTAAAGAGCATCTCAAGGCAGTTATAATCACATTTATACCCCAAGAACGTTTAGGTGACTTATAAAAGGACACCCTCAACCAGGACGCACAACAAAGAATATGTTAAAAACTCGATTCCGCACAATTATGGTCTTGTTTCCTCTCTCTTCCATCGTCTCCTTTCCTCCCTCGATTCTCTCTTTCCCTTCCCTTCCTCTTTTATTCCCCTCCTTTCTCTCTTTCCCCTCCTTCCTCCTGCCTCCCCTTCCCTTCCACCTTTCATCCCTCTCTTTCTCCCCCTTCCTATCCTTCCCTCCCTTCCTCTTCCCTACTTCCCTCCCTCCCCTTACGTGGTTTTAGTATTAGGGTAAGGGGTAGGCCAGTCACTCACTCCGGCCCTGAGCTCTGCATACCAACAGGGAGAGAGAGAGAGACCAATATGCCCTGAGTGTGGTTTTGTATTTATTTAATTAAAGAAGATATGTGTAATTCTTATACCGCAGCAGGAGGGAAGGTTTGAGCCACTGTTGTATACTGTACCTGGTTTTAAGGTGTGTGTGTGTGTTTGGAGGAATTGTGATGTTGGGAGGTTGTTTGTGCGTGTGTATGTGGGGAGGGAATGTGGGTTTGAGTGTGAGTGTATGTGTGTGTGTATGTGGGGGATAAAAGGATTTGAGAGTGTGTGTATGTATGTATGGAGGAGGAGAAAGGTTTGAGTATCTACTGTAAATGCAAACTTTTAGTGAATCAACTATACTTATTATTATTGTTTTTTACTTGACACTCAAACGTTAAGGCCAGATATAACTAACCAGGGAAATTATAAATTATATAATAGATCTTTACTAAACACAAAGGATTATTGAACCCTTAAAATGTGTTAAGCTTAAGCACGTGTTGGTGTTTATAGCTGAGTCTAGTCTGGTCTTATATTACAGAAACATTGAGAGAAACTCGCTTTGTTAGTTGGAATTAATTAACAAGCTAAAAGTAGATTGAATTAGATACTAAAATTAGATACAGGAAGTAAGTTTGCTCTGTCCCCCGTATACCCTCCCTTAAAAGCGGTGCCCCGGTCTTCGTATGGTTGCAAATCTAGGGTTGGTCGTGAGTGTTCCTCTTTAATGTAGGGTTGCAATATCGTCTGGTCTACTGTACTGTATTCCCTTTTCATCATAAAACTCTTTCACTAATTTCAACATCACTTATAATATATATATCAATGATTTATAAACTCTGTTATGGTATTTACAACGATTTACTTAAATTCTTCAGAGGGATGGTAAATGTAAGGAAAACAAGAATGAAATGTGGGGAGGAGGAGGGTAGCACCGGAGGCGTATGTGAACATGGGTCGCCTTCCCCCCACACACACACACACACACACTTGTAATCACGCGCGTCCATCTCTAGCGTTCGTTCCCGACCTCTCTCAACTTGGTCCACGTACTTGAAACAGCCCTGCAGAATTTCTACACAATATTACGCAACACTTCCAAATACTCGACACAAATCTTAAATTAGGTGTAGACAGCTCCAGGGTGAGACAGGTGACATATACACAGCCAACAAGATAGCGACACCTGGACGTGATATTACTAGACAAAAAATTAAGTCTCTGGGGCGCTAGTCTGACGTTCAACAGGAGAGGCATAACGTTGTCGATCTTAAGCCAAGTTGTCACGGCAAGATAAGAGATTAATATTATATAAATAATTCAAGTATAAGTTGGTAAGTCACTCATATCGCCCCTTCCTTTTTGCTCTATCATATCCTGTATTTACCTGATTTCAACGTTAATATAAGGTGACGTTCCTTAAACCACTGGCAACTGATACTACCAAGTGACACCCCAACGCACTCTTCATCACGGCCGCTAGAATATATGCCAGTGAGTGTGTTGGCAAGATGTGGCCCAGTAGTTGTGCGTACATGGGAGGAAAAAGGGGGAGGTGGGGACGTACCTACCGCTGACGATATGACGAATCAATGAAGAGAGATTTGGTTCTGTTGATAACTTCAAATTCAGCTTCCTGGTCTTCAACAATGGCCTGCAGTAACCCGTGGACTTTTAATACCGTCGAGGTGGAGGGTGGGGGATGAGGTAGGATGGGCTGGATGAAGGAGGGGATGGATGTGGAGGAGGAAGGAGGAGATGGATGGGGACTGGGGAGAAAGGATGAAGAAAAAGGAAGGTGTGGATGGGTAGGAAGAAGGAGGAAGATGTGAATGAAGGAGGGAGGGATCAGGCATGAAAATAATAAGGAAAGGGGAGATTTTTCTTTCTTTTTCTAATATAAAAGAAAGACTGACTTGTTTATTGAGGCGGGACTGATGGAGGACGCTGGCCGGACCTGCAGAGTGGAGGCACATCACAACACTGGTTCCCTGATGTGTGAGAACCTGACAGTAGTGAAATAGGTGTGGGGGAGGCGGAGGGCGTAGACAAGGGTAGGAGTATTGGGCTAGGAAAAAATGTATATAAAGAAGAGTACGAAACGATGAAAAATGGGATATCCTGAAGATTACACACCACAGTTTATTTCACCTGAATATTAACCACCCTAATACTTATCTATCCTAACTTAGCTTAACCTAGCCTGACATAGCCTGACACTATCTTAACCTAATCTATCCTACTAACCTAACCTAACTCAACTTAATCTAACCCGTCCAGGTAACGTTGCTGTGGTTAATCTTCGGGTGAAATAAGATGGGGTGTTTAATCTTCAGATGATTCGAAAATGAAGGTATATTATTTATATATGTGTACAGGTAGAATGTGTCACTCAGCACCTGGGAGGTAGACGCGTGTCGCTGGTGTTCTCCACCTGTCCACCACCTGCCTGACCTGTCTCCCAGGTATCTCTTGCTGATACTACACGAGAGAAAGGTGGAAAGAGTGGGATCCGAAAGAGAGAGAGAGAGAGAGAGGTGTGTGGTTACAGCACCAGCAACCTTACCATCATGCAATATTGGTAATTTGCCATGGTATCAACAACACCAAGGCCACGGCCAGAAATTAATAATAAACACAGCAACACAAGCAGACCGAGGTCAACTAACACCCCCTCAATCTTCGGTGGTGAATGAGGAAGCGTTACCTCCTGGGGATAAAAAGAGGGCAAAGGTTGTATCGCTTTAAAACCCCTACCTTAAAGTTACCTGTCCGATGCTCGCCTACTTCCGAGGAGTGGGGCTGCCCGTTCGCCTCTTGCCCCCTGGGGAAGTGGGAACCGTTCGCCTATTGTCTCTGAGGAAGTGGGAACCTCTCGCCTCCTGTTCCTTAAGGAAGTGGGACCCATTCGCCCCCTGAAAAAGTGTTCCACGCACCGACTGCTCCTGGGGAAGGGGAGGAAGTGGTACATGGCCGCCTCACCCTACCCCCCTTTCCCCTCTTACCTCAGATAGGAACCCACGTTTTAATTTTTTCTTCCACCACACGCAGGAGGCCTTTCCCGTTTACTGTACAAGGGTCGACATCAAGTTTTTCTACATAAGTTGGGAGCCTCGTCTGGGTACTCTGCACACCACGTTATGCTATGGGGGACCTGTATTATAGTCTACCAGGGGTCACGTTCATCTATTCCACCCTACTGTACTAGGAAGCTCTGTCTGTCTTATCCTGGAAGGGGGTCAGAGAAAGGGGTCACTGACAAGCTCCTGCAGTTAGAACCAGATCAACTGATAAACAAAGATGACTAAGACTTAATTGATCATTGCTTGCCTTAATCCGAACTTGAAAACAAACTATCCCTCATTAACAATAAAAAACAAAAACATAAATCAGTCAAGTTAGGAAAGGCTGGCTGGGGCTGACTAAACTTGCATACTGTAAATAAAGAGAGAGTGTGTGTGTGTGTGTGTGTGTGAGTGAGAAATGAAGTGAGAAACAAAATTCGTGTCTCAGGTTTTTAGGAAATGATTTTACACTGGCCACCTACCTTTCCTACATTTTACTGGGGGGGGGGGGTAGATGGATGTGACGGTGCTTGTGGCAGGGAGCAGAGTGGTGTGTCAACGTGACCACCTGGGCTAATTAGCGTCCCCATCACTAGGTGTCAACAGGTGAGGCCTCCACGGGTCATCTGCCTCAGTTTACGCGCGCTGGCATTACGTTCAGGGCGAGGTGTTGGACGAGGAAGAGGAGAAGGAGGGGGAGATGGGAGAAGAGAAGAAGGAAGAGGGGGTGATGGGAGAAGAGAAAAAGATGTAAGAGGAACGAGATTGAAGAGGAGGATGAGATGGGATAAAAAAGGTAGAAGAGAAGGAGGAGAAGATGCATGGGGGAAAGGGGGGAGGAAGAGGGGGTATGAGAGAAAGGGAAGAGGATGAGATGGGAGAGAGGGAGCACCTGTGATAAGCTGACATCCTTTACAAAATTACACAGTGAGGTATGAACGACCTTTTATCCCCCGTAGGCCATATTCTACCTGCTCATACCTGGTGAGAGGAAAGGCACTGGGCTCCTTACCACACTGAGTCATATTATCTACCTTAAGATAACTTACTAAGCACGCACTTGTAATAGAACACTGTGATGAGGGAAAAAATATTGAAGGTCACGTGCTGTTGATGTATTATGCAAATTATCTGATGAATTAAGGATGAGAAATTTTAAGAATGTTTATTTTAAGGACTAAAACAAAAATAAATATTTAAAGAGCCGTTTTGTGTGAAACTAGATCATAATATTAGATATAAGTTTGATATTTAGGTCTCTTGAACGTTTAGATTTGTGTCTAACCAATCAAAATACTGTTTTGTTAAAATGATGCATTGTGATTGGCTAGTATTGTAATTTTCTGGTGAAAAAGGGGGGGGGGGGTCCGGCCCCCTTGGATCCTCTCCTGCATAACACAATGACCAGTTACCACATGGGGTCATCTACCGTGCCTCGAGGGTGATTATTGTTCATCTGGCAGCGCGGAGGGTCGGTCGGATTGTTAACTATGGGGGAAATGACGCGATTTAGCGAGGTAAAAGAAAAACAACAATTTTTAATTAGTTTTTAAAGGAAGGAGACTGTGATGCATACTTGAGCCACCCAGGATAATGAGCTGGGGGGTTGAAAACAATGGCTGGGCTCCATGTTTTTCTATTTTTTAATTTACGTGTTTTAATGAGTTTTTCTTTGTTTTATTGTTTTGATTTCCATATTTTTATCTCTCTCTCTCTCTCTCTCTCTCTCTCTCTCTCTCTCAACACCCTTTACCTCCTCCCCTCTCTACCTCTCTCCCCTCCCTCTCTTCCACCGTACCATCCACCCCAAACTTTCCAATTTTTTACCTTCCTCTCTATCTCTACCTCCCCTCCCTCTATCCCTTTTTCTACCTTCCGGTCTGAGTCTTCCCCTCTCTAGCGGTCGGTGGGGCTCTACAGGTGGTGATTGTGTGAGCCGTTTCTTCCCCCCTCCCCTTCCTCTCCACCAAAACTAATTATCTGATCACGGGTTTTTGGCTCAGGTGTGTGACAGGTGGAAGCGGAGGGCGGCCGCTTCAAACAGGTGATAGTCGCACCGGGGGAATTCTTCGCCAAAGTTTTCTTGAGCTGGTTTCGTCGTCCTGAGGCAATGGAATAGGTGTTGGGTGGAACGTTTGTGATGGATTTACTTCTTGTTGGGTGGAACGTTTGTGATGGATTTATTTGTTGGGTGGAACGTTTGTGATGGATCTACTTGTTGTTGGATGGAACGTTTGCGAAGGATTTACTTGTTGAATGGAACGTTTGTGATGGATCTGTGTATTTGTTGGGTGGAACATGAACACATTGATAATAACTAGAAAATCAATAACAATAAATAAGATCACACGAGTATTTAACCTGAAGAAGAGAGTAATTAATCAGAGCTCTTGGCAACCCTCCCCACCCGAAAGGTCGTCTAAAGGAGTGTTAAAGTCACGTTTATATTCACAGGAAGTACAAGTGTCTTCTTCCCCCCTCCCCCCAAGGTGAAGGTCGAGCTTGGCCTCACCTCCTCCCACATCACCTAACACGTCTGCTGCTCTCGCCCCACTACACTGCCTATAGTATTTATCCTCCTCCGTCGGTAAGGATATAAACGAGTGGCTGGGGTGGTAGGACAGCACACACCACCCTGGAGACTCATGGTGTGTCGTAGCTCCGCGGTACAGAGGACAAGCCGTGGAAAATATACAGGTATTTTGTGGAGAGTTTAGTGACGAGGCGGCAGCGGGTGTTTCCTATACGGCCCAGGGGTGAGGTCGATCTCTGGTTACTAGTATGGGAAAGTGTGTGTGTGTGTGTGTGTGTTTGTGTGTGTGTGTGTGTGTGATTATTAGTTTTGAAGAGGTGGGTAAGGAGCGGAAACGTATACAGTAGGTCAAAGTTTAATTAGTCTCCCCCCTCGGCGTACAAAACACCTATTGTTTCTCCTCCTCCTCCTCCTTCCTCTTCCACACAATTAACTATGATTGGACTCTCTTAACCTAATCCCCTAATCTCATAACCTAACCTAACCGTAATTGAAACACTATATAGGTGGGATTTGGTGTAAAGCTATCACGGTAGTCGGCTGAAGTAAGTAGTATTAAAACGTACGTATTTTTGTACTTACAGTGGTCATAGGTCACAAGAAATGCTTAGTCTTGCAATGGACTCGATAGAAAGATGCCTCGATACAACGCCCATAGTAGAGTGTTTACAGATTCTGGTTTCACTAAGTCACCTATACAAAACTTACGGGACTCTGGGAAACTTGCTGGATTCTCTTGTTAATGTTGGCCAGTGTGATTTGATTAGTGCGGTAATAATTCTTGGTGTGATGCTCTTGTTAATGTTGATATAAGCTGTCAAGTGTGTGTTAAGAGGGTGAAGGTATGGGAGAGTAGAGAGTGACAAGTGCGTGTACTGTGTGTGTGTACGTATAAGTATGTGTATGAGTGGAGGAGGTGAATATGTGTGTGTGTATGGGAGAGTAGAGAATGGCAGTCGCGTGTATGTATCTATGTGTGTGTGTGTGTGTGTGTGTGAGTGGAGGGGAGAGTGAGTGAGCGCGTGCGTATCCTTGAGGGAGAGGGGTAGGTGTGCGTCAGCCTCTCCCACAAGAGACGTGGCCAGCCTCCACACCGGGTCCTCTGTGTTTACTCCACGTATTGGCTTCCGTGAGGCACACTTAATACTGCTCCCCCACGCCCACGCCCTTCACGCCCAACCATGAAGCCCACGGCACCAGCCCACGGGTAAGTTCTTCCTCCCTCCCCGCAGCTACAGGTGGATCATGCCCTCACAAATTTCAACTTAAACTGAAGAAGAAAACTTTTGTTCAGTCTTCAAAGCGGCGTTGGGCAGTGAACTGTTTATTCCAGTCATATCATACTGAGATTTATTATTGATTAGTTTTATATTTGGAGAGCCTCTATGTATGTATAAACATAATATTTTTTCTTTAATACTTGATGTTTGAAGTCGATGCTAGAGATACATTGAAAATTATGAAATTAACATCGATATATACAATTTTGGGTGAGACTGCCTTGACCATTCCAAAACCTCCGTAATGCTGTGGCCAGGCATTTAATATCTCCCGGATTAATATTATCATTGATGATATTTGTTTTAATTTTAGTCTTTCAGTTAGAGAAATAGTGGAAGAGAACGAGGGAGACTAAGTAGGCGCGTAAATTCAGAGACAGTTGGCGGGAAAAGGTAGAGGCTGGAGTTGCGGGGGTGACTTAAGCCTGGCGAGTGTGAGGCAGCTCTTCCCTCACTCATATCTAGGATCATATTCTCGTATTTATATGTATTTTTGGGTAGAATATATTCACTATGTAGATGATAATGTAGACAGATACATCACTGTAATATGGGTTCTATTATCGACTTATGGGGTGTGAGGAGGCCATTATCGTGTGTTGAGGGACTGTGAACTCTGCATGTCCCAGGTTCCCTTCTATACCAGCATAAGACTCGTAATGTGCAGAGTATTATAACATTTTGATTTGACTATTTAACAAGGAATAATACAGTCTGGGTAACGCCATCGTCCGTTCATTTAAAATGTATACAATTTTAACAATTTCATCTTCGAATATTATTGATCGTTCAGGAACCAACACAAGAACTAACGTACTTTTAGACCAATAAATTTTCGGATCAATAAATTATCTAACCAATGTACTTACGAACCAATGAATCATCACTCCTCAGTTAACCGTAGATCTGAAACCATGAGACAGTCTTAGTTAGAACCATTAACTTGTCTACGTTGATGTAGAACCGCTCCTAGACACTCTCTCTTAACTTTTTCGTGTATTACAAATTCACAGGAGGAAAGCACAAAGGTTTTATTTTTTCTCTCAGTTTTATTTTTCCATTCGATAGCTCTTTAATGGGGTACTTCCTTGAATCTACCTACCCTCCTCCATCTCTTCCCCTCCTCTTTCCTTCCTTCCTTCTCTCCCTCTTCCATCCTTCCCCCGTCTGTGATTTAAACCCATACAATACCCTCAGATTGTATGGTAAGGTTGCATTGAGAGATCTTAGATCCGTAGGTAACTTACAGTACCTGATTGTTGTTGTTGAAAGTGAGCGGTATGGCCCTCCTCCCCTCCACTTAATAGTCTAAAGGAACCAACGATACCTAACAGAACCCCCCAAGAGTTTTCTGCTACATACAGTAAGGTTTCCTCTATTACACTACATAAGGTAACCATCCCTGTACGGCAGCAACACCCGGGATATGAGAGAAACGTTCAAAGCTTAAGTATGGTTTAATGACATCACCCACCGGAGGGACACAGAGAAAGGAATCCTCCCTCGTCTGTTTACACCCCAGCTTGGCGCGGAATCCTGGACACACACACACACACACACACACACACACACTAAGTTGAACTATTCCTTTAACTCCGGACGAAAGCAACAACCAATAGTTAATGTATAGTCTCACTGGAATATCAACGCCATTTTGTCCTCTTAGCATTGTTGTTTTTGGTTGTTTAGATGTGTTGTTGTATCAGCAGTTAAAGGGGGAACATTGAAGGTAGATTGATCTGATTAGCTGGTTCCCGTGTTGGTTATATGACGTCACACATCAAGAGCACTCCGACATATTGACTTAAGGTCTCGGGCGGCTACCACACTGAAGCTATCGTAACCCCTGAACCAGACAGACCTCACCTCACCTCACCTCGCTTCACCTCGCTTCACCTCATCTCATCTAACTTCATCTCACCTTCTCACTTCACCTTATAAAGATCATGGTAAAATCGCTCAGGAAAAAGGGAAACAATGGAGCACCTTAGCTTTCGTCTTTATTCAAGACATCTTCAGAGGCAACTGATCATGTACGATTAATTACCTGACTTGGACGTGGGTCGTTTTAATGAGGTCCAGGGTGAGGGGGGTTAGGTGTAGTTTTATGTAGAGTGACGTCATGCTACAGGCAATGATAGGTATTTTGTAGAGTGACGTCATGATACAGGCAATGATAGGTATTTTGTAGAAGGACGTCATGATACAGGCAATGATAGGTATTTTGTAGAGTGACGTCATGATACAGGTAAGGGTAGATATTTTGTAGAGTGACGTCATGATACAGGTAAAGGTAGATATTTTGTAGAGTGACGTCATGATACAGGGAAGGGTATATATTTTATGGTGGTGACGTCATAACCTGAAACCGTATTGAGGGTTTTTTATTGGTTTAGTAAAATAGAACCCAGTGGTGTGGTTGGTGGCGGTGTCTTCAGGTGCCCTCCAGCCGCTCTATCTGAGGATCTTGTTGAGGCAGCCAGGCGGGGCCGTAAGGAGGGACAATCTCCTCATCTCTCACAGTGACGAACAATGGAGGGTCAGCCTGAGGTTACCTAAAGATCCCACCTTCCGGACTGACTGAGGTTCTTACGTTAACAAAACACGTCCAGTTGTGTTAGAGGTTCAGAGGACTTTGAATGCCTTTTAGATACGCTATTTTACATCTGAATATTGAGGGAAATTCTAACCCAACCTTAACTTAACCTAACCTTAACCAAACCTAACCTTAACCAAACCTAACCTAACCATAACCAACTCTAACCTTAACCAAACCTAACCATAACCAAATCTAACCTTAACCTAACCTAACCTATCCTATCCTTTAGTATACGGGGTTGTAAGAATCGGTGTTTATTTTAAGACTTGTAACAAAAAAATCGTTCGTCAGAAATGTTTTCATCTGAGTACTTGAGAACATAATCTAAATGACTCACTTCAGCAACGTATCAAAGAGGTTAGACTTGAAGTGACATCGACGACACACTGGGACTCTCTTACGCCTTCCTTCCTTCCTCCCTTCCTTCATTTTAAAGACAGGAAGTTATATGATGAATCCAAATATATGACAAAGGTGTAGCAATACGCCATGCTGCTATAGTCTCAGGTAAGTTTTGACGCAATTTTCTCTTATTAACATTGCTTCTTACTGTTGGGTAAGGCACTAATCTATCCCCAGCTTAAGGTGAAATAAGCTGGGGTGTCTAATGTTCACGTGACCTGAGTGTGGTTTAACGTTACCTATGACAAAACCTTTCTCACTCCTTTCTTAACTACTGATGTGAAGACTCAGCTACTTGGTCCTTTTTAAAAGCTACGACACGAAGCTGGCTCCCAAGATGGCGTCCGATTTACACTTAGACTCTGTCGTAAGAACTTTTGGGAATAACTTTAACAAATATTGACTCGGTGGAAATGACTATAGTAGTGTTGGCCCGCCTCTCACTCCTTCCTTCCCTCCCTCCCTCCCATACTCCCTCTCCCATCCCTCTACTCCTCACCGCCCTCCCTCCCTTACTTCCTGTCCCCTCCCTTCCCTACTCCCTCTCTCGTTTCCTCCCCTTATTTGGAGTTAGGATAGGAAGGAGGGAAGGGAGTTATATCCCAGTATTAACGTGAAGGTTGGAGAGAGAGAGAGAGAGTTATCAACATAGCCACTAGTGAGAAGGTGAGACATCTGCTGTACTACTGACATAATGTAGATGAGATGAAGGTGGTGGGAGGGGGGGACAACAACAGCCTCCCAGGAGAGTCCCTCAGCAGTGTTGTAGCTCAATGGGGATTATTTCCAAGAGGCTCAGCCCTGTCTTTTGTAACAACGGTGAGGGCCCCTGGGCTGAGCTGTACCGCCTGGAGAAGATAATAATTGGTCCTTCATCCGCGGGGCCAGGTGGGGGCTCTGGTGCTGCTCCTGTAGTGGGTGGACAAGGCGGCATACATGTATACGCTCACCCACGACCTTCTTGCCTCCTGAAGATGGGCCTCTTTATCCCCTTGTTTAAAATGTAGGAAGGAGGGGGGGGGGGTATAGTTATCTTGTCTGTTTATCCGTCCGTGTTTTGTAGGGTCGGCGGCCACGTTCTTTTAGTTTGTTTTTTATTTGTTTTTTATTGCTGTGCGTTTGCGGGCCTGTATGTGTGTGTGTGTGTGCGCGCGTGCAGGTTAAAGCCCCCCGTCGTTCCCACACTTCCGGGTCCCAGTTTACGATCAGAATAAACATCCAGGTCGGACACACAAATCCTTCACAGGGCTAAGTCACGGGAAAATCCCCTTACATATATTACCAGACGTTACAAAATTACGGAAATGTGAAAATCTTGGGTATTTAGTCTGGTGTGTGTGTGTGTGTGTGTGTGTGTGTGTTCGTGTGTTCTACCACCATCTACTCTCACCTGATACCCCAATACTCATCAACCACAACTTTCCACACTCCTACCACAACCATCACCCACCAACTACCACCATCTACCCACCAGTAACCACTCTCCTACCATCAACTTCTCTTAACCATCACCAATGCACCAACCACCATCACCATTCAATCTTCAAATCGCCTCTCTCAAGTACCCAATTATTCCCCGCCATAGTTAATTAAAGGATTATTAGTACGTGCTTATGGTCCCGTCCTCACCGCCACCTGAAGGATTGTATGACCCGGGTTTATGAATGCCGGTGGCTGATGGTCTGACAGCTCTGATAATTTCTCCGACAGATAATCGGCCACGGGTATTGACTAACGCTTGAGTTTAAGGGGTTAGTGCTTGAGCGCCTGCCACAGTGATTAAGTAACAGCGGCGCCTTAGCCTTTCCTAATGATTTCCTCTTCTCCAGTCATATGTTTTGAGGAGTTAAAACAGCGTCATTGTCCAAGTCGAACTGGTACAGTAACTGAGTGTGTCATTCCTCCTCCGGCAGTACCTAACACGGGGTCTCTTAGCTACACTGTACTTACACACACACTCCATAATAGTCTTGTTTGTTCCTCATTCTTGGCTTCATTCTTTCTTTGTTTCTGTCTTTAATCTTTGCGGGAAAACAGAGGGGTTTTTACTTAAGAGAGAGAGAATATGTATGCTTGTGTTAGGAGGAAAGTAGTGGTGGTGGTGGTGGTGGTGGCATGTTAGTTTACAGAAGATGGTTCACTGAGATAGGTGGTGTTATTCCTTCTTTCTTTCTTCTTTTCTTTCTCTCCTTTCCTCTTCCTTTCTTCTTTTCTTTCTCTCCTTTCCTCTTCCTTTCTTCTTTTCTTTCTCTCTTTTCCTTTCAGTCCTTCCTCTTCCTTCCTCCTCCTTCTGGGACACTACTGATACTGTACACCACCTGATGCTCTGACCAGGGCCTGTAGACTGTGTCCCCGGTACAGTGTCTTGGGTGGGGACACCGGGAAGACGGGACCTGGGGGGAGGTGGAGATTGAGGAGGAAGGATATTGATGGGGGAAGAGAAGAGGAAGAGGGGTTGGAAGATAGAGCTTGTGGAGGTGGAGGAGGAAAACAAGAAGGTAGAAGTTGAGGATAAAGGAAGGAAGGAAGAAGAAGAGGTGAGGAGGAAAAATAGGAAAGGAAAGGAGGAAGGGATGGTGTTGCTGTTGAACCTTGGCAAGTCCCCAGGTGAAAATTGGCCACCAAGTGAGAATTTCCCCCTGGTGAGAATTGCCCCCAGGTGAGAATTGTCCCCAGGTGGGAATTGCCCTTCCCCATAATCACCAGCTACAACAAACGAGAAGTCCCACGCAGCATCACCGCCACTGCCGACACATGTGAATCGACAACACCTTGGTTTACGTGACGGAAACACCTGCTTTTGCCTTTTTGGGGGAGCACCCCTACATCCTTGTGTAAAGTGAAGCGCAGAAGCGTTTACAGCGCCCACCAGGGAAGCATGCTAAGTTCATGCTTGCCTTTATATCTCATGAGTTAAGGGGGACCGGTGGTAGAAGCGGTACCGTTCTTGCCTCGCAAGCGAGATGTCACTGGTTCGATTCCCGGGCCGGTGGAAGCTGTTTGGACATACTTCCTAGCCCCCATTAGTCCCTGTTCACCTAGCAGTAAAGTAGGTACCTGTTGTAAGTCGAAAGTTACGAATTCGTATTCAGGGAGTTGTTGGAGCTTCCAATAACTTGATGACATAAACCACTGACTCTTCAGGCTTCTACGCCCTTAACTCTTTTGCTTCTTCACTGTCTCGTCCCGCTAACACCTCCTCACCCCATTACCTCGTCTCCGGGGAATCCTGTTGTTGTTTTTGCCAGTCGCCGTGAATGTACAATAGTGTTTATAAGACCCGTGTGTGTGTGTGTGTGTGTGTGTGTGTGTGTGTGTGTGTGTGTGTGTGTGTGTGTGTTAGCTTAATTACTTAAAACGATAACATCAGGTTAATTGCAGGTGAGGGGCGAAGGGTTTATTGTCCCCAGTGAGTCTCTATAGATGGCGCTCCTCCCTACTGCTACCATCACTACTACCAACACTACCACCTCAAAAAACGTGGCCTCCATCCTCCCCCAATAGCCACACCTTCGCCGCCATTTTATTACATTAAAATTAAATATCCTAATACATAAGTAGCTACCCTAGCTGTGTTGAGTTAGTTGAGCCACATATCTATGCGGCATTCAGTGACTGTTGCCTCAGTGTCAATATCTGCAACTGTTGTCGGCTTTGGGGCCGATGCTCTCGTTCCCCTGTACTACTAACACTACCGCTACCACCCACCAACCAGTGTTGCTGTGGTCAATCGTCGTCGTTGTTATTTGGGCCATAACTCCTGATACTTTGGTTCCTTGACTACACCTTCCCCGCAAACCATACTGCTCATTGGCTAAGACTTATGCTTGCTGATTCACCCTCGCCACTGCTAATTGGCCAAGACATGCTCCCACACCACTTCTGATTGGTCAAGACATATGTTGCTGACTCCCACGCCACTGTTGATTGGCCGAGTTAGACACTCTGATTCTCCCACACCAGGCGTGATTGGTAACTCCCTTAGGTTGCCAAAAGTCAGAGCGAGTTCAGATTGGAAATAGATGTGGCGGAGATAAGAAACAGGAACTATCTATAAGAGAATAAAGAAGTGTGGACGCTCGATAAATCAATAGCAGTGTGGCGACCTGGACCTTGTGTGTGTCTGTCCTCACCACCTCCACGTTCTGTTGAATCATGATAATAATGAGTCAATAATGTTGTTAAATGAGAATAGTGATAATAATAATAATGCTAAATAGAGAGTAATAGGCGTAATGAAAGTATTAGTATTAGTGATAATATAATAATAAGATGGCGAGTAATAGCAACTTGATTATATAATTACTAGCTGGGGTGCCCGAACATTGCCCAGACCTTACATTTAGAAAGATATTATTAGCAGTTAATGTCAGTCCTTGGCCCAAATTAAGAGCACTTGCATAGAATAACCAATGGGAATTTCAACTGCTCTAAACACTGTGGTCGTCGACCTGGGGGGGGGGGGTTCCAGGGGTCGTCGTCTACAGGGTCGTTACGTACTCACATTATTACTTACTGCGTGTTGTTACTTATGCAGATGACGGGTTGTTACTTATACAGATTATTATTACTACGTGTTACTTTCACACTACGATAAATTAAGGAACAATCGATGGCTACAGGAGGG
This sequence comes from Homarus americanus, assembly GCF_018991925.1. Taxonomy (NCBI): domain Eukaryota; kingdom Metazoa; phylum Arthropoda; class Malacostraca; order Decapoda; family Nephropidae; genus Homarus; species Homarus americanus. The sequence goes on along the minus strand of NW_024742238.1, from coordinate 6,402,891 downwards.
AGGAGTGATGGAACTGGGCGACACTAGTTGACGCCGGTGAGTGGCTGGTGGTGGAGGTGCCGTGTTAAAGGGAGCACTCAACAATTTAGACTTTCCTTGAACCTGCTGGATTTGAATTCGCATATCGAACGCGCCCGCCCGCCCTCCCTCCCTGGCACCCCACCCACCCGCGTGATTCTGACCGATGCATTGACCACGACACCGGGAGTGGACGTGTGTGTGTTTTGCCATTGTGTGTTATAATAGATATTTAACTATAGAATCTTTATCGTGGGGATTTTGTGGACTAGAGCCCATTTTGTGATCCTGTGTGACCTGTAGACTACTTTACAGGCTGGCGTAAGCAGTGTGGGGGACCTCGTTTCGATCTGTTGTAGGTTGATCAGTTTACGGAATGAAGATGGATAGGATCATGACGCCCTAAGCAGGTGAATATCATATTTTACTCATTTATATATTTATACCATTTACAAGAGCGTCAGGGTAAGGCGAGCGAACGTTCGTTGATCTGCAAAGCATGTCTGTTGCTACCCCCGGGCATGAACCCATACAGATTAGGGGCTAGTTTGTCTTTGACTTGAAACATGAGACGGTTTAGAACAACTCTTTCCAGGACTTTACACATACAGGATGTGAGTGGAATTGGCCTGACGTTTGGAGAATTAGCTTTAGGGATTGGTACTATGTTTCCAGAGTCCATGTCTTAGGCAGAATACCCTGTGTGAGGCTCATTTGATACAGGTCAAGCAGTGGATGGTTAGGGATCTCATTCAACAATCTCAGGGTGTTATAGGTTATGCCATCCTCACCAGGGGAGGATGACTCACCTTTCATTAGTGCTGTTGTTAGTTCGTGGTGCGTTATAGGAAACTGGTCGGTAAGGTCTGGTGAGGAACAGGCTATTTCAATATTGAAACCCCTATTAATGTGTGTGGTGTTAAGATATTGCTGTATGTCAGGAGGCAGGGAAGTGATTTGTGACACACTAGACCATTGGTCTAATAGCATGTCAGCATATTCTGCAGGGCTGTGATGAAGCTGGACTCGGGTGGGTGACTTGGTAATGGCTCCAATTTTGTTCCACACTTCTGCTAGAGTGGTTGTTCTATTAATCCCCTGTAAGAATTGTTCCCAATAGGGGTTTACCTGACCTTTGAGTTCACGAAATTCTCTGTTAGCTTTGAGGAATGCCAAAAGGTTATCACTAGTTTTATTTTGCTTATAAGTGTTGGCAAGCTGTTGGAATCTACTTAGCCACAGACTACCTCAAAGAAAATGGAGGTGGGGTGATATTCTGTGACTCTCAAAGTGCTTTGAAATCAATGAACAGCCCGTCAGGCTCTGTGTCTAAAATTGTATGTGATATTAAAAGGAATGTGATAACTGCCAATGAGAACAACTTTCGTATCAAATTTGTGTAGATTCCGTCCCATGTTGGAATCAGGTATCATGACCGTGCTGATAGACTGGCCAATGAGGCATGTAAGAAAGAAAATGTTGACCGTGACCTTGGCCTGCCCAATGCTGTAATTAAAAACATTCAAGTCAGAATCATGAACTCTGATCTAGAAGAAGTGAGAAATGCAGAGACCTGGCAGTTGTAGCATTAGTAAATATGACAAATTTTGTGACAAGAGGTACCGGTATGGCCAGCATAAGGACAGAACCAGACATGTGATGTAGTCGTGGCCAGAATTAGGCTAGGATACAGACACATCTGGCAAGTTAGTAACGCTGTACCCATACCGGAACACTCAGCATGTAAACTTTGTGATAAACCTCTAAAGCATACACTTGAACACTATATTATTGAATGTGACACTGTCAAAGACTTCAGGCCACCTGACTTATTGTATCTTGAACTTTGTAATTACTACATTGAATCAGGGGTGCTTGAGGACATTCTTGCTGTTTATCCAAATTTGCTAGCCCGCACTGATTAGTCTTCAATTAGAATATGACTCCAATGTATGTGAACCACTGACCTATATATAGTGCTAATGAATATGATGTATTTCCTTCTTTGTGTACGAACCTCTGTCCTGCATGGCAGTGAACAGTGGCATTACCCACATGAATCTGACCTATATATAGTGTCAATGAATATGATGCATTCTTTGTGTACGAACCTCTGCCTGTATGGCAGTGAACAGTGGCATTACCCACATGAATCTGACCTATATATAGTGTCAATGAATATGATGCATTCTTTGTGTACATGAATCATGAATCCGACGTATATAATAATAATAATAATAATAATAATAATAATAATAATAATAATAATAATAATAATATTAATAATAAACGGTTTATTAATAGAGTTGCAGCCGGTGGCTGAAAATATACAGACTACATTTGATTTAGACATAATGATATAATATGCATTGAATACATTTACAGGGCTGTACAGTACATAAATCAGGAGTTGTTTATTATTTTAATAATAGATGGGATGGTGCTGTATGTATGTATGTATGTATGTATGTATGTGTGTGTATGTGTATGTATATATGCAAGTAAATCACTGTAGGTGCGCGTGATCTAGGTATATGCTGATAACCACAAGGAAAGAAGAAAACACGAAGTTCCCAAGCGCTTTCGTGTAATTCACATCTTCAGGGGTGAGCAAATAAATTTGTTAAACTAAAAAAAAAAAGTTGAGCGTTAACTTTTAGACATTTGTCAGTGTAAAGTGGACGGGACGGGGAGGGACACCAGGCACGTGCTGGAGTTGTGTTTCGGAGTGTTAAAAATTTTTATCATTAATTCTATTTTTAACTCGATCACACCACAGTGTAGATGAGGTCCTGGGTGTTGCAACCCTGTTGAGAGAGAGAGAAAAACAGAGAAAGAATGGAAGAGAGAAGGAGAATGAAACGGACAGCGAGAAAAAAAAAGAGAGGGGGTAGAATGAAAAAGAGAGATAATGAAAGCGAGAAAGAGGCTGAAAAAAAAGAAAACGAGAGAGAAAATGAAAAAAGAGCGAAACTGAAAGAGAGAGAGAGAGAGATTGATCAATCTGTCTCGAAAGTTTGCCATAATATTTCTTTACTGTACATATAATTAATAATTTCTGAAGATAAACTTTTATAGATAACATTAACTCCCCCGCAGGTCTGAGTGTAAAGCTTGAATGAGGTTTAATTAACTTGATATATCTCTGATTGGTAGATGGACACCGCCCCCTTTTAGCCCTTCTCCCCTTTACCCCCACCTTCCTTTTTCCCCCATCCCCCTTCCCACCTTTCTCCTCTTACTACCCCTTCTACCCCTCTCTTCTATCCTCCCTATTTACCCCCTTCCCATGCCTTCTTCCCCCTTCCTCTCCCCTTCTACCCTCTCCTCTCTCCTTCCCTTTCCCCTCCCTCCCTCCCCCTCCCGTCCTTCTCCATTTCCCCCTTTCCCGCCCTTCTCTCCACCTCATATCATCTTCCATCCTCTCCCTACCCACCAAACAAGGAAGGGGGGGGGGGAGGTGGCGCTTGATTGGAAGGTTGGGCTGAGAATGATTCGGAAAAGATCCACTAATTTTCGAGCCTATTAGGAGAAAGGTGTTCTAATTGGTCAATGCCAGTGTGAAATAACGTGATTGGTCCATTCTGCCGTGATGTTCAGCCTAAAGTAACCTGTGATTCGCTTATTCTTTCGTGACGTCGGATTGAAATGACCTGCGTTGATTGGATGTTTAAGTTGATGACGTCAGAGAAAATGAGACTGACTCTAAATATAGAAGATAGTTAAATAGAATCATGCCTTTATGTACTGTACCTTTGTCTCTCTCTCTCTTTCTTTTTTTCTTATGGTCTTTTATTTATTATATTTATTTTTCTTTCTTTCTTATTTTCTTTCTGTTCCCCTCTTTCTCATTGTCTCTCTGTTCTCTCTCTCTCTCTCTCTCTCTCTCTACACGGTTATGGATCTATACAAACGTAGACCTCATCACCTTGCCTCACTACTGGATGGCGTGTGTCACTTATGGATCCTAACCGGTAATAGAATACTGACCTCCTCCTCCTCCTCCTCTTCTTCGTTCTCCTCTTCGTCGTCCTCCTCTTCGCTCTCCTCTTCTTCGTTCTCCTCCTCTTCCTCCTCCTCTTCCTCCTCCTCTCCCTTCCCACTCGTTCTCCTCCTCTCCCTTCCCACCCGTTTTCCTCCTCTTCCTCCTCTCCCTTCCCCCTCCTTCACCCTCCATCCCGCTCCTCTTCTTCTTTCTATTCCTCTTCTTCCTCCTTCTTCAACCTCTTCCCTCCACCAACCCCTCCTCGACCCTTCTTCCTCCTCCTCCTTCACCCTTCTTCCCTCTTCTCCTTCACCCTTCTTCCACCTCCTCTTCACCCTTCTTCCACCTTCTCTTCACCCTTCTTCCACCTCCTCTTCACCCTTCTTCCTCCACCACCTCCTCTCCTTCCTCCTCCTCACAGGAACTAGTCTCCCGAGGATTAATATGACGCTATATACTCTTATGTGGCGACTAAAGGTTATGGTATAGTCTCGGTGTACTTTCGACGCCATTTTACTCACTCACCATATTTCTATTGCAGCTCAAGAAAAAGTTAGCCAGTGGGTTCTCGTGTCTTGGGGAAGGAGGGGCTGGGGGGAATAATAAAATGTAGGAATCGAGTTTCATATGAATTCAGACTCGGGGTCCATAAGGTAATGTGTAATTTGATATTACCTTTTTTTATATATCCATTGTGAATACCTGAAGGCATAGAACGGTGCCATAACCTTGTGAGGCATAAAAGCGGATGTAAGAATTGTTAGTGTGTGTGTGTGTGTGTGTGTGTTTCTCGTGACGTGTATTTTAGGGGTCGGGACAGTTGCTGGGACGAGTTTTTTTTTTTTTTGCTCGTGGTATTTCTGGGAGTATTTGTTGTTGTCTTCTTGTTTTTTATGAGTCTCTCTCTCTCTCATTATGTGATATACCTGGCCCTCCGAGGCACCGAGGGCACTACCATAAACCCGTTTACCGTTGCCACAAAAATACACATGTCAGGTGGACCGACCAGAAGCACACAGCACTAGTAATCTCTCGTAAGGCGCCGCACTGAATCTTGATGGTCTAGTTACTGCATAATAATCAGAGGCCCGTACCGTCAATTTTAACTGGTGATGTCAAGAGGACGCTGTATCGGCTCCAACTATTTACCTAACCATAATTTTTCAGATCATTTGAAGATTAGTCCCCGTAGTTCATTTCACCACTTTACCGTTAACCTAATCTAGACTAATTTAATGTAATCTAAGGAATTCAAACCGAATTTTATCGTAACCTAATCTAATGCAACACTAACCTTACCACCACCACTACTAACATCACCGCCCGTGACTGTAACCAGGCTAGTAGTGTCCGTAGAGATAATGTAAAGCCTCCCCCCTCCTCTCTCGCCTCCCCTCTACCACAGTCTCCAATTTGATGATAATAATTTACGGTTTACTGAAGAAAATATTGCTACTTAAACAGACAGGCAGACAGGACACAGACAGACAGACTCCCATCAACAATATATAAAGGCGGAGGCTAAGAGAAGACTCCGAGGCCCATTAATAACGTAGGATAGGTTATTAAGGGAGTCTCCAGGACGGCCGCTGTAGGACCACACCTACAGGTACTCTGGGGAGCCCTTCTGTAGGCTGATCTACATAATAATTGCCTATTTTTACTGCTCCTCTGGGACACCTCCAGGTTTTCTGTTTTACCTCCACCTCCTCCTGTTAGTTGACCTCCAGGCTTCCGCTACCTCCTCCTTCTCCTACTGTTTGTTGACCTGGCCTCTTTATCTCCTCCTCCTGCTGTTAGTTGACCACCAGGCCTCCTCTTTACCTCTTCCTTTTCCTCCTCCTCCTAGTTGACCTCCAAGCCTTCTCCTCTTCCCTTGGCAGTCGTAGCTAACCAGACAGACAAACTCGACTGAACTGAATACCCCTGTATACTGAAGGATTGACCATAGTGAGGGGAATAAATAGACGCTAAAATGTATTGTCAACAACTAAGGTCTTTCATTGCTTATTTTAGGTTAGTACATTAAGTGATATTTGATGATGACTACGATGATGATGATGATGATGGTGATGATTACGTGTCCAAGTAGTTGTATTAGATAACACGTCCAGTATGTTTCGTGTTCCGTACATGTCTTTATCTTAGGAATACTGTATGTTAACCTTTATGAAGCCAGAGTGGTGGTGGTGTGCGGTGGGGATTATCTCTGAGTATAAAAGTTGGTATCAGGCGGTGTTTACTGTGGGAGATTAACGGCAGCTTAGTGGAGGGTGGTGCTAGTGGTGATGGTGCTAGTGGTGATGGTGCTAGTGGTGATGGTGCTAGTGGTGATGGTGCTAGTGGTGATGGTACTAGTGGTGATGGTGCTAGTGGTGATGGTGCTAGTGGTGATGGTGCTAGTGGTGATGGTGCTAGTGGTGATGGTGCTAGTGGTGATGGTACTAGTGGTGATGGTACTAGTGGTGATGGTACTAGTGGTGATGGTAATAATATGGCAAGTAATAATAATATGTTAAGTACTGTATTTCTGTGTTAAATAATATATTAAATAATCGCGTGTTAAGTCATCATACCCCATTAACATTTACTGTAACTACCCGAAACCGCGTTAAACGAAGGCCAACAACCAACACTCACTCAGACAAAATTGTTTACAAAACAACACTCATAATTCTTATTAATAAATGACTGGACAGCATAGGTAATATTTCTCTCGTAGTAGTAGTAATAATAATAATAATAATAATAATAATAATAATAATGATAATAATAATAATAATAATAATAATAATTTAGTTTTATATATCCCCAAAAATATACAGGTATTATTTTTACGTTGGAAGCATAACAGTAATATCTCCCCCCCCCCAACACGTACCAGGTATGTCAGGTGACTTAATTAATATAGTCAGCTCACATACCTATACGTGGTGTCAGAGTCCACATTTATATATACTGTATATATATATACAGTATATATATATATATATATATATATATATATATATATATATATATATATATATATATATATATATATATATATATATATATATATATATATATATATATATATATATATATATATATATATATATATTTTTTTTTTTTTTTTTTTTTTTTTTCAGGTGTGAGTTACAGGAGTTATTGTGTGAATATTGGGTATATTATAGTGTTATATATCTCCCAGGACTTTATACCTTTTATAATAGGTGTACTGAACGTGATTAAGATAGTTTGGTGATTATGGAAAATGTCAAATAGCCTCGTCCTCTTTCTTTCGTCTTGGCTTGTGATTGGTCAGGTAGGAAAGAGATAATGAGGTGATGTAGATTGGCTCAAATTTGCTGCCACGGAGGATATACTGCAACGGTATCCAACCACAAAAGCATACGTCATATTGCTGGAGACAAGGTGGAGGGCAGGAGACAGCGTAGGGTGGAGGGCAGGAGACAGGGCAGGGTGGAGGGCAGGAGACAGGGTAAGGTGGAGGGCAGGAGACAGGGTAAGGTGGAGGGCGGGAGACGGTACAGTAACATATCATGTACTCCCGGTTCCTCCTCTGACCCACATGATGTGTTCTCTCTCTCTCTGGAGATGGGGAAGTGGAAAAGAAGCAGGAGGAGGAGGAACCCATGGTGAGGAAGTGGTATGGAGATGGGGAGGAGGTGGAAGGGGAAGGAGGAACCCATGCTGGAGGAGGAGAGGGTGGGGGGCAGTGACCACCTCCACTGGACATACCACAGCCAGTAACCCCCTCTCCCCCTCCCTCTACCCCTCCCCAACTGTGACTGGCAACCGGAAACGAACCCGGCACCTCTAGTTGTGGGTCGAGAGCGCTTCCCCCCGCACCACCACCACGGTACGAAGTGTGGTGGGTGTGTTGTGGGTGTGTTGTGGGTGTCTTGGTCATTACACACACACACACACACACAGATGAAGCCTACGAGTGCCATGTGTTGCTGGAAATGACTGAAGAGCCATTTTTTTCGAGGTTGGGAGAAAAGAAGGAAGAGAAAGATATGAAGAGATTTGAATTGAAACAGTTTATTTAGCCAGAAAACACAGATACAGAGTGGATAATAATAACAATATTAACATGGCTGAGCCAGTTGAGAACCTGAGCTCCCCTGTAGGCACCTGACTATACATTTATCTCAAGGAAGTATTATGTAACATTTAGTATCGTCTGGAATAGTACAATAGCATAGTGTTATCACTTTAATATTTATTTATTTTATTTATTTATTATTATTTTGTTTATTTTTTTATTCATATTATAAGTATATACATAAATTACAGTGGAACTGAAAAACATAAATATAATGGGGGAGCAGTACAACCTGGGTTGTACAGTATTAAGGTTGAACAAGAGGACAGAGCTGTCAGGATTATGTTTAGTTGGCAAATATATTTATTGCAATGGTAATTTCTTATCTATTTACATGATAATTCCCGATAAGACGGTTATGATGGTACAATAAAAGCAGGTACTGTAAATATAGTAAGTGTTACAAGAAATATTAATACTTCGACAATAGATGGGGAGGGAAACAGTGAAGAGAGGATGAGAAAGGAGTTGGAGAGGGAAAGAGTGAGGAAAGTAGGAGGAGAGAAAGATCAGGAAGATAAAGATGAAGGAGGAAAATAACTATGTAGAAGGATGGTGGATTAGGGAGGAGAGGGGGGGTAGGAGTGAGTGATTACAGTGGGGTCGTAGGGGAAATTGGGCAATAACAGAGGTAGATGGAGATGTCGGGTAGATGGGGGAGAGGAGGGTGAGAGATGGTTGTGTGACTAGGGTGAGGAAGTGGAGAGAGAGAGAGAGAAAACAATTGGCATACGAACACTTGAGAAAGAAAGAAGTAATAAAGATATGAATTAATTAAAAAGAACACAGAAATAAGAACAAATAGATATAGGAAGAGGAAGAGAGAGAGACAGAATGGAAGAGGAGAGAGTAGGACAAGGAAGGGGAGGTGGAAGGGAATAAGAGTGTTTAGAATACTCACGATAAGAAAATTAAGAAAAATAAGAAAAAAAATGGAAGAATGGGATAAAGAAAGGGAGACCAATAGCGAAACATATTGAGAAGGGTAACTGGAAGAGGGGGAATGGGATAGAGAAAAAGAGGAGGGAAAATGAAGGGGAAAAAGAAAACGATAAAAATGGGAAGGAGAAACTTAGGTGAAATTGATGACATTGTAGTTCAGGTCAGGTTAAGTTAGTTAGGTTGGGTTAGGTTACCTACCTTCCACGTGACACTGCAGGGGGCGGGAAGAGGGAATACCAGGCGTTTTGATCGCTCGTGCTGGCGCTGTTCCTAATGTGGTGGTGGTGGTACAGAGCTCCATGCAGGCATAGTTGATTGCCCTTGCTGTCGTTGGGTTTAAGCTGATGAAGGAATTTCGCCAGACGCTTTAACTGCATATACTGTCGTTGGATTACATTCGAACCACACCTGTAGCTCGGACGGTGACAACAGGTGTGGTGTGGGGAGTCTTCACGTGCAGAGGAGGTTTGGGAATCTTCGCCGGGAGGATTTGTTTACATTGTGATTTGGCGTGAGTACTAATGGACCCCAGATAATGCAAGTAATGCCCACTACCTGACACCGGGGGGTTGTACCTGTGTCTAACTGTTGTTATTATTGTTATCTTCATTATTTTTAAGTTATTATTGTTTTTATATTCTTGTTATTATTATTATTATTGTTATTATTATTATTATTATTATTATTATTATTATTATTATTATTATTATTATTATCATTATCATCATTATTATTATATTACTATTATTACACAATTTTTTTAGTAATAACAATAGTAGTAGTAACAGTAGCAAACGTTAATAGTAGCAACGTTAGGGGGAGGGAGGAGAAGGAGGTGGGGAGGTAGGAAGGGGGGGGGTAAGGGTAGGAGGGAGGGAGGAAGCTGGCTGATGGAAAGGAAGTGGTGGTGATGATGATAATGGAGGAAGTGTTGGTGATAGTGGTGGTGATAATGATGGAGGATACTAGGATAATGATAATAGATATGAATAAAATGGTGGTGATGAAGGAATTAATGATGATGAGATTGTGAAGAAGATGATGATGATGATCGTGAGTGAGGGAATGATGGTGATAATGACGTGATAAAGACGATGAATAAGAAACAGATGAAGATGGTGGAATTGAAGGAATTTGAAGGAGAATAAAGGAGGAAGACACTAAATAATAAAGATTGGAGATGAATAAGGTAAAGACACCCACCCCCCTCAACTTCCACCCCACCCCACCCCTCCCACTCCACCCCACCCTTGTATAGGACGCTTCGTAGGTTAATACTAAGAGGAGACAAGTAATTAATATTCTGATAATAGTTCTGGGGGAGAGAGGTAATGACCTGCCAGAATGAACCGACGGGGAGGAGAGGGAGGGGGGAGGGGAGGAGTGGGTTGGACAAGGTGGAAGGAGATGAGTGGGGGAGGGAAGAAAGGTGGAGCAAGGAGGAGGATGAGGTTGGAGGAAGAGGAAGAAGAAGGGATGAGAGGAGAGAAATGGTAGGGGTTGAAGGAGGGGAAGGGGAGGATGAGAATAAAGGAAAGGTAGAGGGGAAAACATGAGATGGCAGGAGGGAAAGAAAGGGGAGAAGTGTAGACAGACGGACCTTGTTCCTCTCTCTCTCTCTCTCTCTCTCTCTCTCTCTCTCTCCAAAGGGAATTAAGGGGAGTAGACAATTAACGTGGTCACAAATGCCTTGGTGGCCTAACAAGATGTTGATTGGCCGAGGGGAGTGAGGGGACGGGGGTGTGAGGTGATGGGAAATAAACAGATTAAAAATATAATAATAAGAGGGGAAATAGATGGTAATAAAAACAAAATAAAGAAAATAGAGAGACAATGTAGATAGAAACCAGAGAGAGAGAGAGAGGGAGGAAGGGGGTGTGTCAGGTGTCATTTGTGGTGTCAATGTAACACTTGTAGTAGTGGGGGTCATGGAGGCGTAGTTCTGGTAGTAGGAGTCAGGAGAGGTTGGGGAGGGTCAGGGAGGGTTGTGGTAGGTGTCAGGGAGGGGTCGTGGTATGGGTCAGGGAGAGGGTACTGGTGAGGTCAGGGAGGGATACTGGTAGGGGTCAGGAGGGGGGTATGGGGTCAGGGGGGGTACTGGTAGGGGTCAGGTGGGTACTGGTATGGGTCAGGGAGGGTACTGGTAGAGTGGGGGTCAGGGAGGGGGTACTGGTAGGGGTCAGGGAGGGTACTGGTAGGGGTCAGGGAGAGGGTTGTGGTATGGGTCCAGGAGGGTACTGGGTCATGGGTACTGGTAGGGGTCAGGAGGGGGTACTGGTATGGGTCAGGGAGAGGGTTGAGGTATGGGTCAGGAGGGTATAGGTCGGGGGGAGCATGATTAACTTTTGGTGCCAATCCTTTAAAATTGACCGAGTGTTGATATATTCCCTCGTTATGGTAACTGTTCGCGGACAAGGTTTTATGAGCTCAGATGATGTTTAATTTTGTGATATTATTGACGCCTTTCTGCTCTGTGTGAATGTGTGTGTGTGTGTGTGTGTGTGTGTGTGTGTGTGTGTGTGTGTGTGTGTGTGTGTGTGTGTGTGATGGCTGGACACAGTTAAGATGACAATGATGAGGGGAGAGCTATTAAGGGCGTGAGGGGAGATGGATGGTGAGTGTAGTAGTGTAGCTGTCACAGGTAGCTGATGATGTTGATGTGTTAAGTGTACCTGTATGTATAAATGAGGGGAGGAAGGAGAGGGGATCAATTAAGACCGTAAGGGGAGTAGGCGAGGGGAAGGAGAATGGATGAGGGTAGTAATATTATATACCGTAAGTACCTATCCGTGTGTGTAGCTGTGGAAATATGAGGGTATCCAAGAGGAAGACGAGGGGAACAATTAAGGTATAAGAGGGGTCGTAAGCGAGGGGAAGGGAGGCTGAAAAGAGCAGTGGTATAAATGCCACTTGTACATATTAACGAGTCTTTTTGTATTGTACTGTCCACACGAGGGTAACTAGGAGGAAGAGGACGAGAGGGGAGAGAATAAGGATGTGAGGGGAAAACTTATAGAAAAAGGGGAGGGGGGGGTAGATGTGACGAGTACACCTGTAGAGTAGACGAATATGTCGTTAGGTAGTAAAAGTGAGGGTAGTAGTAAGAGGAGGGGAACAATTAAGGATGTGAGGGGAGCAGATGAGGGGAGAGGGGCGGAAGAGGGCAGTGCTGTAGGTGTGGGTCGTCCGGTGTGGAGCGGAGCAAGTGACACGCACAATTGTGACTTATGCTCTCCCCCCCCCCTTCCCCCTCCCTCTCCCCCGCCTCAACGAGATAATGGGCCCGCTTCCTGGCTCCCCTCCCTCCCAACCCCTCACTCTCCCCTCACTATGCTCTGCCCCCCTTCACTATACTCTGCCCCCCTTCACTATACTCCCCCCCTTCCATGGCCTCTCATTCACCCCAACTTTACCCACCCTCCCTCACTAAAATCAAAATTACCTCCCCTCCTTCCCCTTCCCTCATTTCCCCTCCCCGTCCCTCCCCTTACTTTCCTCTCCCCCTACCTTCAGTCTCCCGTCCCTTCACGGATTATTAACCCCGCAGTGTTTTTGTGATTGTCGCCTTGTTGCTTATCTGTTTTGTCTGTCTCTTCTTGTAGCTGTTGAGATTGATGACTTAATTCTCTCTCTCTCTCTCTCTCTCTCTCTCTCTCTCTCTCTCTCTCTCTCTCTCTCTCTCTCTCTCCTTCCTACCGTCCCTTCCCTGCACTTTCATCTTCTCTCTCCTTCATTCCTCTTTCACTCCCTTCCTTATCCCCCTCTTCTTCCCTTACTCCATTCCTCTTATTCGTCTTCCTCCTCTCATTTCCCGTCTTCCACCTTTCATTCTCCCTTTCTTTCCTTCCCTCCCTTCTTCCTTTGTTTCCTACCTCCCCCCTCCCTCTCCCCCTCACTCTCGGCTGTTGTCCATCCTCCATTATTCACTCTGTGTCTCTGTACGTATACATTTATCATCATCTGTTTCATTCTCCCTTCTTCTTCCTAATTATATTTCTGTGTGTCTTATTCTGTTTAAACCTTCGATATAACGTACATGACCTCCTTAACCTTGATATAACGTACATGTCCTCCTTAACCTTGATAAAACGTACAGTCGTGAACAGAAGTCCTGTCACCCCTTCTGCTGCTCCATGAACCCTGAGATTCAGACTCATGAACCCGAAGCAGTAGACACTGGTGCATTATTCTGCCCATGAATGCTTCGGATTCATGAGTCTGAATCTCAGGGTTCATGGAGCAGCAGAAGGGGTGACAGGACTTCTGTTCACGACTGTACATGACCTCCGTAACATCGGTATAACGTACATGACCTCCTTAACCTTAATATAACGTACATGACCTCCTTAACCTCGATATAACGTACATGACCTCCTTAACCTTAATATAACGTACATGACCTTAACCTCGATATAACGTACATGACTTTGAACGTATATGAACCCCGTTTTATCGACATTTATTTCATTATTTTTTCTTATTCCATTTATTTATTCTCTCCCTTCTCCTTCATGTCACTCTCCCTTCATCAGTTTTCTCCTATCCACCAATTTATAAATTTTCTTTTGTTTATATATTTGAGTTATTTTTGTTATCCATTTTGTCTCCTATTTACCGGTTTATTATGCCTTATTTAGTGAGTTTTCTCGTTATGTCTATATGTCTTGATGTAAGATTGATAGACAGACACTGATACTTGCTTTAAAGGGTTCAGATCAGGGGTTCGAACAGGGCACGAGGCTTTAAGGTGCCATCTCCCCACTCCACCACCATCTCCCCCTCCTCCACCATCTCCCCTTCCACTACTACCACCATCTCCTTCTCCACAACCACCACCACCACTACAAACCCCAACCATCTCTCCCTACACTACCACCACTCCCCCTCCACCACCATCTCCTCCTCCCACCACCACCACTGCAATCCCCACCATCTTACTCTCCACCACCATCTCCCCGTCCACCACTCCCCTCCACCACCACCACCATCTCCCCTCCACTGCCACCACCATCTCCCCTCCACCACCATCTCCCTCCACCACCATCTCCCCTCCACTACACCACCACCACTGCAATCCCACCATCTTACCCTCCACCACCATCTCCCCTCCACCACCATCTCCCCTCCTACCATCTCCCCACCACCATCCACTTCCACCACTGCAATCCCTCTTACCCTCCACCACCATCTCCACCACCATCCTTCACATCTCCCCACCACAGCCTCACCAAACACCACCTCTAGTACCCTCCACTCTCACCACACCTAGCTCCAGCAACCACTGGGCCTTCTCTAGGATCCTGAAGTAGCCAAGTCCTTCACAGTCACATCCATCGACCCACCCGAGCCAATAACTTATTCCTGGTGGGGCGGAGGTACCACCCACTATCGCCGCCCTGCACCTACCCCCCCTCCGACTGTCTTTACCTCAGGTGTTCCCCCATGATGCTCAGGAAGAATTAGTGTGTCTTTTACCTGACTATTGAATGAGTATTAATGATTAGAAAACTGTGTGTGTGTGTGTGTGTCTGTCTGTCTGTCTGTCTGTCTGTCTGTGTATGTGTGTGTCTCTGTGTGTGTGTGTGTGTCTGTGTGTGTGTGTGTGTAATAATTCTTGTATTTTGTAGTTAAATCTTTAGTAAACACATAAATATATATTATGTACGTGTTATGTGTAGCTTTTATTTTGTAGTTATTTCTTAAGCAGAGATGTTAAGATTTACTGATATAAAATACAGTATATATACATGAAGACTACAGGAAATTCTTTGAAACATGTGTGTGTCTCTGTGTGTGTGTGTGTGTCTGTGTGTGTGTGTGTGTAATAATTCTTGTATTTTGTAGTTAAATCTTTAGTAAACACATAAATATATATTATGTACGTGTTATGTGTAGCTTTTATTTTGTAGTTATTTCTTAAGCAGAGATGTTAAGATTTACTGATATAAAATACAGTATATATACATGAAGACTACAGGAAATTCTTGAAACATCTCAGTATTTGATTTATTTATTTTTATTTATTATTTTTTTTTTCGCTGGGTAAGGAGTAAAGTTTGGTATTGGAAGGACAATTTTATCTGATAGTTTTGTTGATGTCAGCTGCCGGGGTGATGCTTGTGGTCACTGGCCTCTGATGGTCTGTTGTACTATGGTGATGATTTATTAAATGGAGAAAGTTTTTATTTTTTCAAGGACAACAGGACGAAATTTCAGTGTGATAGGGAATTTTTTGTATGTTGGGGAAATTTTTAGCATGTTGGGGAAATTTCTGTATGTCGGGGAAATTTAAGTATATTGGGGAAACTTCAGTATGACGGCGCCAAAACACTACAATATCACAAATACAACTGATATATCTAATTTACAAGACATCATCTAACTCTGAGCACTAAATCCGTAAGTAACATTTTAAACACAATTATATATAACAATCATCATAAAACAAATAATCCTTAGTATATGACGATAAACATAGAGGAAAGATTAAGGAAACAAAATATTACTAAAAATGGGTTACGTTGATCGCTTGGGTCCGGGGGTGCAGTGTGGGGCACGTGAGGGAGGTGGGGTCTGGGGCGTGGGACAGATGAACCACTGAGTCAAGATGTGTTACTCGGATGAACCACCGAGTCAAGATGTGTTACTCGGGTGAACCACTGAGTCAAGATGTGTTACTCGGGTGAACCACTGAGTCAAGATGTGTTACTCGGGTGAACCACTGAGTCAAGATGTGTTACTCGGGTGAACCACTGAGTCAAGATGTGTTACTCGGATGAACCACTGAGTCAAGATGTGTTACTCGGGTGAACCACTGAGTCAAGAGTCGAGCTGATTAAGTCCTGAATCATGGCAGGGGGACCCGAGCCATCTGGGACACCCTGGACATATAGTGAGCTGGTATGAAACTCACGTGAATGGAGACATAACGATAGATGATTGGTCCTCTTCCACCATGACGTCATCAACTGTCCCTCCCTCTGTTTCTTTTTAACAGCTAACTTAACTTAGACCTAACCTAACCTAACATAAACCTAACCTAACCTAACATAAAAACTAACCTAATCTAATCTTTCTTAACCTAAATTACCTTAACATAATACCTAATTTAATCTAACTTAACCCAATCAAACCTGAACTGTCTAAATTACTCTTAAACCTAACCTAAAAGAATGTCTCCTAGTCATGGTAGTGAGGGGGACCAGTCAGTGCAAGTCATACCCGTATCAACGTGGGTTTTATTTTTTCCTCCCACCACAACAGTTTATTAAGGTTGCTTATGGTCTCTCTCTCTCTCTCTCTCTCTCTCTCTCTCTCTCTCTCTCTCTAGTGACAGTCAGGCCGCTAGTGCAAGGTTTAAGGTCATCTAATTACTGATGCAGTACACAAACAACAAAATGTGTGTGTGTCGTAATGTACCAGGGAACGTGATGATGGTAATTAGTAATGTGTACTTAAGTGGTAAGGTTATTTATCTCGAGAGACAAGACAAGTTTATTACGTGTTAAAGGTCATTCATTATCACTGGTACTGAGAATGGCGTTTGATATGATACTTTCTTTACTACGAGTTTATATGTGGAACGTGGGAGGCCTACACTAGGGATCATCTGAGGGGGAGGAGGCCTACACCGGGGGTCATCTGGGGGGAGAGGAGGCCTACAGGGGTCATCAGAGGCATACACTTGGGGCATCATCAAGGAGAGGAGGCCTACACCGGGGTCATCGTACATCATCTGGGGGAGGGAGGCCTACACCGGGGGTCATCACGGGGAGGCTTACACTTGGGGTCATCAGGGGGAAGCCTACGCTGGGTGTCATCGAGGGGAGAGGGGGTCAGACCTACACTAGGGTCATCAGCCAGCTATTGACACCTCACAATTCACCTGGTAGCCAAGTCTCAAGCAGCTGGTCGAGAAGACTATGGCTATTGTCTGGAGGAGGTGTGAGAGGGAGGGAGAGGTGTTTGGAGGAGAGAGGGGGGGGAAGGTGTGAAAGGAAGGATGGTGAGTTGGAAGGAGGTGGGGTGTGAGAAGTAGGGTGTGTGGGGGAAGGAGGGAGGGGTGTGGGAGAGGGAAGTAAAAGGGGGGAATCATGAGTGTGAACGGCAGGAGAGAGGGAAGGAAAAATAAAAGAAGGATGAGGTGTAGAGAGGGAAGGGATTATGGGAGGGAGATGAGGCTGTAGGGATGAGGAAGAGAGTTAGGATTGAAAAGTTAAAAAAAGACTCGTATATTTTTTATGACTCACAAAAATCGAATTACGGCCAACTTAAAAAATTCTTTAGTGTAATTTTCTTCTTAAACGGGGAAGTAAGAACACATCCAATTGTCTCACTTCCGCTAAAATAACTTCCAAGATGGCGCCTAAATTACACTGAAACTCTACCCATACTTGATGTATTCTTCTCGTCTTATAGTTTAGCTTAGAGGAGTAAATTTATCGTTAGAAAGTTTTTGAGAATTTGAGCCCTGGAACCTTGAGGGTGTTTAAGCTGGCAGTATCTCACCCAGTTAAAGCTTAAGGAATACGTACCTAGAGCTGAGAGAGACATAGCTGAGAGATATTTTGAGGGTAATTTAGCTGAGGAAGATAACTAAGTTTATTGAGAAGTGCTAGTAAGCTAAAAGACTGATATTTTAAAGGAGGGAGGTAGATAGGGTGAAGATGAAGAGAGAATGAGAGAGAGGGAGGGAGGGAAGGGAGAGTGGGAGGAAGGAAGGAGTGAATGAAACGGAGAGGGAAAAGGAAGATAAACAGGGAGAAAGGAGGAGAGGGAAGAAAGTTAGATATAGAGTACGATGGAAAGGGTGAGGGAGAGAGAGATAGAGAAGGGAGGGTTAGGTTAGGTAGGTGAGGTACTATGTGCTCGTGTTGTCGCTGTGTGTGTGTGTGTGTGTGTCCGTCCCCTCAACCAATGTTACCCGCCCCCCTCCTCCTCCCTCCACCCTCCATATACTCCCTCACTCCATGGATCGATTTCTCCTCCACCTTTTTTCAGTTTCCCCTCAGATCTGGTAGTGGTTTTCCCTCCCCCTCTCCTCCCTCTACCACTCCCCCCTTGATGCCTGTCTCCTTTCTTTTCCCTCCCATCCCCTTCCCTCCTCTCCTCTTCCTCTGTCTTCCTCCTCCTGGTTCCCTTCTCCTCCTCCTCCTGTCCCTCCTTCTACTTCTCTTCCTTATCACTCTTCTCCTTCCCCCTCTCTTCCTTGCCTCTTTACACGTTCCTCTTCCTGCTACCCCTCTTCATACTCCTCCCCCTCCTCCTGATGGTGGTGTAGGTCCTGGTATCGACGCAGAAGGAGTCAACAGCCGTCCTTGTAATAATCTTTGTTCTCACTTCCTAGTTATGTCTCGGCTCGCTTGACTGCCGCGGCGGGTCTTCCGGGGACCTCCTCCTCCTCCTTTTTATTTCTCTAGGAGTGTAGGTCATATTGGGCCTCCTCCTCCTCCTCCTCCTCCTCCTCCTCCTCTTCCTCCTCCTCCTCCCTCCTCCTCCTCCTCCTCCTTCTCCTCCTCCTCCTCTCTTCTTCTTCTTCTTCTTCTTCCACATCATTTCCTTTTTCCTCGATCATATTGGGCCATCTCGTATTCTTCCTCCTCCTTCTCGATCACACGTCCATCTCCCAAGGTAGAGTTTTATTAAATGGCTTTGTCTGTCCGTCCGTCCGTCCATCTGCCCCTCGCTCGGTAGATTTTATCAAGTCCTCAACTCCACCAAGACATCAGGAACCCGCCACCACCTCCTACTCTTCCAGACCTGGTAGACACGACTATCAACTAGTGGAAGTGTGTGTGGTGGAGGGGGAGAATGTTTGGGTGTTTGTGTATGGGGTGGTAATAGGGAGGGGTGTTTGTGTGTGGGGGATGAGGTAGATGTGGGGGGGTGTTGGGGGTGTTTGTGCGTGTGTGGTGTGTGTGTGTCTGTGTGTGTGTACACAAACAATGGTAAACAACAAGGATTGAAAGTTTATAAATGAAAAAAAAAATTAGTATTCAAAGTTTGTCTTGGAATCCAAAGTCTTTATTTCAGTATTAATTTGCTGAAAGTAGTAATATTTGTTTTTTATTTAAATATTAGTTTTTAGCATTCAAATATTTTTTATCACTTGTCCTATCACCCCTCAACCTACCCCATCCCCCCATAACCCCATCAGCTCCCCGGGCAGCGACCTCACCATCCGCCCCCTTAACCAGCCCCCCATCAACAAGCTAACACACTCTTCCCCTCCCAAGCACAGTCACGCCACGCCCTCCTGCTTCTTCCTCACTCTCTGGTGGTCCTTTTGGTGGCCCTCCGGTAGCACCGTGGCACTATTATGGCCCTGTGTTGTCCCGTTATGGCCCTAGTGGTGGCCCTGAGGTGAAGGGGAGAGGTATAATCAAATACCATAAACTTAATACAAACTAAACCTAACAAGGATATTGTAAGGAGCTGTAGGAGCTATGGGGGTTGTAGGAGGCTATGGGAGGTTGTAGGAGGCTATGGGAGGTTGTAAGAGGCTATGGGAGGTTGTAGGAGGCTGTGGGAGGTTGTAGGAGGCTATGAGAGGTTGTAAGAGGCTGTGGGAGGTTGTAGGAGACTATGGGAGGTTGTAGGAGTCTATGTAGAGGCTATGGGAGGTTGTAGGAGGCTGTGGGAGGTTGGCAGGAGCTATGGGGGGTTGTAGGAGGCTATGGGGAGGTTGTAGGCTGGGGAGGGAGGCTATGGGAGGAGGCTATGGGAGGTTGTGGAGGCTATGGGAGGTTGTAGAGGCTATGGAGGTTGTAGGGAGGCTGTGGGAGGTTGTAGGAGGCTATGGGAGGTTGTAGGGCTATGGGAGGTTGTAGGAGGTATGGGAGGTTGTAGAGGCTATGGGAGGTTGTAGGAGGCTGTGGGAGGTTGTAGGAGCTATGGGGGGTTGTGGAGGCTATGGGAGGTTGTAGCTATGGGAGGTTGTATGAGGCTGTGGGAGGTTGTAGGAGCTATGGAGGTTGTAGAGGCTATGGGGAGGTTGTAGGAGGCTATGGGAGGTTGTAGGAGGCTATGGGAGGTTGTAGAGAGCTATGGGAGGTTGTAGGGAGGCTGTGGGAGGTTGTAGGAGCTATGGGGGGGTTGTAGGAGGCTATGGGAGGTTGTAGAGGCTGGGAGGTTGTGGAGGCTATGGGAGGTTGTAGAGGCTATGGGAGGTTGTAGGAGGCTATGGGGGGTTGTAGGAGGCTATGGGAGGTTGTAGGAGGTCGTAGGAGGCTTTGGGAGGTCGTAGGAGGCTATGGGAGGTTGTGGAGGCTATGGGAGGTTGTAGGAGGCTATGGGAGGTTGTAGGAGGCTATGGGAGGTTGTAGGAGAGCTATGGGAGGTTGTAGGAGGCTATGAGAGGTTGTAGAGGCTGTGGGAGGTTGTAGGAGCTATGGGAGGTTGTAGGAGGCTGGGGGGGTTG
Organism: Homarus americanus; assembly: GCF_018991925.1. Classification (NCBI taxonomy): domain Eukaryota; kingdom Metazoa; phylum Arthropoda; class Malacostraca; order Decapoda; family Nephropidae; genus Homarus; species Homarus americanus. Next base: position 6,382,413 of record NW_024742238.1, on the reverse strand, counting down.
CGGGAGGTTGCAGGAGGCTATGGGAGGTTGTGGGAGGCTGTGGGAGGTTGTAGGAGAGGAGGTTGTAAGGGCTAGGTTGTGGAGGTTGGGAGGAGATGTAGGAGGCTATGGGAGGTTGGGAGGTTGTGGTGTGGGAGGTTGTAGGAGGCTATGGGAGGTTGTAAGAGGCTATTGGAGGTTGTCGGAAGTTATGGGAGGTTGTAGGAGGCTATGGGAGGTTGTAGGAGGCTATGGGAGGTTGTAGAGGGCTGTAGCAAGTTGTAGCCGGTTATAGGTGGCTGTTGGAGGTTGTGAGAGGAGGAACACAGTGTAGGAGGCAGTTCCACCTTCTCTGATTCTGTCAGGGCGATCTAAGGTTCCGTCCGTCCCCAGCGTCCGTCAGTCTGTCCAGAGCTTCCGTCCCACCAGACACGGCGTCCATCAGTCTGTCAATTTATCCCCGGCTCCCGTCATCCTCCCCACAACTACTTCCGTCAGCTTTCAACTCTGTCAGAGAAACCGTCAACCATGTCTCTTTTTTCCGTCAATTTGTCAACTCAAGCCTCATACGTCTACCAGTCTTCTTTCTGTCACTCTGTTTCTGTCAATTTTTTTTACCAGTTTCCGTCACCTTTTTTCAAGCCTCTATCGTCTATCAGTTTAGGTTGGGTTAGATTAGGTTGTGTTGCATTGTGTTATGTTGCTTTGTTTTGTGTTGCGTTGTGTTATGCTGTTTTGCGTTGCGTTGTTTTGTGTTACGTTGTGTTGCATTGCCTTGTGTTGTTTTGTGTTGCGTTGCGTTGTCCTCATCCCAGGTCACTTGATTAATGGAAGAAGACAAATTTGGCGAGAGAAAATAATACAATAAACAATGTGAAGTAAAAAATGCAAGTTATATCGTTTATTGTTACTACTAGAAATGCAACCTGAGTCTACCTGTAGTTGTTATTGTTGTTGTTGTATTTGTTAATGTTTTTGTGGTTAGGTGGCAATCTGTAACGTTTTAATTGGCTGCTAACGTGGTGGTGGTAATAGTAACGGGGATAGTGGTGATGATGGTGGTAGTGGAGTGGGTGGTAATGGTGGTAGTGGAGTGGGTAGTGGAGTGGGTGGTGATGGTGGTAGTGGAGTGGGTAATGGTGGTGATGGTGGTAGTGGAGTGGGTAATGGTGGTGATGGTGGTAGTAGCGGGGGTAATGGTGTTGATAGTGATGGTGATAGCGGGGAGGTATTGGTGATTAATAGTGGTCATTGTGGTGTTAGTGGCGTGGTGGGTGAGGGTGGTAGTAGTAGTTGGTGGTGACAGTCATCCGTCACTTGGCCAGAGAGCGAGGCTGTCACCGCCACTTGACTCCTGCCTAGCCTCTGTCACTATCAACACCACTTATATTGTGTATCTCTTGTTAGCCCCCTCTCCCCCCTCCACCTTCCCCCCCTTCATGCTACTTAGTTATACCCTCTCACTCACTGTACCCTCTCACCTCACCTCCCCCTCACCCACATACACAGGGAGGGCGTGGGTGAGTGGGAGGAATGGGGAAGGCATAGGGTGACAGGTAGTGAGGGGGAGGGGAGAGAGGGAGTGAGGGGGCGGTGTGAGAGGGAGGGCGCTGTAACACCTCTGGATCATGCAACAGCCGTCTTTAAGGAGTCAATGGGCAGAGGTGAGAGTGATGCAGCCTCTCCCGTTGTTCTCCTGTCTGTCAGAGGGAGGAAGAACGAGAACTTGACTACAGTGAACACCCAAGCCCAGGTAACATTCGGGGGATTAATCTCCAGGTGAAATAAGTTAGAGAGTTGTTTAAGTTAAAGATGAAATTGGCTGGGGTGTCTAATCATTAGGTAATTCAAGATTTCTACATTGCATTCCTCTTTTAATGATATCCATATTTACCTGTCAATACTTCCTGTAAATAACTAATTAATCACGAAAAAGAAGTATAGGTAATTGTTTATAAATCCTACACTTGTTACTATCTGGTGAATTGAAGGTCCTCTCTCCATCAGCCAACGTTGTTTGTCTCATAACGAGGAAACATTACCCCGTGTTGTTTCACCGATGTTTTTCCACCTCCTCACTGCCACGACCACCGCCACACTCCCACCAATATCTCGTTTCTCGGTGACGTCACACTTGTTGAGCGGAGAGGACAGTTGGTCTGCAGGGACGACGTGGTGTGTAGCCCGACTTGTTATTCCCCTCACACACACACATACACACACAATTGTCTTCCTCTGATGCGATGTGTTTGTCAGATGAACTACTACTGTATATCCCTTAGCCCCAGCAGCTGTTCCGGAACCTGGAGTGGTGGAGAGATGTGGGTTGTGTTGACGCCGGCACTTGAGGTTAATAAAGACTACTGAAGGAGGCATAGGGGATCTAAAGAGCACGTGGAATGTCTTATCGGTGTTGTTATCTTTATTCTTTTTATTTCATACTCTTATTTTACCTTTTTATCTCATACTCTTATTTTACCTTTTTATTTTAGTTTCTGAGTTTTGGGTAACGTCCTGAAGTTCTGTTTTGGGACACCTTTACCTGAGTTGGTTTATAAATCTCTAAATGAGGTCAATTCCTATTCCAGCAACATGTCACCTTGACGTATAAGAGTCCAGAGAAGAACTAAAAGTTTATCCTTATAATAACATCAAAGTTAAAACAACTCTTGGTGTAATTCGTGGCCATAAAGTTTATTACCGGAGGCCATGAGGCGGTGTGAGGGCGAGCCACCACCATTTCCTGCCTTTAATAAACTCCTTCAGGAAAACTGGGGTGTGGGGGGAGGGAGATGGGGGGGGGGGTCTTGCATACAGCCACTAACAGTCACCACACAGGTCTTGGAACAGTCTTAACTGCTGTAGGTTCTAAGTGATACCTGATAAAAAAGCTCATTAAAAAAAACATCTTGTAGTAGATTCTTGATATGAAAAGATATTTTTTTTTAGGAGGTAATTTTTTTCTTAGTCTTCTCGTGGCAGCTGTTGTAAGATAAGTCAGTGTGACACAGTTAATTGACGGGGACTTTTATTACCTTACGTTGACGAGAGGGATGAGTGTTGATGGTGCCGCACCCTGGACCCCCCACACAGCTGGTAGAACTCCCCTGGACCCCTCACCCAGTTAGATCGACCCCCTGGACCCCTCACCCAGTTACCCTCACCCAGCTGGTAGGACGCCCCACCTCACCCAGCTGGTAGAACTCCCCTGACCCCTCACCCAGCTGGTAGGACTCCCTGGACCCCTCACCCAGCTGGTAGGACGCCCCTGGACCCCTCACCCAGCTGGTAGAACGCCCCTGGACCCCTCACCCAGTTAGAACCCCCTGGACCCCTCACCCAGTTAGATCGACCCCCTGGACCCCTCATCTTGCCCCCCTTCACATCGCCCTATTCACACAGCCAGGTTAGAATCGGTTAGGTTAAATCAGGTTAGGGTAGCTTAGGTAAGGTTAGGTCAGGGTGGAATAGGTTAGTTCCGGTCAGGTCAGGGTAGGATAGGTCACGTTAGAACAGGTCAGTTTACAGAGCAATAATCATATACTAACGAACGACCTGCCTGCCAGCATCCAGAACTATAATGACTTGAACCTCCAAAACATTAACTACATCACCTGTTATTTACTGTTGACTGACGCTACGATGACCACTAATTCAATGTTCCTCCTCCTGATGGTGATTCATCTCCGTCACTCAGGGCGGCTACGAGGTAATTGTTGACTGACACTTGGCTGCAGGAGAATAATCATTTGAGGCCTTGGCAGCTGTGGAACACTAGAACGAGGGTAGTGTTGCAGCGGGGCGGGGCAAGGGGCGACGGTCCTGGGTACTCAACACCATAATGTTACTTCCCTTGTTTTGTTTTGGTTAAGTGATTATTGAATGCGTATTTCTCTCTCTCTCTCTCTCTCTCTCTCTCTCTCTCTCTCTCTCTCTCTCTCTCTCTCTCTCTCTCTCTCTCTCTCTCTCTCTCTCTCTCCTTCCTACGTACACCTACCTTCAGCACCTGTATCGTAATAGCTTATTCAGACTACTCAAGTTTTTCTTACCCTGGACTCCATAAGTTAAATGTAACCCCGTTTTCAGGAATCCGCCGTAAATTATACCCGGGTCTTGCTCACGTTACTTATGTCTGAGAGAAAGTTTCAGGTTGTGGCCGTCACCTGTCTCATTATGGCTGAGGTCTGGTTCGTAAAGGTCAAAGTATGTCTTGATGTAGAGAGTGACTTGATATCCTGATGAACTACACCGTCATCAGGTATTAATTAAAGAACTTAGTCTATAATTAAAGGAAAAAGAATGTTGTTTTTTAGTAATAATGATGAATGCGTGATAAAGGATGAGGGCAATGGAGGATTACTGAAAGAAAATGGGAAGAGAAGCATAATTATAAACAAATCGAGTCTGAGAAACAAAAGAGCATCGGGGCGGTGTTAAATCTCTTCACACCGGCCAGGATCACAGGATGTCTCGAGGCTGTGTTGTTGTTGTTACTGTCAGCTGATCGTTCATGTTTTGGGTTCGCCAGCTGGTCGTACTAGTCAAGAGAGTCTGTCAGTTGATTTTTTTGTGTGTTTACGTATTGAAGTCACCCGTGCTGTACAGGAGACAAACCCATTCATTCATTCATGCATTCATCTATTCATTCATCCATCTGCCAACATATTCATCCATTCATCTATCTATCCATCCATCGACACATCCATCCATCAATCTATCCATCCATCGACACATCCATCCATCAATCTATCCACCTTTAAACATAAACAATATTGCCATCATTCTCGTCAGAAACGTTAACATCCCGAAGCTATAGGAAAAGTTTGGTAATCAGAGAAGTGTGTAGGGTGGTGGTGGGTGGTGATAGTGGGTGGTGGTGGTGAGCTTGATCTGCAGTACACCTCCACCATCATGCATTACCACCACCACCACCATGCACCACTACCACCACCTCCTCCACTACCACCATTCACCACCACGACAACTACCTCAAACTGTAATTAAAATTCTTGGACGGTATTTATGGTGACAGTATCCTCCTCCTTCCCTGTCAACATATCCCCGCGTCTGCAACCAAATTCGTCTGTAATCATGTCTGTTTGTTTGTCTTCCTAATTGTCTACCCACCTGCGCATGTGTGTGTGTGTGTGTGTGTGTATGTGTGTGTGTGTGTGTGTCTGGAGGAGGAGGAAGAGTAAAAAAGAGAAATAGAAAAAAAAACGAGACATTTAAAGAATCATAGACAAATAAAATAAATAAATAAAGGTAATCTAGATATATAAATTTCATAACGATTTAAAGAATTAATTTGAAAAACAATTTAAATGATAATTTTCTTGAGGGGGAAATGTGAGACCGTCATTAATTTATGCATTAGAGCTGAGGCTAGCGTGGCCGGCCGCTCTTGTTCCCTGCTGAGGCGAGGAGTAGCGAACAACAGGTGTGTGCAGTACGGTAACTCACGTCTTGGGTTAAACAGACCGTCTGGGGAGCCATAAAATCGCTTTCCTAAATCTAAAGACTTAATAATAACAATAGTAATAGTAGTAGTAGTCCCAGCCATTGTAAAAATTATCAATAACTTGTAATCAACCAGTGTATTCACTCGCAGTCAATCTTACTTTTTGCACTGTCACTATGTTGAAATGCCCTGTAGTATGACCTTCTCCCCACCTAGTTATTATATATATCATATTTGTATCACTTATGTTACTTGTATATTATTTGTAAATCAAGAGACCCATTTCCCAATTATGTAACTGTATATTTTCAGCCTTCCGGCTGCCATGCTCTTTCAATAAACCGTTAATTATTATTATTATTACTATTATTATTATTATTATTACATACACACACACACACGTCCCAATAGGTAGTCGTTCTCTATACAGCCTCTATCTTAAAGCTATACGTGAACCCACTAACATTAATGGACACGGTGTGGGTCGAATCTCAATACGCATGGCTGCTTTACCCCGCCCCGCCCCGCCCCGCCCCGTAAAATAATTAATAAACAAGATTTTCTCTGTTTCCTAGGCACAGGTAACCCGGTCTGTCGCTGTTGTGGTGTTAAACGAGGCTTTAAAATTCTCGGGTGGACAAGAATGTGTTGTCTTGGCACGCGCGGCCGAACGCTTATTCGTTGACAGGTGTGAGTGTGTGTGGTGGTGGTGGGGGGGGTGGGGGGCGTCCCAAGGATGTGGGCTGGATATTGTTAGTCTCTCTCTCTCTCAGAAAAGTCAGACATTTACAAACAGTCGATGCCAAATTGTATAATGTATAATGGCACAAGTACACACACACACACACACGCGCGCGTGCGTCCCCTACTCCACACAAACGCACGCACATGCAGACTCCTACATTGGTACAGCGAGAGAGAGAGAGAGACCAGCTGCAACCATCATCACCCCCTTCTCTCTCGTGTTCATCTCCCGTTTCGTCTCCTCCTGCAACTGCGAGAGACCGGAGAAGCACCTCCTGCAGATAGGGTGACGAGGGGTAGGGAGGCTCAGTGTCACATCGCTGATACAGACGTTGATAGACGCAAGTGTTAATTATCCGTAATGTAAGACTGGCAGGAGGCGTGTAATTTGCTTGTCACTTGGAGGGCGTTAGTGGGGGTGCTGGGGGGTAGGAGGGAGGGAGGGAGGAATAGGAGAGAAGGGCGAAAGGGGATATAGGAGGGGGGGATGGAAGAAGACAGATAAAGGGAGTGAGGGAGGATAGGACGGAGTGAATGAGGGATAGGAGGGAGAGAGGGATGGAAGGGGATATAGGAGGGAGGAAGGTAAGAAGACAGATAAAGGGAGGGAGGGTAGAAGTAAATGAGGGAGACATAAAAGGATAGTAGACGTGAAAGGAAGGGAGAAAGAAAACGTGGAGAGAGAAATGAATAAGGGAGAGTAAGTAGAAAGAGAGAAACAGGGTGTGTGGAGAAGGGGAGAGAGAGAGAGAGAGGGGGGAGGGACTATGATAACAATCGATGATAACATTCCCAGTATAACATTAAGAGGACACTGTAAGTTATTATATCACACGTATAATAACATGTCCTTAACCGATGTTTATATTGATGATTGATGATGTTTATGATTGTATGCCCTAACATGTACCCGGAGTATTGTAGAATAGGTTAGGTTAAGTTAGGATTGGTTAGGTTAAATTAGCGTTAGGGTTGTTAAATAAGCTAGGGTGTCCTAATCACAATAATATAGATAATAATAATAATCACAATAATAATAATATTAACAATAATAATATCAATAATAATAACAACAACAATAATAATAATAACAACAATAATAGTAATAACAATAACACGAGAGAACCACACACACACACACACACACACACACACACACACACACACACACACACGTACGTTACTTACCAAACATCTTGTCACTTAATAGTCACTTTCCTGTCCTACTTAAGTCACTAATTGTGGGGGACCTTATCTGATACTCTTTACTTGTGGGTCGACAAAGAAGACCATTATAGTTTCTTAGGAGGCGAGGAGGGAGTGTTTAGCGGTGCCATTGAGTATATAATAATGGCGTAAACTGAGCAGAATGGATGGTTACAAGAGACAGATGTATAACTGGAGAGAGAATGAGAGAGAGAGAGAATAAGAGAGAGTTAGAGAGAGAGAATAAGAGAGAGTTAGAGAATAAGAGAGAGTTAGAGAGTTAGAGAGAGAGAGAGTTAGAGAGAGAATAAGAGAGAGAATAAGAATGATAGAGAGGAGAAAATAAATTAGATAATGATTTAGTTACGGTCAACAAATTTATTGGCAAAGCTTTGAGAGAGAGAGAATGGGATTAAGAGAAAATGAGACAGAGAGAGAGAAAGGATAAGAGAGAGAGAGAGAGAGAGAGAGCCATCTACATTTCACCCCAGTAACTACACATCACCAACTATCTCACCTGTAAGCCACCATCAATATACAGATTCATTACTGTAATATAAATAAACGATCTGGCTTCCTGAATTATATATAACTTAATCGTGTATATAAATAAATAAAAGAGTATGGCTTTTGTTTGTTGTCTGATGCAGTTTTGTATGTTTTTATTTGTTTTTAATCGACTTTTTATTTGTTTCAATAGGTATGTAGGAGGAACCAGCCCGGTATGTTGTCCAGGTATGTTGTGTGTGTGTGTGTGATGGTTTAAAATGTCAGTTAAATAAATTAGAACCTCCATGTGGTTATAAATAATGATTAATAATGATGGTGATTAGTGATGATGATGATGATGATGATCGTGTCTAGGGAAAAAAAATTCGTGTCAGACTTGTTGCAGGTGACGTCACACATCAGTTGCTGGTTTGTTTATGATTGGTGGATGGAACCGAAAGATTACATTGTTTTCATGTTGTTTATCAAGTGAGGAAGTTGCCATCGTGTACTAGTGAGAAGTTGCCATCGTGTACTAGTGAGGAAGTTGCCATAGTGTACTAGTGAGAAGTTGCCATCGTGTACTAGTGAGGAGTTGCCATCGTGTACTAGTGAGGAGTTGCCATCGTGTACTAGTGAGGAGTTGCCATCGTGTACTAGTGAGGAGTTGCCATCGTGTACTAGTGAGGAGTTGCCATCGTGTACTAGTGAGAAGTTGCCATAGTGTACTAGTGAGGAATTGCCATCTATACGTCAACACTAACTCACCTTTAATTAAGTTATAATCTTTGACAACCTGTAATAACTCTGACGCAATCAAAAAGTTGTATTTGTAATGAATGGCTCGTGTGTTCCATGACGCTCGTGAGGGATCCACCGTCCTCCTCCAATGTAAACACAAACACAGGCGTATAGTGACGTCATTAGTTTCCCCTTTGTGCTTGAGGTTAGTTTGTACGCCGTGATGTCATGATTAGGCTGGCTCAGACGCGCACCCGCCCCGCGCATACTTATCTCTACAATCAGCGGCTCATGTGTTCCTTACGACATAGTCAGTCGTCGTTAATGCTACCCAGAGATGCACATGTTTGTGTGTTATGTCAGTCAACCAGTCTTGATAGAGAGCAAGAGGATATACTGTCCCAATGTGTAATCATATACCACAGTACAATAGTTATAATCTGTCCACCTGCCGAGTCTTTTATCCAACCTCCTCAGCCCCACAAAAAATTATTAAGAAACGCCTGTTAATAAAACACAGCCAATCAGGTGTAAGATGTCGGCATATGGACGCATGCGCACGCCAGCCTGGAGACTTGGCCCCGCCCACCACAGCCGGACACGAGGGGGGCAACAACACTCGGATACAGCGACACCTAATGACCCATTTTTTACCCGTAGCTGGCGTGTTGGAGCAGCTGGCGTGTAAGTGATGGGTCCAGAAGGCGTGTGTGACGGCCTCACCAGACTCTGGGAACCCTTCTCTGCCTCGCCTGATCACTGCGTAAGACGAGAATCGCTGCCACATACCGTAGCGTGAGTGCAGTCCTTGTTGCGTCACGGGACATATACGCCACGGCCTGATAACGGCGCTCACAACACAAGAACAATAGACACTAGACTGAGCCACGCCGCTTGTATCAATCAAAACTGAGCGACAAATGCAAATTCTTCTCCGAGATATTGTTTATATTAAAACAAAAAAGACCTTCATGTTTCACGATTCTGAAGAAGGTCCCTTGCGTAGGTCCGCTCTGTGTACACACCTGATCTGCATCCGTGCGTGTCTGTGTCTTCTCAGAATGTCATGGTGAAGAAGCAGTGTTGTAATAGCGCCAAAGCCTTATTTTCCCATCATCTTTTTCCTGTCCTTTAGTGTCAATATGTCGCATCCTGTGTGTGTGTGTGTGTGTGTGTGTGTGTGTGTGTGTGTGTGTGTGTGTGTGTGTGTGTTATATCCTGTCCCCAGCATCCTCACATGCGTCTTAAGAGTGAGAGAAACGAGATAACGGTACGGGGACGGTGCAGCTGAGAGAGGAAAATAGTGCTGGTGTATCCTGTGTTCTGGCAGAAGAGGACAACTTATCTCCCCCTGCCTCTCTCACCTCTCATCTCCCTGCCTCTCACCCCCTCTCATCTCCCCTGCCTCTCCTCACCCCCCCTCTCATCTCCCCCTGCCTCTCTCACCCCCCCTCATCTCCCCTGCCTCTCTCACCCCCCCTCTCATCTCCCCCTGCCTCTCTCACCCCCCTCTCATCTCCCCCTGCCTCTCTCACCCCCCTCTCTTCTTCCTCTCATAACCTAACCTACCACTATCAAACATTCCCTCCCCTGCCTCTACCCCCCACCCCTCCCTCTCCTCCAGTCCACCTGTTGTCGGTGTGAGAGCCAGGGGCGAGAGTGCCAACACCTGTCACTCGTCTTGCCCCGTTGTAAGACACCTCGCTGATGATGCCATCTGGTGCTGCCCTCCTCCTGCTACTTCTGCTGGATCTGTAAAGTGAAGATCGCGTCGTATTGTATGTGTGAGGGGGGGGGGGTGATTATAAGTGTTTATTATTCTCACACACACACTCACACACATACAGTATATACAGACATGCATGATAAGGTGAACTTCATCATATTCAGTATATATAAAACGTTTTTACATAGTGTCTCCATCCTGTAAAACGTTTCCTCTCCTCATAGTGTTTGCTCACCAGCGCCTCCATTACGTGAACGTTTGCCCACACTGTCTCCATTATGTAAACTAGTTTTTATCGGCACTCCCTCTCAGAACCACCTTTACCTGTGGCCCGTCCTAAACGCCGTGTGGAGGAGGTAAACATAATTGTAATCACGTTTTATCTGTTGACTCTCCTGATATATACACTGGTGGTGGTGGTGGTGATGGTGGTGAAACTGGTGGTGCTAGTGTTGGAGGGTCTCGATAACTCTGTGCTTGAACATTATGGTGATGGAGACATGTACAGAATATTCATTGTTCGATTAAAATAATATGCTGGAAAAAAAATCTGTGGGTTCAGCTGAAGATTAGACACCCCGAACTTACTAATATTTTTACCTGATGATTAAATACTCTTGTATTATCGTAACCCACTATTCCCAGGTAGCGTTAGTTTGTTTAATCTCCTGGTGAAATAAGCCACTCAACGTCACCCATGTACACACACACACACCAGCAGCTGCCGTTGCCACACAATGCCGGAAGGACAAACCGAACGCTCTAGGTGGCCGGCAGTTGCTCACTGTTGAACCTACATCGATATTTTACTCGACCGTCCACGTCTGGCCAAGTTAGGTCAGGTCAGGTCGATAATTGGTTGGGTTTAGTTAGGTCAGGTCATTGGTTGGATTTGGTTAGGACAGGTCATTGGTTGGATTTGGTTAGGACAGGTCATTCGTGTGGGTTAAGTTAGGTCAGATCAGGCCACTACCCGAGTTAAGTTAGGTCTCTAAGTTTAGTTCATCATCACTAAAAAAAACAGGAAACCAATGTCACTCCCTTTAGTCGTTTCTGTAGCTTAGGTCACACTCACTGAGCTAACACATTGACTTAACTTATGTCATAGAAGAACTGAAATAGAAACACGACGACAACAATTCACGGCATCATTAAGGACCATTGAATAACTTAGTCTTGTCTCTTATATATCCACAATCCTCACTACTCCACCTTTTAATCTCCTTGTAACAAAATATGGAGCAAATATCCTTTCCTAGACAATAGTTGCAGTTCTTACACTCTATTATGGCGGGACATTAGGTGTTGTGAAAAGGTGTTGGGGGGTGGGTGAGGGAGAGGGTTCTTTTGTTTCACTGTGATGAGACGTGGAGTAGTGTGCCCTGTGGTAGTATTCTTGCAGTGTGTTGTTGTTTGCTCTCTCTCTCTCTCTCTCTCTCTCTCTCTCTCTCTCTCTCTCTCTCTGCAGGCATGAAACAGTAGTCGTCTTCGTTCCTCTGTTTGTATTGCGTGTTGGGCCATAGTAATCTCCAGGGTTGCCCAGCTTAGGTTCAAATACTTAAGTCAGTAATCTACATAATCACTCTTTATGTAGAGGATCATTGGCATGGGTGATTGCCTCTTCGGGGATGTAGTTACCTTTTTCCATCCTTGGTTTTCCCTCATTAGAACCACCGTTTACGTCTTTACACAGGTACTTGTCAATGTATTTACTTCAGGCTTGGGAAGTTAGGTTGAACAATTATTTGGTGAGGTTAGTTTACTGAGAGAAAGTGTTCAGGTGAAGACATAGTAATATATTATAGTGTATAAGTGAGACCGAGATGCATGTTGATGGTAATAAGCGTTTTGGTATGAACTCGTTTGGCGTCAACCACAGGCCACCCGGCACCTTCACCCCCTCACCTTGTAGTCTTCGTCATTGCTTAGTTAAGGCATTCGTAGTAATTCTTATCTTACAAAAATATTAATTAAAACAACGTGAAAATTACTTCACTGGGGGAGTGAAGGGGATGGACACCTCCCTTCTTAAATATTATGGTACCACACTGCCCCGCTTGATAACGATAGTCCTTCTGCCGTAGAGGTCACCAGCACCACAAGGCCAGGGCGCCATAATGAGCTAGAAGCAGCAGATAACAACCGTGGAGGAGTATCGTACAGAACAGTCGAGCGGCAGCCGGAAGCAGGAAGTTCCCGCTCACCGGAACACCGTTGTTGATGATCCCGTCTCTCTCTCTCTCTCTCTCTCTCTTTTCTCTCTCTCTCTCTCTCTCTCTCTCGTGTATTCTGACGTCACATGTAAACAAAATTGTCGATTGGTCCAAAATCACATGCGTGCTGACGTCACATGTATACCGCTGGTATGGGCATTGGTCAAATTTATGTCGACGTCTAATGTTGATGGTGATTGGATATATTTGTTTTAACGTTACATATAAATAAGGGGCATATTGTATCAATCAGGTTTATGTTCTACCGTGGGAATTAATGGAATTTAGAGTATAGATCCATACAAAAAGCGAATGAAATCTAAGTTGCATGTTGCAATTAATGATTTTGCTCAACTGGTTAGTTCAGTAGCGAAGTTAAATCACCTAATACTGGTCAGACAAACTGGGAATCAGGGGTCGATTGTGCTTGAATATTTTAACAAATGTGTTGGCTCACGGTATACTGTGTGTGTGTGTGTGTGTGTGTGTGTGTGTGTGTGTGTGTGTGTGTGTGTGTGTGTGTGTTGAAGCAGTGTTCGTGAGCGAGAGAGAACGAACACTTCATAAGTCTGTAAGAGAGTGAGTAAGATTGTGTTAGTTCGTCATGTGGTAGTGTGTGTGTGTGTGAAATTGAGTGCGTCAGAGAGGAGAGTGTGTGGGTGTTAAAAAGAGCTCCGGACGTCCACAATTTACGCCAGTCCGAACCAAAACAAGAATTTTACTGCCGCTCGTCTCCCTCCCTCCTGTGTGTGTGTGTTACCAGTATAATTTACATACTGTATAGTTTAGAGTAAGTAATTAATAACTTTCAACCATGGATGTATAATTGTAAACATTCATTTTTCAGTGACCTGTAGAGGATGTTCATAGGGTTAAAGCGCTTAGCGATAGACCAAACACCCGGCTCCAGTCGCGCGGAGGTTTAGTTTTATCTGAGTGTGGCAGTATGATGCAACTCTCTCTCTAAGTAGTAGGTAATTCTTTAAACACTAAATATATTGTTCAGTCGTGATAAATGGATACTTTGCTTCACACTTGCAATGCGTCTAGTATGTTAGATAGTTAGTTAAGTAATATATAGGTCAAAGGGATCACTCACCAGCCGGTTGTCTATACACGTTATGTAAACACAGCTGACTGTAGAGTGGCTTGACATTCCGAGGGGTTGGTTAATTCCGCCTTCGAGGAACCTTCTAGAAGCTTGACACATATATCGCTTTGGTGGCGAGTGCAGGAATTACTCTTTACGAGCGTGTCTCAGCCGTGCCCTTAATCAGTCCTTAACTGGACCCCTCTGAGTTAAGATCTATACCTGGACCGCCTCAGTTCTAACACAGAGTCCGCCTCAAGTACTAGACGACCTACACTGAGAACATTCCCAGAACAGATCACTGGGCCAGTCTAATTAACTGTACATTAATTGGACTTGTAAATGCCACAGAGACACCAGGTTGAAACTTTATTGGGACGGATCGAACCATAATTATCGACAGTCTCAGACATTCTACTGATATCAACGGGACTTTAAACAGCTACAAGCAAATTAATATTTAGTGAGACTGTTTACTGACAAGTCTCACTCCTCACAGGCCTACATGCCATGAGCTACATGTGTGCGTGTGTGTCTGTGTGTCTGTCTGTCTGTCTGTGTGAGTTAGAAGAATATTGAGGACTGGCATCTTATCATTCAGTTAGTACAGTGTTCTCTGTAGTTTAAACCCTGACCTGAAGACCTCACTTTCAGGGGCATGATAGATAGAAAGGGGAGGTTAGTGAGACGCAGGGGGAGATATATACTGTGTTATTGTCACCTTGTGTTATTCTATTTCCAGGTTTAATTAGGGGGTGATGTTATTAAGAGTATGACTACAGCTCACCATTGACCCCTGCTAAGTGTGACCTCTGATAGGGCTGTGCTGTAGGCCTGGGGTGGGGGTGATGCGATGTTCCTTTGTGTGTGTTCATCTTACTCGAGCATAATACGACACAGGTTCGAAACAGCAAGAAACAAATGTACTACACCCATCTAGGAAGTCCACACAGGAAAAGATTTATCATAATGACCCGGCCAGGCGTTCCTCTAGGGCGCCATTGGAACCATTCCGTTCTCATTTGAAGAAGATTACCTATCACCTGAAGATTAGGGACCCCATTGCTTATTTTCCCTGATGGTTCAACACTCTAATTTTGTCTGGGTTGGGTTAGGTTAGGGTAGGATTTGTTAGGTTAGGGTAGGTTAGGATAGGATAGGGTAGGTTAGGATAGGATGGGTAGGTTGGGTTTGATTAGGATAAACCAAGTTAGGTTAGGATAGCATTAGGGTGTTTAATCCTCAGGTGATATATCTAGGAAGTAATATCACGTAATTTAAAAAAAAAACAGACATCGACTACCTCTAAAAATTGACCCAAAGTTCCCACGTCAAGTTAGCTGTCCAATTATTACTCATGTTGACATAAGTAGTGACGAGTGTTTATTTATCACACGAGTGGCGACGCTGTGGGTGGGGGGAGACGCTGTAGGGGAGGGAGGGGTAAAGCAACACTCCTGACACGTGGGTTTGTCATTGATTTCCCTCCTGGGTGTATACAAAGGTTGTACATTGATGCAGTAATGACGAAAACTTTCAAATTTTAGTGGTAGAAAGTTGAATTATTTAGGTGTAATGGAATATGAGATGTTGGTGTATCAAGCTCTACCTGGTGGAGGGAACATAGTATAGTGGTGGAGAAGAATATATAGTGGTGGAGGGGAACATAGTGTGGTGGTGGAGGGAACATAGTATAGTGGTGGAGGGAACATAGTATAGTGGTGGAGGGAATATAGTATAGTGGTGGAGGAACATAGTATAGTGGTGGGGAACATAGTAGTGGTGGAGGGAACATAGTAGTGGTGGAGGGAACATAGTATAGTGGTGGAGAGGAACATAGTATAGTGGTGGAGGGAACATAGTATAGTGGTGGAGGGAACATAGTAGTGGTGGAGGGAACAGTATAGTGGTGGAGGGAACATAGTATAGTGGTGGAGGAGGGAACATAGTAGTGGTGGAGGGAACATAGTATAGTGGTGGAGGTATAGTATAGTGGTGGAGGGAATAGTATAGTGGTGGAGGGACATAGTAGTGGTGGAGGGAACATAGTAGTGGTGGAGGGAACATAGTATAGTGGTGGAGGAACATAGTATGGTAGTGGAGGGAACATAGTAGTGGTGGAGGGAACATAGTATAGTGGTGGAGGGGAACATAGTAGTAGTGGTGGAGAGGGAACATAGTATAGTGGTGGAGGAACATAGTATAGTGGTGGAGGGAACATAGTATAGTGGTGGAGGAACATAGTAGTGGTGGAGGAACATAGTATAGTGGTGGAGGAACATAGTATAGTGGTGGAGGGAAAATGGTAGTGGTGGAGGGAACATAGTATAGTGGTGGAGGGAACATAGTATAGTGGTGGAGGGAACATAGTAGTGGTGGAGGGAACATAGTAGTGGTGGAGGAACATAGTAGTGGTGGAGGGAACATAGTATAGTGGTGGAGGAACATAGTAGTGGTGGAGGGAACATAGTATAGTGGTGGAGGGGAACATAGTAGTGGTGGAGACATAGTATAGTGGTGGAGGGAACATAGTATAGTGGTGGAGGGAACATAGTAGTGGTGGAGGGAACATAGTATAGTGGTGGAGGAACATAGTATAGTGGTGGAGGAAAATGGTAGTGGTGGAGAACATAGTATAGTGGTGGAGGGGAACATAGTATAGTGGTGGAGGGACATAGTATAGTGGTGGAGGGGAACATAGTATGGAGTGGAGGGAACATAGTAGTGGTGGAGGGAACATAGTATAGTGGTGGAGGGAACATAGTATAGTGGTGGAGAACATAGTATAGTGGTGGAGGGAACATAGTAGTGGTGGAGGGAACATAGTAGTGGTGGAGGAACATAGTATAGTGGTGGAGGGAACATAGTAGTGGTGGAGGGAACATAGTATAGTGGTGGAGGAACATAGTATAGTGGTGGAGGGAAAATGGTAGTGGTGGAGGGAACATAGTATAGTGGTGGAGGGACATAGTAGTGGTGGAGGAACATAGTAGTGGTGGAGGGAACATAGTAGTGGTGGAGGGAACATAGTAGTGGTGGAGGGAAAATGGTAGTGGTGGAGGAACATAGTATAGTGGTGGAGGGAATATAGTATAGTGGTGGAGGGAACATAGTAGTGGTGGAGGGAACATAGTAGTGGTGGAGGGAACATAGTAGTGGTGGAGGGGAGGAATGTGGCGGGGTGGCGGGAAGCAGGAGAGGGAGGGACGCTGGTCATAGAATGGTTGAGATTATACGGGAAGTCTCACTTACCGCCCACACCGCCCCTCCACCTCGCCTCATCCGCTCTCCCCTGGCTCCTGCGTCCTGTGTCCTACCTCAGGAGGGGAACTTGGGGCACCTCTTACCACCTGGGGCACCTTCTTGGCCCTCACCAGGTACTGTAATGAGTGCAACATGTTATTAATCTGTGCTAATGGGAGTACAAGTAGGCATGCCCCCTGTCTGTCATATAGAACACACAGAATGACCGCAACCTTTGAGTGATGCCGGAATCTCATTGGCCAGGCGGCGGGGACTCGAGTCGTGATTGGTCAGGTTCGCCTGGTGCCAAAGGATGCCAGAGTGGCTCTAGGCTTTGGACCCTGAGCATGCCTAGTGTGTGTTGGCACTTGTAGTGGGTAAGTCGGCCCAGGAGGCGTACGTGGACAGTGCCTGGAGATGGACTATAGTAAGAAGCAGTACCCACCCCTCTGGTAGTGGTGCCTCTGCCTGGCGTGCTCAGTGACACTCCCACACCGCTACACCCCCAGTGGCCCTCAGTGGCTCTCTAGTGAATCAAAGACTCTCTCTACCCGGTCACCGCTCATCCATGCGGACTCTGACGCCTACCAGTTCACCTGCTACCTGACCACCGCCACCACACTCCTACCTCCGTGTCAACTTGGACGTCTCACCCAACCCATGTCTCTTGTCTGAACCTCAGCCGCCTCAGCATTAAACAGCATTAATACGTCCCCGGGTATGAAGCAGTATTGTAATTTTTAAAAATCTTAGTCGCTACAAACACTAGAACAAATTTACTTTGCCGGTCAAATATACAGACTTAAAAGCTTGAGACAAAGCTTAATTACAGCTCCATGTTCAAGGATGGGAGCCATAAAGAGCCGCAGTAATTTAAAAATTCCCGTAAAAGCTTTACATAATACCAAGACTTGATTAGCTGGGCGGACCCAACTGTTGCCTTCTGGTGAGAGAAAAATGTTTTCCTCCTCCTCCTCCTCCTCCTCTTTCTCCAGCTGTAGTGAGCGTCTTCTTGGGTGCTGGGGGACAGGTGGTATCAGTGATCGGACCCTTCGAGTATGTTGTTACTGTAGCCTCACACACAGTCTGAACGGTGTAGTAATAGACAACAAATACGGTCCTTTTCAGCGGTTTTCAGGACCACTTAGCGGGTGACAGTTGCTCACAATATATATTGATTCTTGTCTAGCCGCGAGTTGTATATTTTTTAATTGTCTTCAGCAAAACTACTCACGAGTTTTGAGTAATTTTACAATACTCAAAACGTTCCTCAGTCTTCATTGATTAACAGTTGTACAGGATTTAAAAAAAAAATAACATGTTCTTATTAAAATCTAGTACGTCCGTCTGTCAGCTGAACATAAGTTTAACCGGAGCCTTGAACAACACACAAAAAAATTGAGGTCGCTAGCTTGTTGTACTGTACATCCTGAATAGTGTACATACCGCTGGCGAGTCACACGAGAGAAGTGTCCCGGTGTTGTGAAATGTGGATCTGCTCACTCGTGGAGTTACTGGCGCGTGTTGCTTCATTAACATCTGGCGGTTCACACTCAAGGTTGACGCCGTGTGAGCTGAGCGTGAAGTAAGACCAGTATTCATTGGCCATGTGTTGGCGTGTGGTACAGTATATACTACAGTGTCAGTCAGAGTACCACGGGGCTCAAGGAAGGGCTAGGTCCGTGTTAAGCTTTGTACTGTACTGTCATTTCTAAAGAAAGTCATCTCAAACTCCTGAACATACGGACTCGTTCACAGTCAAGGTAAATCCCGTTGTTGCCATTAGTGAGGTAAACATGGTGATCCTTTGGTCGTGGGGGGAGGGATAGGTTACAGAAGGTTCTGAATGGAGGAGTTTAGTCTCATCATGGCAGGAGGTCTTGGTGGAGCTTTATGAACCGAGTAGGTGCATCAAGAGCGTGGCAGCTGAGTGGATACATTACTCGCCTCCTGTTCCAGGAATCAGTGGTTCGATTCCCTGGCACTCCTAGGGTCCCAGTTCACCCAGCTGTAAATGGGTGGGTACCCAAGTTTACAACTAAGGGAACGAATGCCGTCCAGTGCAGTAACGGCCATGCTGCCTCTTTGTGTACTGAAGGTTTAGTATGCAGTGTGCTGTATCCTCACTGTACCTTACGGACAGTCATGCCTATGGGACCCACTTTCACTTTAAAGTACATCACAGACTCGGTGATTCTTAAACCTGGATAACACCACCACTTATAAGAATGTTGTGTGCGAGAATGGCATTTGTGTCTCACTGTGACCTGACCTTCCTGCAGTTGTCTTGGGCGCCTGAGTCGTATACGACGATGTGAGTGATAGTTTAGTCAAGTCAAAGTGAAAAAGTTTTCTTGTTCTGCCTTAATGTTTGTTCGTTCTTGTGTTCTCCGGCCACATATATTACTGTGTTGGCTGTAACTGTCGCTCAGGTAACTCCTTGAACGATAAAGATTTCTGAGTCAACCAAATTTGGTTGACTGTTTTACATAGATAAGTAAGTTTGAATAATCGGACGACTTTCGTGAGAGTAGTTCCTAACGCGACCCATCCACAATGTGTTCCCATGTTCAGTTATGTATCAGACTTGACGGTAAGCAATTATCGTTAAAAAATATTGTACAAAATCCTGATATCCTGGTTCATGATGTGTCGTGTTGCATGACGTCAGCTTCAAGGAGGACGGACACCACAGTTAGGACAGTGTACAATCTAAATACTAAGCCTTCAGTAAAGTAAAATGCCACCCATTCACAACAGGGAGCACAGCACAGGAGGTTAAGGAACACACTGGGTGGAAAAGATAACCAAACACGTGATCAGGACACAATAGCCTCTCGGAGTCATCCTTCACAACACTTCTCACGTAGATCAGTTGTTACGTAGTGTTGAAACATTCTAGTATGACCAAGAGTTTAAATAATTATTACTTGTAGCTGCCGAGGTATAAGACTGATGCAGAGATGTTCTTTTAAAGGCTGTTAATTAGCTACCTGTCAAGAGTTAAGGTTCTAAGTTGAGTACATCAATTACCTAGCCTATCTACTATCATCATCATCACCATCACCATCACCACCAACATTATCATCATCATCATCATCATCATCATCATCATCATCATCATCATCATCATCATCACTATTATTCACATTACTGGTTTCAGGGTATTTCTGTATCGTGGCCAGGAAGTATTTCGTGGTTCAAGGTGTTCGTTCATTTATCATCGAGACAGCGAGTTATGTCTTAAGTGTTTATATGTGTTTGTTTGTCTAGTGACTGTATTCATATCGAGAGAAATTCTTTATTGATTTTTTTCATGAATAAGTGAAGGTGTGGTCCAGGGTAGTCTTTTTCTTCCTCCGCTGTTTGTTTATTTGTCTTGATCACTTCTTAAATGACCACCAATCAGGTTATGTCTCTCACCTTAACCACCAATCAGCTTGTGTCTCTCATCTTGACCACCAATTAGGTTACGTCTCTCATCTTGACCACCAATCAGGTTACGTCTCTCATCTTTACAAGTGTATATCCTGTTGTTGTGGTTATCTGGCCACACCTGCGGCCTGTAAATCTCCCAGACGCCACATAAATTAGCCCCTCTCACCTGGCAGATTTTGACGGGGGAGATACAGTAGTGCTTCAGAGATTAACCTTCGGAAAATAACACAGCTTCGTAAACACATAAAGTTGTCTTATCTTGTGTTTGCTCTTGTCGTCTGTACTCTCAGCTTCTTATTCTTTACAGATACTTTGATTATATCTTAGAAACATCGTTCATATTATTGGAGGGTGGAGGAGAGGCGGCTGTTTATTATTATTTTTTATGTATTGCTTTTTTTTTTTACTTTTAATACTTTATTCAGCTAACAACAAACGATTATATTCAGATCAAAGGGGCCCCCGTATATACTTCGAGGTATAACACAAACTGAAACCATACATCTCACCATGAACAAACCTTACCTCACCTGTTGTTCTTAATTACCTGTGTCTTTTAACCTACACGTTATACTCTTTAACTCCACTATTGTCGTTATTAAGTGTTCAGTAAGATATTGGTGTTAGTGTACAGCACCATCACCGCTCTGCTGCGCCTCAGTATATCACCATCACCTTTGTTTTCTCTGCTATGAAGAGTCATTTCCTTACCATCTTTTGGGGGTGCCAATGAATTTCATAAGTTCATCTGCCACGGTGGGTTAAGATGCTGTAATTGACTGACCTCCTGTACCACCAGGTAGGACAGTGATGGTGGTTACTGTAACATATAGTGATAACTGTAACACCATAAAATGGTTACTAACACCAGAATGTGGCTATTGGAACCGTTAATGTAACAGATATTGGTTAATGTGACTCAGATAATGGTTAATGCAATAGTGGTTATTGTAACACCAGGTAGGGCAGTAGTAATGGTTACTGAAGGTGTGACCCAAGACTCGTGGAGATATGAGACGTGTCACATTTACCAAACAATGTCACACCATCACTGCTGTTATTCTTTATTGTAACACTGGTTTAAGTCCCACATCATGTCCGTCCACTGTCCGGTTTTAAGTCACAGCTCACAGTCACCACTGGTTTAAAGTACTCCACACGTGAGTCAGTACACACACACACTCAAGTTGTTTTTACCATAGCGAGGCGTCAAGGTGGTAATGATGAAGGCTTCCTGTGTGGCCCCTTAACGTGTTCCATCAGGTCCTCTAACATCCTACACTCCTCCTCCTCCTCCCTAACAGCGTCACTCCTATAACGCTATAACAGCTGCTATAACTTATACCCTCAGCCCTGAAACACAAAAGGGGAGACTGGGAGGTAGGGGTAGATTGTGCCTTATCAACGCCTCTCGTCCCAACTTGTCAAATAAAATGGAGGGTTGTTGAGCTCGTCTTGTTTACTTGTTGTGTGGGTCGACGTAGTTGATAGAACGAGATTGTGATTGGTTAAGGAGAGGAGGGGGAGGGGGTAGGAGGATTAACACCAACCCGCCCACCCACTCACCCACCCACCCACCCACCCGCTCACCCACCCACCCACTCACCCACTCACCCACCCACCCACCTACCCACTCACCCACCCACCCGCTCACATCCTTACCCATCCTGGACGTCACACCCACAGGTTATGTTAAACAGCCCTTCTCCCACCCCTCCCCCCTTCCCTTTCCTCATCCCTTCCCTTCCTTTCCCCTTCCCGCTTCCTACTCCGTCAGCCACCAGGAAGGCGCTCAGTTAGAAGACCAAGCAGGAGATGAAAGCAGAACACACGGCAGCGACAGTCGAAAGAACAGGAAGCTGCCTCAGACAGCCGGAGAGGAGGAACTGGGTGCACTGTTGGGGGTGGAGAGAGGGGGAGGCTTCTTTAAAACCCAATTACTGAGAGACACAAGTGAGGATGGTGAGGAGATGAGATGGTGAGGAGATGAGGATGGTGAGGGGAGATGAGATGGTGAGGGGGATGAGATGGTAAAGAAAGTGAGGATGTCTAACCTTTTGAAACTTAAGTATTTTCCACACATTAACACTAAAGCTACACACTGATCTAACTAAATTGTCAGTAGGTGTGAATAAGACTCTCCTATCGGGGGTTACGTGGGTCAAGGACTGTGGGGTGTATTGGCTTGGTGTAGATTGAGGGACTTTGTGTAGGATTATAATTGGGTCCCAGAGAGGATAACTGTTTTAAGAGCTACAATATGTGGTAAGAAATATAACCAGTTGACTGTTAAGTATGACTTGAGTTAACTGGGTGACTGTGCTAAACGTGTGACTTGACTGTTTGTTATTGTTCTTAAGGAGGAATATGAAGAGAAGAAAGAAGGTGGTGGTGATGTCAAGGAGTCATGGTCAGTCAGTCACACACACACACACACACACACACACACACACACACACACACACACACACACACACACACACACACACACACACACACCTGCTACTTAACACGTGACTCTCAACACACTTTAGACAACTGGCAGGTCGTACGAGTGGGTTATTAACTCCCACCAGTAATCTGTACTCATGACTCCTCCTGGTGAGTCTGTCAGGCCTTGTTGATGGCTGGTGGTTGTTGGTGTTCCCAGGTGGTACTGTGATTCACCATGTGGTACTGTGATTCACCATGTGGTACTGTGATTCACCAGGTGGTACTGTGATTCACCAGGTGGTACTGTGATTCACCATGTGGTACTGTGATTCACCATGTGGTACTGTGATTCACCATGTGGTACTGTGATTCACCAGGTGGTACTGTGATTCACCATGTGGTACTGTGATTCACCATGTGGTACTGTGATTCACCATGTGGTACTGTGATTCACCATGTGGTACTGTGATTCACCATGTGGTACTGTGATTCACCATGTGGTACTGTGATTCACCATGTGGTACTGTGATTCACCAGGTGGTACTGTGATTCACCAGGTGGTACTGTGATTCACCAGGTGGTACTGTGATTCACCAGGTCGTACTGTGATTCACCAGGTCGTACTGTGATTCACCAGGTCGTACTGTGATTCACCATGTGGTACTGTGATTCACCAGGTC
The DNA here is from genome assembly GCF_018991925.1 of Homarus americanus. Lineage (NCBI taxonomy): Eukaryota > Metazoa > Arthropoda > Malacostraca > Decapoda > Nephropidae > Homarus > Homarus americanus. The sequence goes on along the minus strand of NW_024742238.1, from coordinate 6,358,970 downwards.
GTACTGTGATTCACTAGGCGTCCACACGAGAGGGAGAGGAGAGACAGTGCTTTTGCAGGGAGAGATGAAATGCGATATAAGTAGAGGGAGAGTAGTCTGAGAGAGAGAGGGAGAGAAAGGGAAAACATGAGAATGAAGGGAGAAGGAAATGGGAGTGTGTGTAATAGTCCCAGGGAGAGGAGGGAGAGGGAGATCAGCAAATCTCGGGCGTCATTCACAGTCACGACCAGAACAAGTAATCTCTCTCTCTCTCTCTCTCTCTCTCTCTCTCTCTCTCTCTGTTTACATATCTACGTTTTTTCTTTCCTGTTTGTTTGTCTGCCATTTTCGTTGGGTTGTTTGTCCGTCTGTTTGTATGTTTTTTTTTTCATTCATCCGTTTACGTTTTTCCGTCCATATGTGCATCTTTCTGTTTGTTAATTTTTTTTTACGTTATCCTGTCTCCTTCAACCCGTCCGTCCGTCCGTGACCTCTTGTACACAAGACACCTCAAGACTGGCTGGACGGATATCGATCATACTTACACACACACACACACACACACACACACACATACATCAGAGGTGGTGGTAACATTTGACGTGTTCGACCTCTCCTTCACTCCCTCGGTCGCCTTCAGGGTGTTAGGTCAGCTGCCTCCTCCTTTTCTTCCTCCTACTCCTCCATTATCTTCTTCCATCTTCCTCTATCTCCATCACCTCTTCCCCCATTTTCTTCCTCCTCCTCCTCCATCTTTTCCTCCATCCTCCACCACCGCCTCTTCCTCTTCCTCTTCCTCCACCCTTTTCTCGTCTTCCTCCTCCACCTCCAGCAGTGATCCCCGGTCTGGTAGCAATTGCTCTTAACAGGATGAAGCTCATCATCTGACCAAGTCGGGCAAGAAAAGGACTATTCCACACCAGCTGTTAAGGGCCATCCTCCCATCCTCACCCGCCTCAACACCGTACATAAGGCAGTTTGGGGTATTGATTTGAGTGTACCTGGTGGGCGTTTTTTTTTTTTTTTTCCTTTTTTTTTTCTCTTCTATCTCTTTATCTCTATCTTTATCTATTTATCTATCTATATATTTATCTATCATTCCTCTTCACGTAAGGTCATAGACGCACTAACTAGAGGGATACAGGTCATTTTAAGTACTGTATTAACTGTATCAACGCACTACTGATCTAATTATACCTTAATACACAACACACTACTGTACTGTATTTCTTGACAACATTAATAAAAATTACCTTTGTATTTATTATTTTGTATTGTTGTTTTTTGTATTATTATTGTTATCATTTTATTAATATTATTTTTATCGTTTTTATCATCACCGTAATTATTATTATTGTTGTTGTTGTTATTATTAGTATTATTAGTATTTTTTTTGTATATTTATTATTATTATAAAACTAATCATTGCTATTTTTTTCTCACATTAATCACGTCATCCTTTTTCCTCTCTCTGGGGGCCCTCACTTGGTGGTGTCGGGTTGCCAGTTGTAGTGTTTTTGTTGCGTAATGGGATATGCGTGTCATTGCTAATGTTTTTGGGAGTAACTGTGTGTGTAAGAGAAGCGAGCCGATCTGAATAAAGAGCGAGACATTTTTACGACCCGCAGTATTATTATTACTGTATATTTTTTTTACATACACTTGATAAATTAATTGTTTTTGTTTTTGTTTTTTTCGTGTTTTTGTTTTATATATATATATATATATATATATATATATATATATATATATATATATATATAGAGAGAGAGAGAGAGAGAGAGAGAGAGAGAGAGAGAGAGAGAGAGAGAGATGATTTGTATTTTTTAGTGAAATATATTTAATGTTTTGGATTTTTTAATAATTATTGTATATTATTTCTTAATTATGTGAGATGTTGTTGTGAAATATTTAAATTATTATTACCGTATTTGTAATTATTTGTTTTTGTTATCAATTTTAGTGAGAATATAAATTTAATATCACCTTTGATCTAATTAATTTTATCAAATATCAAAATTTAATATTGATAAAATTTGTATAAAATTAACTATAACCCGATATTGTTATTTAATTTAGTTTATTTTAATATGATAAATAGTGATTTTTCCTTTGAGTCATCATGGGGGAGAGAGTTAACACCAGCACTTGTCTGATCTCTCTCCTTATGGATATTAATTATTAAAAACAAAGATAAATAAATCCTACTGGTCTTTTAGGAATATTATAATTACCTCATTCACATCTTATAGAGAAGGCCAGGTGTATCATCGTTCTGTTGCTCCAGTGTTCGTGTAAGACTCGACCAACTCGTTCATATACCGCCAAGAGTTAACGTTGTCTATCCTGTGTTTAAAAGAAGGATGAGATGGATGTTGTTCTTGTAATGGGAAAGTTGGTGGTGTTGTGGTGTTACTCTGGTTTCTTAATGGAGTCTATGGTGCAATTGCGAGGGAGTCTATGGTGCAATTCCCATCACTTTAAAGAGAGTTAAGGGATGCCATTCGTGTGTCTCTATTGGCCACGGCAGCGTCTTTACACACACTCATCTGTCTTAGGAGTGTGGTGGTGTGTCGTGCCTCGCCTCACCAAGATAGATGTGACTTAATGTTCTCCTTTATACAGCCGGCAGAGTGGAGGAAAGCGTGTGTGTGTGTGTGTGTGTGTGTGTGTGTGTGTGTGTGTGTGTGTGTGTGTGTCCGTCCGTCCGTCCGTCCAAACACGTGTCATTCTGGGGTGGGTGGATTATGCCCCCCCCCCCCCACACACACACACATTGGCTAGTTCTTATTCTCTTCTGCAAACTCTCTCTCTCTCTCTCTCTCAAACGTTCATTCACAGGGACCCTTGACTCAATTGCAGTTGAATGACGCCACACCACATGGCCCTGTGTGTGTGTGTGTGTGTGTGTGTGTGTGTGTGTGTGTGTGTGTGTGTGTGTGTGTGTGTGTGAGATTATAAAAGAAAATTAGAATCTAAAAATAGACTAAAACGTCTTGAATCTTTTTTCTATATCTTTTAGTTGTCTTTTGTGACAGGTCTTTTTGGTGTGTCTTATGTAAGGGGTCTTTATGATTGGTCTTTCTTGGCTGGTCTTGGTGGCAGGAAATATCTTCATCCGTACAAAAACAGTGAAACCCCCTCACCTTTCCCCCCTCCCACCCCACCCCCACCCCACCTTCCCCCCACCTCCCCCCAAAGACCCAACAAAGGAACGGGGAAATACACTTTTTACAAGGCTTAACAATTTAAGAGGGGGAGGGAGGGTAGCCGGAACTGTGAAGGAGATGAGGGGGAGATGGAAAGGAGGAGGGAGGAAAGGAGATAAATAAGGAGAGAGTGGAAATGAAAGGAAAGGAGATGAAGGAGGAGAGAAGGAGAGACAAACAGACAGAGACAGAAAAAGAGGAGGTGGAAGGTGGAAAAAAAGGATGAACAAGACTAGAGGAAGAAAGAGAATTGAAGAACGAAAAATAAATGGTGATTAACAAACACACAGATGGAGTGCAGATGGATATAGGAGGAGGGTGTAACAGGGCCGGGTGTATCTTGGTAAAGGTTCAAGATGGTGTAGCAGGCCTGAAGGAGGAGGTGTTTTTAGCCTGGCGGAGGATGGGTTAACATTAGGGTGTTTAATTATCAGGTGGAATAAGCTATAGGGTGTCTAATCTTCAGGTCATCCTTTTTTATGTTAGGAAGTATTGATATTATGTTTATGATTTATTTGTGTTATTTGTTTGCACTTATATTATTGATCAATGTGGGAGAGTCTAATGTCTTGTTATTTTTTTATTTTGTCCAACAGCGAGTGACTGAGCAGCTCCGCCGACCGCATGCTGTGAGGTCCTGGTGAACCTGGGTGTGGACAGCACCGACACAACCGCGGCACAACACTACACACACAGACACACACACACACACACACACACACACACACACATACATACACACACACATACACACACACACATACACACGTACATAAACACGTAGCCCCGCAGCCACACACCGAACGCCACCATAACAGACGAAGACAAGGACCTCCAGCCTCACTCCATCATGGAAGGTGACGAGAAGAACAAGAACAAATCTGTAGGAGGTGGAGGAGGAGGGGGAGGAGGAGGAGGGGGTGAAGGAGGAGGAGGAGGGGGAGGCATGGAGATGACCCAGTATGGCCTCAACGGCACGTCGCCCCAGACGCCCAACGACGCGGGCCAAGTGGCCCTGGACGACGAGATGGCCCTCCGCGGCACCTGGAGCAACCACCTCGACTTTATCCTGTCCCTCGTCGGCAATGCTATCGGGATTGGCAACGTGTGGCGCTTCCCTTACCTCTGTTACAAGAACGGCGGAGGTGAGTACTAGAAAGAGATGTGTGTGTTTATTGTACTTGATGAGAGAGAGAGAAGAATTAGTGTGTGTGTGTGTTGGACTTGATAATGAGTGAAAGAGAGAGTTTTTGGACGTGATAAATAAATATAGATATGTCTCAATTAGCGATCCCTTCAGTATGCCATGTCACGCCTCACCTCAGGACAGTTTCACCTTGAGTTGGACCTTGAGGATGATGGAGGTACAGGGTGAACCTCGATCTGCCGTGAAAAATAAATAGCAATTGACCGTTTTTTCGTGTTCTGGGTAAATCGGGAACTGGGCGATGTCAGAGGGCTATGTATAGGAGCCTCTGTGTTTGTGTGTGTGTGTGTGTGTGTGTGTGTGTGTGTGTGCTGCAGGATGTGTATACAAAGAGACACGTGTGCAGGGAGAGAGTTGCACTGCTGTGAGGTGAGGTCATCAGGCTAGACACACTGCTTTATGTTAAATAGTACATCCGTATTAACTCTTCTCTTGTTGGTGAGAATAACAAGATGACTGCTGCCTCACCCACGGCCACTCTCACCCTCACACACGTGTGGTATACGGTGAATATGTATATATATATATATATATATATATATATATATATATATATATATATATATATATATATATATATATATATATACACACACATACACACACACACACACACACTTATTTACATATACACACAAAACTCATTCTCACTTACGCATGCAAACATATACAGACTACACACACACACACACACACACACACACACACACACACACACACACACACACACACACACACACACACACACACACACACACACACACACACACACACACACACACACACACACACACACACACACACACACCACCCACGACCTGGGGGTAAGGTTCTCCACGTGTTAGATCATCGCATCACATAGTATCACGCACCCTCAGACTTCAACCTTCTCACGTGTACAGAAAATTTACACCGTCTCAGAAATGTGAGAGAGAGAGAGAGAGAGAGAGCCAGGGGATGGGGGGGTGGCGGTCAGTAGTGGTGGTGGTGGACGGGTGGAGGAGGTGGTGGTGTGGGTCAGAGGGACGTAAGTGCCGGGAGAGCCAATTGGTGTCTGACACTGAGCTGACGACCTGACTGACGGTTCCTACCCTACTTCCCGCCGACCAGGTTCCTGCCCCTTGGCTTTTCCACCTCCGGACGGCTCTCTTTCCGGTTGCTTGGGCTGTTGTTGTAGGTGTTGGCCGGTCAATAGGTATAGGTAGTTGAGGCTTGGGTTTAGGATATTTGCCGGATGATAAAAGTTCTTACTGTGGACTCTTGTTGATGTTTACCGGATGATAGAGCTCTTGGTATGATATCCTGTTGATGTTTGCCGGATGATAGAGCTCTTGGTATGATATCCTGTTGATGTTTACCGGATGATAGAGCTCTTGGTATGATATCCTGTTGATGTTTGCCGGATGATAGAGCTCTTGGTATGATATCCTGTTGATGATAGCCGGATGATATCTTATTGATGTTGCCTTAACTATCTCTCAAGTTACCCCGAGACTGTACCCTAAAGTGATGGTGTTTATCTTGTTCACATTTAACGTAGATCTTGATGTCTCCTGGATGATGGCTGCACTCTCGCCTGGCCGCCTCCCCAGTCTTCAGGGGTCATTTGTTGGATGTCGTATTTGAATAACGAGTTACCAATACGGAGGCGGCTGAGGCTAACGGAAAATATTGACGCTAACGGAAATATTGAAGTTAACGGAAAATATTGAGGTTTACGGAAAATACTGAACTGACGGAAAATATTGAGGTTAACGGAAATTATTGAGGATAACGGAAAGTTTTAAGCTAACGGAAAATAATGAAGCTAACGGAAAATACTGAAGCTAACGGAAAATACTGAAGTTAACGAAAAATGTTTAGGCTAACGGAAAATATTTAGGCTAGCGGAAAATATTGAATCTAACGGAAAATACTGAAGTTAACGGAAAATACTGAAGCTAACGGAAAATACTGGTGCACTTTGTCTTCTGGCCGCTCTGATTTGTCAACGTTACCAACTGAAGAACATTGCACAGATAAAGGGATCACCTGAAGATTATACACCCTGGTTAAATTTCACTTGAAGATTGTAATACTCTAACGTTACTTAGAGGGGTTGAATTTGGTTAGGTTGGGTTGAGTTTGGTTAGGTTGGGTTGGGTTAGGTTAAATGGGATTTAAATTGACCATTTTTATCAAGTAATGTGGTTTTGACTTTAGGTTGTTGTGGTCTGTTGTGTACGTGGCTCTCGGCTGTACTGGTCTGTTGTGTACGTGGCTCTCGGCTGTACTGGTCTGTTGTGTACGTGGCTCTCGGCTGTACTGGTCTGTTGTGTACGTGGCTCTCGGCTGTACTGGTCTGCTGTGTACCTGGTTCTCGGCTGTAGTGTCTGTTGTGTACGTGGCTCTTGGCTGTACTGATCTACTGTGTACATGGTTCTCGGCTGTACTAGTCTGTTGTGTACGTGGCACTCGGCTGTACCATTACCGCGACATATACGAGATTACTGACATCCTGAGAGACTTAGGATGAGTCAGGAGGGGATATGAGGACTTAAACCTGGATATAACGTGAGAAGGTTAGGTTAGGTCTCTCTCTCTCTCTCTCTCTCTCTCTCTCTCTCTCTCTCTCTCTCTCTCTCTCTCATAAGCACCTGGTCGTAATACCCTAGTGGGCACGTGGCCAAATTGGGCGCGTGTGAAGGGCAGTCGGTGGCAGGTGCAGGAGGCCTACCAGAGCGAGGTACTCTATATTTTTAGACCCCATTCTGGCACACGCACACACACACACACACACACACACACACACTTGCTTATTTTACTGCACTCCTTGACGTCACTAATCCCCCAAGCCTACTTTAATCAACTTAAAAATAACAAAAACACAACAACAAATACACATATAATGGCAGTGTACAGTTATAGCCAATTTTTCCCTTAACACCGTACAATATCTGCTCATCATCTCCTTGTCGTTAATATATGTAATAGGTTCATAGTTGGTGAATGTTGATTTTCATTGTGAATTTCGTCGGAATCATTACATTAAAATGAATAATATTAATGAATAGAATCTGATACAATAAAATCCCATTCTACATTTGTCTCCGTGAACCCTGAAGTAAGTTGTAACATACGTTGCCTCAAAAGCATCTTGGGGATTTTTGTCCACAACTGCACATTCAATTTACCTTTATAATCGAGTCTATTTAGAATCTGAGACGCTGTAAGAGGTTCGACGATGGCTGAGCATAACATCAGAAGTGTATATGGTGTTAAACTCCCTCAGAAAGTATTTTATGAGACAGTGTTAATGGGTTTATACCAGCCTCGACAATAGCGGGTCATTGCTATTCATCGTCGCTGTGAAATTTCGCCCGTAATGATACACCCTTTAGTGAACTCACACACAAGACCACCTCTTAATTGTCCTGAGGGCGGGGTGGTAAGGGAGGAAGGGGGTGGGATAACGGCAGTGAGGAGGAAGGATGGGGAGGGTAGAGGAGTGAAGTATGTATGAGGGAAGGGGGAGGGGGGTAGGAGTGATGTGTCAAGGAAGGGAGAGGTGTCGAGAAGGAGAGAGGTAGCAGGAAGGGGTGACAGGATAGGGGGATTAAGGTGTAATGTGCTCGTGGCTGTATCACATGAAAGATTCTTACCTGAGATAGTGTGATCGATTTTGTGTGTCCGCCTCTAAGCATACATAATTTTCATCCAGTTTCGATCTTGAGGCTGAAAGAGACATTTATTTTTCTTGGTCATTCATGCTATCACAATTATGGACCGATTTTCATGATTTTATTTTATTTACTTATTTTTTGATGGGGGGCAAATTTATGGACACACCAACTAGACACGAAGGAATTGTGGTCAAGATGTGTCAAAGGTCAAGGTTTAAAGTCACCTGGAGTGTAATGACCCCTTTATCCTGAAGCATTAAGTTATAACTTATTGTGATATAGTTACAGGTCTAGTGTATCATAATATACAGTATGAAAGGATATGGTGTTGTACCAGTGCATAACAAGGTATAGTAGTGCAGCTAAAGAATTCCAGTGTACCGTGACATTTTACACAGCTACAGTGGTACAGCTAAATACAGGCCCAACGTATCATAACATTTTACACAGCTACAGTGGTACAGCTAAATACAGGCCCAGTGCACCATAACATAAGTTGGTGGTTATGCAGGTGATGGTGTAATGTAGTGCAGCTGTTCTGCTATTTACGGTTTGGGTTGTGTTGGTGGCAGTGACAAACGACTTGAGCCAGCGGGTATGATTTCCCTATCAGGGAGTCCATGATGTGTGTATTGGCTGCTGTGGGGGAGTGTGAGACTCGCTTTATGCACTCCCTACACTCTCCCACGACTCCCAGTTACTCCCATGGCTCCCAGTTACTTCCATGGCTCCCAGTTACTCCCATGGCTCCCAGTTACTCCCATGGTTTCTAGTTACCCTCCCATGGCTACCAGTTACTCCCATGGTTTCCAGTACTCTCCCATGGCTTACAGTTACTCCCATGGCTCCCAGTTACCCTCTCATGGCTTCCAGTTACTCTACTCTCCCTTTCCTCTACCACATCCCCCTTAATTCTTCCATGTAAATATATATTATGCAGGTAAATACGTGTGTTTCCGGTTAGGTTAATATGGTGCTTAATCCCACGGCTGCCACCATTTGCAGACACTTTAATTTGTAAACAACTCACTATTAATTTGTTTTCTCACTTGGGGCGTTAATATTTACTCGCTGTGTGGATGATATATATTTAATATTGCTTACTTTTTCACCTGATGTATGTTATGTTTATGTAATTAATTATAGAATAGTTTGATGAAGTCAAATTTTAAAAGTTTGTGCTCTCAAGAGAGTTCGTTAAATATAATATTGAATTATAAATGGTTAGTGTCAATATTAGCAAACTTTATTTAGGTTCGTCGTCTGCAAAATGTAAATCATAAGATATAGAAATTAATGCCAGATATTTATTTTTCGACTGTTGACATGGGCATCAAATACATACCCTCGTATCTCAGTGGTTCTCAGGGTAAAGAGGTCAATAAAACACAACCTTACTCACACCACGCATGAGTTGAAGCCTGACAGAACTAATGTGAAGACTTGGGTGATGATATTTTACTTGGTCATCATTTGCCAGTTCATGATAAGGTTGTGTCTGTAATCATCGTTATTGTCTCTCATCATTTATGCTGGAGAGGGGCAGGAAAAGGAGGGATTGGAACTGAATGATAGAGACACGACAAAGGGGGAGGGGTAGTACTGGAGATACATCACAAGAGAGAGGATTGAGTGATATGAGGGTTTGAACACGGTGAGAGATGGATCCTGTAGGAGAAAGGTCTTTGATGGTTTCGTCAACTTGAGGTCTTCCGGGTAGTGTTGTGACCTGAAAGGAAGGAGGAGGAGGAACAGGTAGTGGCAGGAGTAATAGTAGCACCAACAAGAGCAGCGCTGACAGCACCAATAGCAGCAGCAAGAGCAGAAGTAGGGGGACGGGATACGGCCATTAGCGAGGGGGTCTGACCCGGCCGGGGCTGTCACTCATCGCTGGGGTTGCAAGTGTATCGCTCCCGCAACTCTACCTCTATTATTATCAAATTTAAGGTTGTGTGGTCGACCTCAGACGCCGCGGCACGCACCACGGGCCACACACACTCAAGGTGAACTCGTCTGCATCCAGGTGTCAGCGCTTGAGCGAGAGGATTCAAGGGCGGGGTTAAAACACAGGCGAGTGGCGGGTGGCATTAACGTGTCGTGGCTGCGATATCCCGCGTCCGTCCACCACTGCTCTTCCTCTTTGGTGCTGTACTCTTGTGGTGCTGTACTCTTGTGGCGCTGTACTCTTGTGGTGCTGTACTCTTGTGGCACTGTACTCTTGTGGTGCTGTACTCTTGTGGTGCTGTACTCTTGTGGTGCTGTACTCTTGTGGTGTTGTACTCTTGTGGTGCTGTACTCTTGTGGTGCTGTACTCTTGTGGTGCTGTACTCTTGTGGCACTGTACTCTTGTGGCACTTTACTCTTGTGGTGCTGTACTCTTGTGGCACTGTACTCTTGTGGTGCTGTACTGTACTCTTGTGTGCTGTACTCTTGTGCTGGTGCTGCTCTTGTACTCTGTGGTGTGGTGCTGTACTCTTGTGGTGCTGTACTCTTGTGGTGCTGTACTCTTGTGGTGCTGTACTCTCTTGTGGTGCTGTACTCTTGTACTCTCTTGTGGCACTGTACTCTTGTGTGCTGTACTCTTGTGGTGCTGTACTCTTGTGGCACTGTACTCTTGTGGTGCTGTACTCTTGTGGTGCTGTACTCTTGTGGTGCTGTACTCTTGTGGTGCTGTACTCTTGTGGCACTGTACTCTTGTGGCACTGTACTCTTGTGGTGCTGTACTCTTGTGGCACTGTACTCTTGTGGCACTGTACTCTTGTGGTGCTGTACTCTTATGATGCTGTACTCTTGTACTGTACTCTAGTGGTAATAATAATAATAATAATAATAATAATAATTAACAGTTTATTGAAAAAATTCTGCAGCCCGAAGGCTGAAAATATAAATTGGACATAAATGACTTATTACATACATTGGTACTGTACTCTTGTGGTGCTGTAATATTGTAGTGTTGTACTCTTCTGATGCTGTACTTTTATGATGCTGTACTCTTGTGATGCTGTAGTTTCTGGCAGTGCTATACTGTGCTGTGCTATGCTGCTATATTATGGTCCTGGTAGTGAAGATGATCCGAGACTCCGCTGCAGTGCTATTTACCATAAACTTACACTCCCGTCAAGTTCTCCCAGACAGGTTCATTTCCCACGCGCCTCACGCTCCCTGAAAATATTTGGGGTCACATGATAAAAAAAAATATATATATATATACGTGGACTTATATTTTCTATATGTGTGTTTTATCAGGTTTGCACTCGTCTTTTTGGCAGGTTTGGAATATCATGTTTGTATTTTGGTTGTTGTTTTTGTTTTGAATGTTAGTGTGTGTTTGTTTGTTTTTTGGTGAAGAGGTTTTGAAAATTTGTCTTTTTTTGTTGATAAACATTTATATGAGAATGTAATACTGGTGATGACTGTGTGTTTAGTGATACTTTATGCACACACACACACACACACACACACACACACACACACACACACACACACACACACACACACACACACACACACACACTAAAAAATCCGTCTCAATATCTCTTCTTCTCGTCCTTCCTTCCTCCTCCTTTTGTTTTCCACTCCCTCCTTCTCTCTCCTTCCTCCCCTCCTCTCCCTCCTCCAGTAGTCGTCACAGCCCCGGCAGGAGGTCTGGGGTCAGTCTAGTGGTGGAGGGTTCATTGGTGAGCAAGGGCCGGGCTTAACTGATTTACCGTCAAGCCTGTTGCTCTTCCTCCTCCTCCTCCTTCCTACCTGTTGCTTCCACTCTTCGTCTTCTTCTTCTATTCTTATTGGAACGAGTGTGTGTGTGTGTGTGTGTGTGTGTGTGTGTGTCGCAGGATCAACTACCATCACACAGGTACAGCTACTGTGTGTAAAAATCTGTCTTTACCGACAACTTCAAGACTGAGGGCTGAGTCTTTGTTGACATGGGGGGTGGTGAAGGAGGAGGGGGAAGATGGAAAAGGAGAAGGATGGAGATGAAGAGGATGGAAGAAGAGAAGTGGTGGAAAGATAAAGGAGGAGTTGGTTGAGGATGGAGAGGAAAGAAGGCGAGAGGGATGGAGGAGAGAAAGAGAGAGATGTTTGGTTTAAGGAAGAGTATAAGAGATGAATAGATATAATGAAGAAGAGGAACAGAATAAAGGAGATAAAAAAGACAAACAAAACACAAACTAGAAATGTAGAGATTAAAGGCACGTTTCTCTCTCTCTTCTTACTTACGTCATTTGTCTGAAGATTATTATTATTATTATTATTATTATTATTATTATTATTATTATTATTATTATTATTATTATTATTATTATTATGATTGTTAAATTCACTTGTATTCCCTCGTTTATTCTCTCTCTCTCTCTCTCTCTCTCTCTCTCTCTCTCTCTCTTTCTCTTTCTCTTTCTCTTTCTCTCTCTCTCTCTCTTTCTCTCTCTCCCTCTCTCTCACTATCTCCCCCTGCCACCCTTCTCCGTGTACCTTTCCAGGGGCTACACCAAGACCTTCTTTCTAATTACAAAACATTGATCCCCAGCAGGCCAGCCTTTGCCCACCCCCGTTTTCTCTCGCCTGGGGTGGGGCGGGGTGGTGGGTCACAAGAGACACTTCTAATTGTCTCCAGAATACACTCAAAGGGTTCACATGGGCCCCCTGTCCTATAGACCCCAAGCTAACTGGAACTAAGCGTTAGAACTGCTGTCCTTTGTTAATACAGGTATACCCCAGTGCTGATGGGTCCCGATACCTAATGGTTGTGTTAAGTCGGTGTTATAACTGGGGTACCGGATAGTATAAGAAGCTATCCCCAATATGGTAATGTTTTATATATATTGCAATAGTCTTGGACAGATAAATGATTGTAATATAGAGTGAAGACAGAGATAACACTATATGGCGACACAGAATGATATTATAATAATAAAATACTGCCGAGAAAAGTTCACTCTGGTGACAGAAACAAACTAGAGTTGAGATCCTGACCTGGTGATCCCAAACACTTAACGCTGCCGATGTTGTCACCGTGAGGAAGGTCTCGGCTCTGCGTCTCACCTTCCGCGTCATTCATCAGAAGGGAAACAACTGGAACAATGGTGAGGGACACTTTCACTAATGGAAGGGTCCCCGCGCCCCTCACACCCCCCCCACCCCCACTCTCCCCTCATCCCTCCCACGACTGTCGACCAAAAAAAAAACGCGTCTTTAGCGAAGTTGTTTCTACACTTTAAACCGACACCTAAAGACCGACAGAAGACTAACTTGTACTCAGACACAACACAAGGACCGAATTCATTGACATTTAAGGGCGTCTCTCTCTCTCTCTCTCTCTCTCTCTCTCTCTCTCTCTCTCTCTCTCTCTCTCAATGTAAATGACCTGAGTGCTAGGGGAGAGGGTCGTTTCCAGGCAGTTTGATTGGGGGACCTCTCCATTGTAATGTTCCATAGTACAAGCCTTCCTTCCCTCCACCGATGGGCATGAACTGAAAAACAAAACAAAAACAATAATAAATTCTTCAAGTGATACAAACAATAACAATAAATAAATAATAATCACGCCAGAAAATATTAATAACATCATGAGCGGGAGGACGGACACGATCTACCCACATTATCACCGGCTGGAGGTATAATTAATATGGAAATGTTGTGTTGTAAGAAGAGTGGGTAATGGTGGTAGTAGTAGTGGTAGTGATGATGGTAGTAGTGATGGTAGTAGTAGTGGTAGTGATGATGGTAGTAGTAGTAGTGGTAGTGATGATGGTAGTAGTGATGGTAGTAGTAGTGGTAGTGATGATGGTAGTAGTGATGGTAGTAGTGGTAGTGATGATAGTAGTAGTGGTAATGAAGATAATAATGGTGGTAATAGGGGTGGTGGTGGTGGTGGTAATAGTGGTGGTGTTAGTAGGGTAAAAATACTATCTCGTCCCTCAGATAAAGTTTACAATACACTGCTGCAGCTGACAACCTCTGGCCAAGAAACTCCGGAAACACCCGGACTTATGGCGCCGCTCTAATGTGCTTATGATGACTGTGTGTGTGTGTGTGTGTGTGTGTGTGTGTGTGTGTGTGTGTGTGTGTGTGTGTGTTTTGAGTATATCCACAGTATGATTATTTGTCAATAATTACATATATTTACATTACGAAAATAACAATAATTTAGTAGAATAATTGACCTCACCTGTAGTATAATAATTGACAAAGTATAGTCATTAATCAACCTGTACCTGTCTCTCCTCCAGGTGCCTTCTTGATCCCCTACCTCCTGACGGTGTTTTGCTGCGGGGTGCCCACTTTCTTCCTGGAGGTGTCGCTGGGGCAGTTCTTGGGTACTGGCGGCCTTACGGTATGGCGTATCTCCCCTATCTTCAAAGGTAAGTCCTCCCCACTGGCCACTTCTTCCCTCGGCATGGCCACCTCTAGTTTGGGTGGCCATTAGGTAAATAAGGTCAATATAACTATACAATTATCTTTGGTTTATCAGTTTTGTCTCTTGTTTTATCTGTGATTTAATTGGTGGTTTAATTTGGTCGTTTTAGTCGTCAGTTAAATCGGTTTATTCTTATTTTATTTATTCACTTTGTTTTTCAGTAATTAATCTCTACGGGATTCGTTATTATTTTGCTAAGATATTTAATTATTAAGTATTGTATTCATTTATCTAACTAATATATCCGCGTACCTGTCCAACCAATGTATTTATGCACCCAGTTATTCATCTGTTTAGTTTGCCTTATAGAAGACGTAAACACTGTAGACAAATACGGTTATATTTAATTCATTGTGTACATCAAGAGGCTGACAAGTAGCTCCTCAGGATGTTTACAAACTTCACAAACAAACAGTAATTTTAAACTTGAGGGGAACATTGTGGTGGTGGTGGTGGTGGGAGGGACGAGGGAAGGACTAGGGACCGTGTTATTGTGCATAGATTACATTGGTGTTGATTTACATTGGTACCTTGTGAGCGTAAGGGTTGATCTGCTCATAAGGGGAGGGAGGGGGTAGGTGCAGAGGGGTAGAGTTACCTTGGGGTGTAAATTCACATATTCTCTTAAGGAAAATTGTAACTCAGAAACGTAACCTGTTAACTTTTTGGGGGGGGTCTCTCTCTCTCTCTCTCTCTCTCTCTCTCTCACTCAAAGGCGTGGGATTATCCTTGCGTGGACTTAGACTTATCTGGAAGGCGTGGGGATCAATACACGCCCTTACCTCATATATACACGCCCTCACCTCACATGTACACCTTCTTTTTTACCTCATGTGCTGTACACGTCCTTACCACCCATGTACACCTTCCTTTTCGAAGTGATGTCATGGCTTTGTTGAGTTTCCATGAAGTGATAATGAGGTGAGGTGGCTGTGTAGATCAGGTATTATTATTATTATTATTATTATTATTATTATTATTATTATTATTATTTCATATCACTATTGGCTAACACGCAGTAGTAATGAAATGAGGTGATTCTTCATTTATTTTCAGGGTATTGTCATGTCATATCACGTCACTATGAGCCAAGACATGATAGTAATGAGGTGTTGTCACATTGCAGGTGTTGGCTACGGCGCGGCGGTCATGTCAGTGTGGCTCAATATCTACTACATCATCGTGCTGTCCTGGGCTCTCTTCTATTTCTTCATGTCACTCACCTCTCGTAAGTGACCCCCCCCCCGACCCCACTACCACCCCGGCTCTTTTGTTTCCCCCTTTCTTCCTCCTCTGACAGTGTCTTTAGCAGGATTGTTCACTGTTCTTTCTCTTCTTCCTCCTCCTCCTACTACTTTTTCTTCTTCTTCTTCTTCTTCCCCTCCTACTACTACTACTACTACTACTACTACTACTTTTTCTTCTTCCTCCTCCGACTCTTCTTCCTCTTCCTCTTCCTCCGACTCCTCTATCTGATCCTCTACTTTCTCCATGTTTCCTATTTAGTTCGGTCTTCCTCCTCCCCCTCCTGCAACCGCCCCTGCTGGCCAAACTGCTGTAGCGGCAATAACTTCAACTTACTCTAGTACTTACTCTTGCTAAGCTTATGACTAAAGCTTAACTTGAATTTTATTAAGGAGTTTTTTGCTGTATCCGTAATGACTTGCTAAGCTTATCTTTTTAAAGTTTAACTTGCTTTTTTACCTATGTGTGTTATGCTGTATCTATAATTCTTACAAAGCTTATATTTTTAAAGCTTAACTTGACTTTTATCTAGGTATTTTCTGTTGTATCTGTAATTACTTGCTAAGCTTATTACCTTAAAACTGTTACCTGATTCACAATACTCTGCTGTAACTACAATTCCATGCTACGACTATGTTTACAAGTCTGACTGATAACATACTGTATATACCCCTAATTCTCGCATTTTTCGCATTGTTTGTATTTTCCACATTCTTACGTGCGTGTTTTTATGTATTTAGGTACTTAATGTATACAGTGTGTTGATGCATACATTAGTAATTTTCTTTTTCTTCTCGCTAAAGCATTCTGTACCGACTGTGTCTCTGCTACATGACAACTGGGAGGAAGTCGCCTTTTATACAGTACTCTAAGCCACCTTTACTAAACTCCCACACAACAAGAGTTCAAGTGGTTTGTGTGTGTGTGTGTGTGTGTGTGTGTGTGTGTGTGTGTGTGTGTGTGTGTGTGTGTGTGTGTGTGTGAAATATTTACTCTGGGAGGTTTGAGAGTGTGTGAATTTGCTGTAGCGCGTAGGGTGAACAAAATATTACCGTCTAAGTTTATGAAGAGTGATTCTTGTCAAAACTAATGACTAACACACACACACACACCGTCGTGGCCACAGCTCCTCCTCTAGCACGTCTGTCCTGAGAATGTTTAAGCTTGTACACTGATGTTACTCCTGCTGTTGAGGGTACATGTTATAGCGGTGCTTCTCATTAATGACCCTCCTCTCTCTCCTCTCTCTCATCTACCTGTGGATTTCGATTGGAATGACGTCGCCCTCTCACTCTTTCTCTCCCCCTCTCTCTCTCCCTCAGTCAGAACAGGCAGTGAGTATTATTCCTACCGTGTATTATATTAACCATTGATTATGTTTTTTACAATTCAAAGTTATTATTTATTTTCTTTCTATAGAATACTTTAATATAACATAATGCAAGTGTGAATTTGTGATTGTAGGTTGGATTTGTAACTCTCAGTATAGGAAATATTTTTAATCATGAGTTAATATTTTTCTTGCCAGTTATTGTAGAAACATAAGTACTGTTTATACATCAATGTGTCTTGTTACTGGCTCATGTACCCCCTGAAGGTCACTCTCTCCACCTTCTACTTACTCTTATCCCTACCTTAGTGTGTCTCACCTTCCCCACCCTGTGTCTCACCCACCCCTTTGTTTATTCCCCATCTCACCACCTTCCCCTATTCTCCCTCTCACCACGTTTCCCTGTTTCTCTTCTCACCTCCTCCTTTACTCCTCTCCACCACACTCCACTTACAACCTCCCTCCCCTCCACCACACTCCACCTACACCCTCCCTCCCCTCCACCACACTCCACCTACACCCTCCCTCCCCTCCACCACACTTCACCCACCTACACCCTCCCTCCCCTCCACCACCACACCCTCCTCCCTCCACCACTTCACCTACACCTCCCTCCCCTCCACCACACTTCACCTACACCCTCCCTCCCCTCCACCACACTCCACCTACACCCTCCCTCCCCTCCACCACACTTCACCTACACCCTCCATACACAACTAACGTCTTTACACCCCCCGTCTCCCCTAGAGCTGCCGTGGGGGTCGTGCGACAACTGGTGGAACACTGATACTTGCGTGTCGCCGTACGCCCGTAGCAACCTCGAGTGTTGGGGCGAGACCTTCAACAGCACGGCCAATGAGACGTACTGCAGGGTGGGCAACCTCACTCGGGTACACGTGGTTAACCTCACCGACCCCGTCAAAGAGTTCTGGGAGTGAGTGTCTGTCTGCCCTTGTCATTTTGTGTATGAATATATAGTGTATATGTGTATTGTTTTTTTTTTTAAAGATCAAGTCCTTCTGTACATGGCTGACTGCTTCCTCCCTCTTGTTGCCTGGGGAGTCTTGGATAGTCTGTTATGATGGCTGCTCCTCGCCTTTCTCAGCCAAGGTATGAAGTCCTCTCCCCTCTAGTGTCATAACCCAGCCCATGTTTTAATAAGTCAACTCGTGTCATAATATTTCAACACATATCATGACACAGTTGCTTATGTGGACGATCAGTAGTGTAAGTGTACCCTTGAGGGAGCTGTGGTGCAAGTGTGCGTTTAAGGGGGCACTGGTGTAATCGCGTGTTTTGGTCAACAGAAAACGGGCGCTGCAGATTTCGGACGGCATTGATCATCCTGGCACCGTACGCTGGGAGTTGGCCCTGACTCTCCTCGTCGCTTGGATCCTCTGCTACTTCTGTATCTGGAAGGGGGTCAAATGGACTGGCAAGGTGGGTTGTTTTGACCTTATATTTCCTCTAACGAAGATGTCACTGCATCAGGCCAACACCTTGATGTAGAGTTGATAAAAACATTGGTTGAGACCTGTAGTTGGTTTTTTTTTTACTACGAAACGTAACTGTTTTGTGCTTTAAGAATGTTATTTCTTGAATGACAGCCAATGTGAGCCTTTTCGGTGCTAGGACAGTGTGGTTTGAGACACGACTGATGTCTCTGATTCAATGAATGATGACACCTTAAGTGAAAGGAATTTGTAGAAACCATCGGCTCAGTGGCCACTCCTGATGGTACTCGGGAAGGCGTGTGGGCGACTGGGCGAGTTTATCCAGATGTGGTCACTTTATCTCACAGGTATTGATTACATCCTCGCCACATTATGATCAGTGTCACACCATCACTGACAATACCTTTTTTCTGTAAATTACACACTTTCAACATTACAGAAACAGACATTTGGAAATTTTACTGACTAGGTAAACACCATTAGTTGGACGTGTAAATAAAGTGACATTTTATACCTATTTACATGAACGTGACTTTACTCCAAATTTGCACCATTGTAGACTTCAAGTTTAGCTGATACATAAACATATTACAAAATACAGGAAAACACAGTCACCTACAGTCAGGACCTGGTGTTAATGGCAGTCATTTTGAACATACACTATATTATAAATTCTACGTTATATATACTGCGTAGTAATTAAAAAATAATGAAAATTACATCATTCAGTTCCCAATATTAACTTTGTGATCATGTTGTAGTTATTTTTTTGTAATTTCATGAGATAATTCTGTCCTCCATGCCTTTGTTTATGTCGTTGAGTGTTTGAAAGATTGCCCCGTTTGTATGTACAGGTATGTGTGTGTTTGTATGACTTAAGCTGGTCTTTCATTCTTACATCAATGAATTAAGCTGTGTTTCATTCTTTCATCTCTGATTTAAGCTGGTGTTTAATCCATCCATCATTGACTTAAGCTGTTTAATCCTTCCATCAATGACTTAAGGTGATGTTTAATCCTTCCATCAATGACTTAAGGTGATGTTTAATCCTTCCATCAATGACTTAAGCTGATGTTAATCCTTCCATCAATGACTTAAGCTGATGTTTAATCCTTCCATCAATTACTTAAGCTGATGTTTAATCCTTCCATCAATGACTTAAGCTGATGTTTTAATCCTCCATCAAAGACTTAAAATAATGTGTATGAAAGAGAATTGAAGAGGAAATGAAAATGGAGAGATGAGGGGGATTAAGAGAAAAAGAAATAGGAAATGGAGAGAGAGAGATTGAGATTTTGTGGTACAGTACAATATTTTGTAATAATGATCTTCTGTGTACCATCCAACAGTCAGGTGTACTAATTGTTCTACCATCTCCTCTATAGTGTACTAACTGTATTTACTAACTCCCCCATATCATGTACACCTTCCCACCACATGGATTGTATACAGTACTCATCATGTACTAACACACGCACAATAACCTCCTGTTCCTCCTCCTCCCGTAGGTGGTGTACTTCACGGCACTCTTCCCCTACGTTCTCATGTTCATCTTGTTCATCCGTGGTGTGACGCTGCCAGGGGCCATGACGGGGATCCGCTACTACCTTATACCTGACGTGGAGAAGCTCAAGGATGTCACGGTCAGTTGTTGCTCCTTGTTGACGTCTCACTCTCAGCGTTGACTTACTCCTTTGTCATCTTATTACACCATTAGCCAGTTTTATTGGTAACTAAACCAAATTTATATACCTGTTTTATTTTTCACTTGCTAAATATTTTTTGTTCAGAAGCTCAAACTTTTATGGTAAAGAAAATTGTTAGTGTATTAGGGTATGTGTGTCTGTAAAATGTAAATTGGAATAACAGTAATTTGGGACAGAAATTAATGCAACATTTAAAATGCAACTGAAATTAACAGCGAACGTATACAACTATGGGGTACACGTATATTATTCCAAACTAGGATATGAGGTACAGTATATCGAAACATAAAGGCATAATGTATGAATGGTATATTCAGTATACATATTATCACAGCTCTTCTCTTGTTGATGTGGGATGTTACAAAGAGTCACCTTTTGATGGTAATTGTCCCGTAGTTGACCATCTGCAACGGATGAGAATGTCAATGTGTCATTTTACATCTGTGAAGTATAACGTATAATAAATATAGCAGTTCAACCCATGATTGTATCAAATGTATTTCTGCTTACATTTTGTATTGTACACTTTACTTTTTTTTTAAGAATGCACTTGAGGATGATTCTTATTTTGTCCGGTTAATGAACGAGAATGAGTCTCCGAACTGACTTAACCTGAGTGTTTCAGTTAGTGATTTCAACTGGACTCGCCTATCCTGTCTTTCGAGTGAAATATTTATTTGCCTTACCCAACAGGTGTGGGTGGAGGCGGTGTCACAGGTGTTCTGGTCCTATGCACTTGTCCTGGGGTCTCTCATTGCTCTGGGATCCTATAACAAGTTTGATAACAACTGTTACCGGTGAGTTGTCTGCTTAGTGTTAGTTAAAAGAGAGACGCTGTTGTTTACGCAGTATACTCCTTGACAATTTTCTTTGTTAATTAATGGTAAGGTTAATGGAATTGTTGTGATAAGATATACAGTAATCAAGTTGAATTTTGTCACTTCTATTTTCATCACTGGTCTCTCCTCCTGTTCCAGCAGTCTATCAGTATTTACCCCTGAACCCCATCTTTAACACCTTTTCTTGCAAACATCCAACCACAATTATCAAATGCAACAATTAATTTATTTTACCTCAGTACTGTAGAAAGATAGATACAGTGCAATGCAAATTCAGCCACACTGTCAACATGTACTAACTCAGGATCTCCTTTCAGCGACTCCCTCATTTTGTGTACCGTTAATTCGTGCACATCATTTTTCGCTGGGTTCGTCATCTTCTCTGTTGTAGGCTTCATGGCAGAGCAACAGCAGAAAGAGGTAGCAGATGTGGCAGCCTCAGGTCAGTATTCATCTCTACAATTTCGTGCACACCTCAGCATACACTTGATTCCTTAACATTGGATTCCTGATATTCTTCACAAATAAAATTCTTATAAAATGGTTTGATTGTGCACATAACCTCACTGTGTTTGTGAATTAATGTCAATGCACGAAGCCATTACTGTATCTCTTATGTAAATTTAAAAACAGACGAGAAAGATGTTGCTGGAAATAGGTACCTGAAATGTTAACAGTCTTCATGATGGGTTATTAGTGTTAATGAAGAAACATACTGTACTCATTGAATGATATACAGTACAGAGCCAATGTAAAGGGATTTGGGTGTTAAGGGTCATCTCGTGGGTGTGTTAATTGCGACGCTCATTGTCAAGTACAGTACATTAATGATTACTTGAGTGTGTCCTGCTACTTGTCTTCATGTTAACAGTAGTCAAGTGAGAGTGCTAACATTGATAAAGTAATTGAAATGAAAGTTGTTAGTTATTTAGAAAGTATAACAAAATGGGTATCAACAGGACCTGGCCTGGCATTCTTGGCATACCCATCGGCAGTGCTGCAACTACCTGTGTCTCCCCTCTGGTCTTCCCTCTTCTTCCTCATGTTCCTCATGCTGGGACTCGACTCTCAGGTAAGAATCACTCAAGTTTTCCAGAACATCCTTATGAACATTATCTTTCAGGTTTAATATCAAACATGAAATTCAAGTTTACTGTACCCCTCTTAATACAGTACTTGATGGTGCATTAAGAGTATTATTATGTACAGTACTTCAAATTCAGATTAAATTATTATGGGAATTGTAGTAAACCTTGCATATTGTTTAGGCTTCCGAATGAACAAAGGTTTCTTACTTCAGAAGAAACATATACTGTAGTATAAAATTATGCATAAAACTTAACTCCTGTAAACTAGTTAAGTAAACTGTGAGTAAAAGTTGGTTTGTTAGACTGTCTCAATTACCATATACCTGTAATAAATTTTCAAATTTGGGAATATTAGTGTACTGTACTGTAATTGACAGCCAGGTCCTGTGTCACCAGCCTGAAGAGTAATTATTTTAGTCATTAATTTATGATACAGTATTCAATTTTTTATTAGGACTATTTAATACATTTACAGTCATGATGAAAACATGTAAGTTACAGTAATATGATTGTCCCTAGTTCTGCACCATCGAAGGCTTCGTCACAGCTGTGTCTGATGAGTGGCCTAAGTACCTCCGCAAAAATAAGGAGCTCTTCATTGCCGCCATCTGCGTTATCTCTTACTTTGTAGGCTTGTCCTGTGTTACAGAGGTGAGTCTGTGACCATATACTTTAGGTTAAGGTGGAAGAAAACGAAGAAAAATGAAGCTTAATAGGTTTCCTCAACTCTGGTGCAGACTTAAGTCATAATAGTGGTTGAGCAATTTAATATCCTTGTTTCTGCATGTTTACCCATCCACTTGTTCATGGCATGTATATTTTGGTGTAAGTTCAGTAGTGAATACTTTGCAACTAGACTCAACAAGCACTCTGTGTCCTAGGTTTTTAATACATTCAACTTATTTTCAGCTTGCAGTATGAAATGCAATGGAGCTTATGAAATATTCCTGACTTTGTACAGACTGTAGTATAATTTTCAGATTAGTGCACAAGTCCTCTTTAGGAGTCATGATTTTTTATGCCAATACAGTATTTTAAGTTTCCACAAGCTTACATCATGATGATGTTTGTGGGCTTACTGATGCCTTCCCCAGTTGCTCAGAGGCCTTAGTTACATTTTTGTCACTAATATGTCCACATTTCTGGCATCACCACATACACCACATGAAATGGTGAATATACTCCCTAATTTTGTTTTATATAATGTTGTATAAAACATTTGATTTGGAAGGATTTCGTAATGTGTTTATTGCTTTTCCATTGCCATGCACATTTGGTATGCTCCTTCATCACACTCACACCATACAACTGGCAATATGTGGATTTTACTCATTAAGACAACACTTGTTTCTTCAGTAATTTTCTGGAAGTCTTTTGATGTTCCTACAAGAGTCTTCAGCACAAACCCAGCTGATCATACGGCCATTTTCCACACTTACGTGAGTTAGCCATGGCTACCTGATGGCAGCTCTCTATGCTGCATACTTTCTTGCAGCTTCTCTTCAGGTAGTACTTCACTCTAATGCCAATGCATTACCCCATCAAAGAATGGAAATTTCCTAAAGAGGAACACAAAATACCGGTATATGTAGATACATTATTTTATCAGTTTAAATACTTGAAATCTGCATTATTCATATGAGAACTGATCCCACTGGAAAAAAATCCATTGCTTAGTGACCTTGTGATATGGATTTTACTTTCAAAATTAATTCTTAATGTGTGCTTTTCTTGTTTTGTTAAATGAAATGAATAGTAAGCATATACAGTATGAAGGAAATTTTCTAAATGTGTTCAATAATTCTTTATTTATTTTTATTCTATTTCTTCCTTCCAGGGTGGTATGTACGTGTTCCAGGTGCTGGATTCATATGCAGCCTCTGGAATGTGTCTCATCTTCCTTATCATGTTCGAGTGTATAGCTATAGGCTGGGGCTATGGAGCTAACAAGTGGTATGACAATGTTAAGGAAATGATTGGCTATTACCCCTTCTTTTGGTGGAAGTTCTGCTGGAAGTTCATCACTCCTGCCATTTGCTTCGTGAGTTACTCTCTTTTACCTCATGGTTGGGAGGTTCGGGGTCATATAGTATAGTACAGTACTTATAACCAGAACATTTTACATATTACTTTTACTTTTATCCTCTTCGCCACTGATCGGCTCGTTAGCCGCTTGGGCGACCGGTCACGTCTCTTATTACTTTTCCTTTTCATTTATCCTCTTCACCAAAAGATCGGCTCGCTAGCCGCCCGGGTGATCGGTTACATCTCTGTCATGCACTGTTGGCAAATACTGGGCATGCACCGGCTCCTGAATGTACCTGAACCCGCTCCAGTATTGGTCAAATCTTGTCTTGAAAGAGCTCGCACTCGGTGCCGTCACAACACTCTCTGGTAGATTGTTCCAAGAGTTCCAAACTTACTTATGCACTTAAAGACCTTAGTTGTTGAAATTTAGTAACTAGGAAAGTATGGAATTTGCAGAAAAGGACGTTTGAAAGAATTATTGAGGAAAAAAGGTGGTTTCATTAGATGATGGATGGACTAATGAGGTAGTATAAGAACACTAAATAGTACAGATATGGGAAAGTTAAAAAGATCAAATGAATGAGGCATGAATGAGTTGTTGATTTTGAGAGGTGCATGAAAAAAGAAAAAAAGGTGGGCAGGCCGAGTGATGGAATAAAGATTATGTCAGTAAGTAGTGGTTTGGAATGCAGAGAATTAAACCATGACTGTGGGGTGTGGGATGACTGTTGTGACCACCCCGCTATATGATGTTCCAGTTCAATGAAAAACTCATAAAAGGTTATTAACTGGGAATTTGGGAAGTGTGTGTAATAATTAATTCTTTACAGTTCAGTAAATTATAGAAAAGTTTTAAAATGGAAGATAATTTTTCCAGATCAATTTATGTAGAGTACAGGACATATGTGATTTAGATAAATGATAAATTAGGTCAAACTGACATATTTTTTATTCTTATTTTCTATTTATCATTTTACCACTTATCAACTTACTAGGCATTAACGGTTGGTCTGTTTTTTGTCACAGTACTTTGTTATAGGAAAGCTGTTTCTTTTTAACATTGGAATAAGAGCTGTGAGTCATTGGAATAACCTGCCAAAAATGTTGTGGTGGCAAAGTGTGAGCTGATTTAAGACAAGACTTTACCAACGCTAACGCAGGTTCAGAAACTTTCTTCAGCTAGTGCATGCCCAGTACTTGCCAACATAACGTAACAGACATGTCCAACCTGATCAGTGGCAAAGAGGAAAAGTATAAAAAGACTGTTGAATGTTGTCTAGAGTTTATTTGGAAGAAAAAAATGTATCATCTGAGAGAGAATAGTATTGTACCAAGTGGTTGATTTAGTGTAAATGTGGATGTATTTCTGAGTAGTATCGGGGTACTAAGACAATGTATACTGTATATGGACGAAGCAGTAGATGTTATGTGAAAGATGTAGGTGAATATAGTATGTCAGGTTAAATCTTGATGACATATGGAAGAGAGACGATGTTTGTGTTGGACATTGATTTTTTTTTAAATACCCCGGTAACTCAGATAATAAACTTCAATATATGTTATATTGTACAGGAAGATTTTGAGTGACTTCAAACAATGACAAAACTCCCATGTACTGTATGAGAAAAAGGGGAAATATCTCAGTAATGTTAGCTTGTTTGTGAAAGATTTAGGAGTTAAAAATTAATTCAAATGTTTAATATTCTCATCAGTGGTATTGAGTGAAGGACGTTTTTTTAGTCACTCTGATGTAACACAAGATAAGACATTCATAGTGTGTACAAATAAATTAATACTCTTACTGTATATTGATTGTTGGTTTTATTATGTCTTAACACAAATTAGCATAGAAATTTGTCAAAATTCCTCTGGAGTTTAAGTTTTGTCATTACCTGTAATGGTGTCTTCTTCCCTGCAGTGTGTGTTCATGTTCAATGTGGTGATGTGGTCTCCCCCGAAGTATGTGGACTATGAATTCCCAGTTTGGACCCATTTCGTCGGCTGGCTAATGGCGTTGTCCTCAATGACCTGTATTCCAGGATATGCAATCTACAAATTCGTCACCACACCTCACCCTGGAACCTGGAAAGAGGTGAGGACTGATATTGTACTACATGCCTATTGACATACAGTATATGGTATCTGTCAATATATTACTATCATTATACCATGTCCACTTTCTTCCATATGTGGCAAGGCGCTGTGCCATCACTTAACTGTGCCTTGTCTGTCTTGCAGAGATTAATATCTATCACGCGACCAGAGATTGACTTAAATGCTTTGAAGAACAAGTACAGAAGTACCCCAGAGGAGGCCACTGCAGTGTAGATGTTCACTCGTGTCTACCATACATCCACACCAACATCCACTCTTTCACTATGGTATGGTATTACCTGGCAGGGACAGCCCGAGGTAGAGAGAAGACACCAGACTGGTGCTATATAACCTGATGGGAATAAACAGCAGACACAGAGCCTGGCCAGCCTCTTGACTATGCCCACTTAGGCAGGGCACCATCACAGAAGATGGTTACAGCTGCATAGCAATGTGTACTTTACTGAAGGCTAATTCATAGATTTATTTCATGTGCACTTGATTATTTTAGTATCTTGTACGTATTTATAAATTTGAATTCTACATTGTTTTCTTATATTTGATTAGTTTGTGATTAAAACCAGCAGCAAAATAAACTCAGTAAAGCTGAACAAATGTAACAAATGTCACGTTAATATATTTAGAGACATGACTAGGGATGGAGCTAGTCAAAAATTTGCTTATGTCATGAACATTGTGGGTATTTATCCCTCTCTTGGCTCTCAATACACTTTTCCAGAATGCGCTATGACTGCTCTGTTAACGCAGCTGATCACTTTATCACACATCATATGATTTTTTATAGCTCACTTGATGATGCTATTTAACCTACTCTGTGGCATTATTATAGCTCAGTTTGTGATGTTTTAATATGGCCTGGGCTTTATTTGTGGCTTAGCTGAGATGGCTGTCTGACACTTCAGTTATATGTATGTCAGGACTGCTTTTTATTGATATGGAGACATACAGCACCACACCTGGAAATCACTAAGAAGGTTAATGATTATAGGTAAAAAAAATCATATCTTGAGTACCATGAGATATCCAGAAGAATTTATAAACGATTGAAAGATATGAGGCTAGAGATTATTTCATGATGTGAATGTTAAAATGAGTTGAAAAACTTATTAGAAGTCATTTACAGAAATTTTAACTACATATTTTCACTCTTTTAAAGGATTTAGATGTAGCAATTCATTTTTTCAGTGCTTGTGAAAAAACTTGCTAAAATCCTGACATACATTGAATTCAAATAGTCTTAGTCTTAGCTTTTGTTGATGGGTTTAGAGGACATCACAAGATTTTCAACTGACACTTAGGCCAGTAATGTGCAGTATTGATGTTTGTAAGATGTTTTTAACCTAAAAGCAATATGTTTCTCTCGTGACAACTGTATATTGATGTTGACAATTATCAGACTAACTGTAGCTGCACTCGAGAAGTTCCTCAGCAGTCCTAGTGACTGACTAATGTTGATGAAAGATGAGACATTTATATTTCAAGAGTATAACTATTTGTCTTGCTCACCAGAGGTCAGTGATGGAGAGCCTAAAGCCTGAGTTTACAATGGAAGAATTCAATAGCATGTTACAAAGTTTGACAGCGATCAACCATCAGTAGTGAGTGATAATGTGGACTGCCGAGGCACTCTTCAAATGCAACTCCAGTAAGATTAATTTGTGAAGGGCTTCCAAATTGTCTTCCATATTTTAGAACACTTCTTTAACATATCAAAAAGGTAGGTAATATTAGTAGAAGTACGAGTGAAGATTCTTTAATCTTGTCATTGTAGTAAAATCCTATAGGGTAGATTTTAGCTTGTTTTGGGACCAAGGTATTTAATGCCGACTGGGTCTTCCAAATGTTAAAAATTGTAAGTGACTTGATACTTGATTATGGACCTTGAATGTCCCTACAGTAAGGTATTTTAGTATATTATCACAAGGGAAATTGTGACCTTATTTGAGTAGTAACTATGAATCATCATATAGCATTGTCTTCCATGTTGTTGGTCCTGTCTTCACATAGAACACAGTAGAATGTATGCGAGCAATAACATAACATGTTTTTGCAGTTTATCCCCTTTATCTACCTACACATTTACTTCAAACTCCCCAATTCAGGACCTGGTAAGAACCTTAGACAAACTACTCCTTTATTTCTTTCTTTGTTAAAATTGTAGGTATTTTCATCTTTAGGTCATACTAGGCCATAATTGGGAAGTTTTTATCCTCTTGGTGAACAGCTCTTTAAGGTTTTAGCCAATGAGAAGTCGTCATTTATGAATCTGGATCACAACTGCCAATAAGGTGATGGTTCTCTCGGAGCCTTGCGTGCCCCACCATTCAACCATCCCTCCAGCCAATCAGCGCACGAGTAGGAGTGAGACACGCCTTGCTCTGGCCCCGCCCTTTTTTCTCAATGTCCTTTTCTGATTGGCTGAAACTGAGCAATTTTGTAAATTACATATGACAACCAAATTTAAAATAAGTAATGAATGTATGTATTGCCAGTAAGTTGAATTGTGTACATGTTATATATGTTAAGATAATGTTTTGCACCGACTCGTTAAAAATACTGAGTATCTATTATATTATAAGAATTTAGTGCTTAAGAATATGTTTTTCTTCATTGTGAGTGTGTGAACTTCGTTGTAAAACTTTGATGTTAGGCGATGCATGTACAGAAATATATGTAAATTCTTGTCATATAGAGATTTAATTGTTTAAATGTTGTGATTTACATATCTCTTCAACACAGGTAACATCATTGTGAGTACAAAGTTCAGTGTTCCATAAAAAAACAACTTTTGAATATTTGTACAGGTAGGAACCCTGTGTAGGAGATATAAGAAGAACCATCAGACCTAAAGTATATAGTTGGGCCTCACACATGTAAACATCTTTTCAGGATATAGTGAGCAACTGATTGCTTTGTTATTTTAGGTTCTTTGTGGGTGGTTATTTTTTATGATCATTAAGCTGTCATAAAATGAATACCTATTTATAAAAGAAACTTTTAAAAATACTCAGTCAGTATGTCCACCGTTATGGGTTTGGGGTTGCTTCTATCCTCTTTATAGATGAATCAAGCTGGTGTAACACAAGGGGAAGTTACATTTATTAAACAGGCATCATAATGTGGCTTCAGAAGACATTTTAACACAAACATGTGAATTGCACAGAAACACTTACAAGCACATTAATATTCTTACATTCAAAATCACCCCACATACATATGAACATTATATATACAGTATATATATACAGTATATATATGATTGTGTTCTACCATTCAGACATCTTATAGCTTTGGCATCTATATGAACAGTGATTTGTACACTTTAGGAATTATCTTGTTCATTCCTTTACTTTCTGTGGCTTTACCATATCTGATTAAGTACATGAAAATGTAATACTTAATCTTTGAAATAAAA
The DNA here is from genome assembly GCF_018991925.1 of Homarus americanus. Taxonomy (NCBI): domain Eukaryota; kingdom Metazoa; phylum Arthropoda; class Malacostraca; order Decapoda; family Nephropidae; genus Homarus; species Homarus americanus. The sequence goes on along the minus strand of NW_024742238.1, from coordinate 6,329,278 downwards.
ATATAAAAAAGCATCAGTGATTGGTTTTTTACTCAAAAACCAACTCAAGATGAAGAAAATAATCTAGCCCTAGATTATGGTGTTGATAAACAGAGAGAATGTTTTGAATACAACTTGTTAGGAGACATTGACAAACTACACCCATTGTTTTTCTTTCAGACAACTCAAGAAGCAAGGTCAACTTCTAGAACAAACATATCATAATAGCTTAGATGCTTCAGGCAAGTCTGGCAGCCATATAGCAAGAAAGGAACTCCAGCATTTGTATAGTTTTGTTTTAATTCTTCTTTGGGTGGTTAATCCATCTGAGTTACATGTGTATGATATGTATTTGTCTGAACAAGTACATTTCATATATAAACAGAGAAATATAAATTATGCAAGACTTGTGAATTTGATACAACTGGCTCACATGGTCGAAAACAACGTAGCACAAGATTTGGCATAGTAAGAAACTTATAGGTTTCAGAACTTTTAAAGGTTAATTTTCAAGATTCCAGATTCAAATGCAATGTCTCAAGGTTTGTTTCTGCATTCAGAAAAGTGTACCTTGAAAAAAGAATAAATGATTAGAGAGGAAAATAGTCCTACCCACCACTCACTGCACTCCCCTTGCAAGCTCTATATATTCACCCTTTATTCATATTCCCTACTCACCACTCAGGTTCACTCAGCACATCCTATTCTGCACATTCGCCACCACTCATTACATAACCCAACAACTGTTGTCCTTGCACTGATCATCCAGACGACACCGCCAACAGACTACTGACTACATGTAAACACAGCATCTTGTGGTGGTCAAGAAGTCGGCAGCATCTAAGAAAACTGTATCAACAACAAATATGCCAAGCACTTGCTCAGTTTTTGGGTGTTTAACACAAATTAAAAATAGAAGTGATGTAAATTTCCATCGCTTTTCGAAGGATGATGAACTGAGACGAAGATGGATTCACTTGTGCAGGAGGAAATACTGTACAGTACTTATAAATGCTGAAAATGCCCTAAAATGCAGCTTGCATTTTGAGGCCAGAGTTTGAAAACTTAAAAAATATAAACTGCTTGGACTATCAGCGCTAAGAAGACTTGTAATGATTAAGAATGGAACAATACCAACATTACAAGTGCCATGTTTAAAAGATAAGCCTATATTATTTCAAGTAAAGGTGGAGGAGATAGTCAGCACCAGAAATAACATATGGATTTGAACCAAAATTTCTGGAGATACTATGTCTTGGGCATTTTTTTTTTTTTTTTGCTGGGATTAGCCCACCCGGGCACAGGTAACTGACCCACATCGGGGCCTGGGGGGCGAAAATGTAATAATAATAAAGAACCATAAAGGAATGTAAAAATGAAAAAAAAAAAACATGTGAGAAACAATATACGGTATGTATGTTATGTTGTCAATAGTAAGAGAAACAATTGAGACTTGAGACCCTGCAATTGTGTGTAAATGAGGCAGAAGTCAGATCAGCAACCTGGGACTTGGTCACAATTTTCGTGATGCTATATGGCAGCAGGGTCTACCATTAGACAACACATTATGCTTCCAATATCTTCCCAGGTGGTAGTACCTTGTGGGGTATGAGATGTTTTGGTTCACACTCAGGATGGAATGGAGAAAGGAAACTCACAATGTGCTCTCTATATACATGTTGTATTGGATGTACAATGCAGCTTGGTGCTGGGAAGGCAGCATGGTTACAAGCGTGATGTAGAGAGAGCTGGTTGGTGAGGACGCTCAGAGAAGGACAGCTTGTGGGTCGCCATGCTCGCCAGCGGGAGAGAGGACCGCCAGGCAGGCGGAGGTGTTGCTGGCTGGTTGGTGTAGGTAGAAAGAGAGACAGATCACCACGAGGTCAGGTCTTAAATAGCGGGGGTAGGCGTGGCTTAGCAGTTGACCCCCGCTCCGTGGTGTATGGCGGCGCTGGTTGACCTAGACCACGAGGCATACACTGGGGAATTGGTGGGGTCGGCTAGGCAGCGACAAACAGCGTTTGTAGGGGAGAATTCCACTACAATACTCCCCCTTCCCTCCAGGCTGTGTAGGAGACTTGTTGTCTGCAGAGTTGCATAGCACATGTGAGGCAGAACGGGCGGTGCATGCCTCATGTGAGACAACGGCGATGGCGTGGATGAGCCGGTCGCTGGGGACAACTGTCTAGATACACAATATCTGTGGGAGTAGAGAGGGAGAATAAGGGTGTGTGGAGGCGATGAATTTTGTGCTTCCCTCACGGCAGGTACCGAGTCGTCAGATGCGCCTGCTGGGGTGTGTGGGCCTGGGTCAGGAGCAGGGGCTGCGTCAGCAGAAACGGATGAGGGCTCGTGACAGCAGCTGGGTCCACGACAGCAGCAGGGTGCAGGACATTAGCAGGGAGTACCTGGGGGAGAAAAGAGGGGTGTGTGTGTCCGCACTCAGGAACAGAGGCCGCATCAAGGGCGGCAGGGGTTACTGCTGGGCCGGGGTCGGCGTCTGAGGCAGGACGGGTGTGCTGGGGTCGGTAGGACGTGGTGCTTGGGGCAGGAAGAGGAGCTGGTGTCTGCTTAGAGTAGCAGAGCTGCTCTAGGGTGTCTAACCTGCGGTGTAGAGACAGTAGCTGTAGAGCCGATGAGAGCTGCTTCTGGGTGGATAAGCCAGTCTTCCATGTTGCTTGAAGACTGGGAGCGTGATCAGTTTCTCCTCCATCCTGTGTGAGTGCGAATCTCCGGGAGTCACCATTTGTGGGGTATGAAATTGTTTGGTTCATACTCAGGATGGGATGGAGAAAGGAAACTCACGATGTGCTCTCTATATACATGTTGTATTGGATGTACAATGCAGCTTGGTGCTGGGAAGGCAGCATGGTTACAAGCGTGATGTAGAGAGAGCTGGTTGGTGAGGACGCTCAGAGAAGGACAGCTTGTGGGTCGCCATGCTCGCCAGCGGGAAAGAGGACCGCCAGGCAGGCGGAGGAGGAGCGAGGACCGCCAGGGAGGCGGAGGTGTTGCTGGCTGGTTGGTGTAGGTAGAAGGAGAGGCATACACTGGGGAATTGGTGGGGTCGGCTAGGCAGCGACAAACAGCGTTTGTAGGGGAGAATTCCACTACAACCTCCCTGTTTGGTAGCTGTTTACTACCTTCTACCTGTAATGCTTCATTTGGTAGACACTTAGGCCCCAGGGCTCGCACTATCGCTTTTACTTCGTCTTTCGTGGCCATAAAACATACCAGCCCGATCCATGTTCGATCCGTGCGGCTTTTGTCACATCTCCCCCCCCCCCAAAAAAAGAAAATACATTACATAATAGTAAGCTAACAAGGAGATACAATATTGTAAATAGTTTTGAATTTTACGTGTTTGTGGCATAGGCAGCACTTATATATATATATATATATATATATATATATATATATATATATATATATATATATATATATATATATATATATATATCATTATATAATAACTGACTGGATAAGCACTGCCACCGCTCTGCCACAATGGCGATGAAAAAGCATTTCTTGATGAATAGTTTTTGCGGAAAATTTCATGGGTGTAACGATATAAAAACAAATTCATTAAACCTGATTTATGGAATTTAATAAAAATTAAGTTAAAGTAATTTAGGTTTGTATCGTTTCATAATGTGAAAAACAGCCTTCATAAAATACTCTCATTTGATTATCCTTATTTATAAACTTAGTCCCCGCTGTAAAGCTGGGCAAGTCACGTAATTCGCTAATGTTCACTTTATCGATAGTACGCCCATCCTTCAACAAATATTATAGCCATTTGATTCATTTAACTTTGCCTAGGTATAGAACATACAAAATTGAAATCATAGAGACTAATTAAACGAATATTGACAAGTTGGTTAGCTTGGAGTTGACTTGTAGTACAAACTATGTTTCTGAAACTTCCGCAATGTGTCAAGGTGACCCCAATCAACACTTGACGTCAAAGGTGACGCCCCACTGCACGTTTAGGAACACAGTTATCTCAGGAAAAAGGTGTGAACATCCTGCTGGTGCAACGCAACCACAAGGCAGAAGCTACACCGCCGCAGGAAACCGCAACATTTTCACTATCATCGTAACATACATCTTCACGGTATTGCTGTTTCTTGTTATATGAGGAAAAATAGTTCACTTATGGTGTCTCCAGTGAAGTTATTGTGTGTATTTTTTTTCGTAAAACCTGTCTTACAAGTGCTTATTAGATGAATTGCTAGTTACTGCATTTTCAGCAAAATTGGTGTCAACAGTCGCTGTCGCCAAATTTGGCGCATCAACCAAGATGCGTCTTCTGAATTATCTCCCAAACAACCAACATTGATTGATAGTTCCACATGAAAGTAGTACTCGTTAAACTTTGAGTTGAATTTTCACCCTACGGCTTGTAAATCGCGTTAGTTTGATACCCAGTGACTGAAGGAGATAGATCAGTTCCTCCATGTGGATCCTTCCAACCTGGTGGTTACTGGACAAAACTGAAGGAGCGTAAGCATTAAGCATTGGCGGATCCAGGAGGAAGGTGTTTAATTGCCAGATTGTCTCCTCTTCATAGCATCAACCCTCTCCCAATCACCCCTTTCAGCTACAGTTATTTGTTTGAAAGCATTACTGTTAACTGACTTACGAGATAAACAAAAAACATCTTTAAAGTGGCCCACACAACACTCCGAAAGGCGCCGCATTGATTGATGGAAGGGATAACCTGAAGAGTAAGTAGCTCCCATCCTTTTCGCATTATAAGATAAACCACTAATGCTAAACTAATCAAACCTAACTACCCAAGTACTGTAAGGGAGTTTAATCTTAAAGTGAAATAAGTTAGAGGCTTATCTTCAGGTGATCCGACGGAATTTACAGGTTTTGATATTGTTATAGGGCGTGCAATAACTCTAGGCTACACTGGATAAGGTGCTATATTAACTGAGTTTATACTTAGCAGCTGTTTGGCGGCACCACACAGACGCCGGAGGAAGGGGGATTAAAAATGAACATAGTGAGCCATCTTCCTGACCTAGGCCTAGAGTATAGAATCCTTGACGATGCCCATCTGGACGATCGTCTTTGTGTCAATTTTGCCATCCCACTTAGACGAATAGGTTAGGTTAAATAGTTCACGTGGGAAAAATCGTCTATTTAAGTCTTAAGAATTGCTTAAGTAGCATGTGCCCGCACAGAAGTATGAACTGGAATATAACAAGCTCCTACGTGTGATCACATTTTCAAGGGTACAGAGGTGATTTTTTAAAGCTCTTGTACTATTACTTTTATCCTCTTCGCCACTGATCGGCTTGTTAGCCGCTTGGGCGATCGGTCACGTCTCTGATTACTTTTCCGTTTCATGTTAAGCTTGTATTTATCTGCAGCGTCTTTGTTAGATAGTACTGCAGAATGGAATATAAGACGCATAATTAAGATACTCCACTTGCATAATCTGAGTCCTACCTGGTGTACCGATAACTTGATTTTGTGAAAATAGAGGAATGAGCTGATATTGTGTTAAGCGGATAAGAATGGGCAGTAAAGGGATTGATTGATTGATACGTTTATTGAGATACAAAAAAACATTAATACATCTCAAAGGGATGAAGTGACATAAGTCATCCTCACCCCAGTCCAGGAATGTCCCTCTCAGGACTCACATAAATCCCTAATATTTCATATAATTAGTTATAATACATAGTTATATTCTAGATGCAAAATTTCTATATTTCTTTAATATTTCATCTATTTTCCCATTTCCAAACATTCATAGTAAAGGGATAAATGGGAGTGTGGGACAAGTGTTGCAATCGGGGAGAAATAAACTGAAGAGTTGCTGAATGCCTTAGATTCTGGATGCGAGAATATGGAAGCAGTGGAACGTTTTACTGTCTTAAGGAAATCTACATTGAGGCAAGTAACGAGAGTATTATGCTTATGCGAATCAGGTGAAAAGGAGATTCTGGACTACTTATTCTGCCAACTGGCTCTAGAAGTAAACAGTAACGCCACTGTTCCTTGACAATCTTTTTCTCCCTCCGATAGTGACTGATAGTCACATGTTTATCTGGATGTCACCACACTGATGCTGAGCCTCAGTGCGTTTCCGCTTGTCTTCAAAATGTGAGTGTTTTGAGATGATAAAATAACATTGACGTCACTTCCTCGCTGTACCAGACACTCCCCCCTCGCTGACGTTCTGAGCAAGGCAGTGTAAAGAGGGAGGTTCTCTGATACTGCTGTAGGTTGACGAGAGGAACAGCTTCTTGTGTTTGGTTGCGTTCTGTGTTGAGAACTCTGTTTACCGTCATACGTTGTGAGAGAACCTAAGTGACTATGGTTAAATAATATTACAGGGTGTGGGTGAACTGTAGACGTTATATCAATGTGGGGAACTATAGACATTTTAATATAGTGTGAGGAGTTTTTAAGCGTCGCAACATGGTGTGGGAAATTTATAGACGCCACAACATGGTGTGGGGGTACTCTAAACGTTATAATACCCCTGTATGTATGGTGGCATAATAGACGCCATAACAGTGGGGAACTAAAAACGTCGTAGCACGGTGCGGGGAACTACAAATAACACAATGTGGTATATATATATATATATATATGCAAGTAAATCACTGTAGGTGCGCGTGATCTAGGTATATGCTGATAACCACAAGGAAAGAAGAAAACACGAAGTTCCCAAGCGCTTTCGTGTAATTCACATCTTCAGGGGTGAGTACAGACTGTACTGTACAGTGTACTCACCCCTGAAGATGTGAATTACACGAAAGCGCTTGGGAACTTCGTGTTTTCTTCTTTCCTTGTGGTTATCAGCATAAGGAGATATTATTGTGTGTACGAGGCTGTTGACACCTGCGGCAGGAGGAAAGGGGGTGTAAAATTGTGGTTCTTGCCCATCCCACTCTCTCACTACTCACCCACAGTGCAGTTCATGTAGTTTTATCTTTCTTCCTCCATTCAATGGTACTCGTTGGCTCACACCCTGGTGTCGTAAGCTCCTATATTTGTACCTTAACTTCTTCCCCTTATCTCAGGAATGAGGAAACGCCTATAGTCACGGAAGAGTAGCTGCCAGCACATGTGTTCTTACATCTTCATTTAATGTCAAGGCCAAAATTCGCTCCATCTGCATGATTTGTTTATTGCAAATAATCACGATGTAAAGTAACTAAAGTAGAAAAAATCCAATGCAAATGGAAACATTAATCATGCGTTACACCAAGTACAAAAGATAAAAAAAATGGCTTAGAGTCAACAATACTACGACACAAAACAAAGTTGCGTAGTCTCAATCAGTCAGTTAATAACTCAGGGAAGATGTTCATAGAGCTGGCTAAGGCGGCTAAAAATACAAGAGAGCATACACAACCTAGCAAGCCACACTTCCCGCTCATGAGTCATGCGCTCTTAAAAATTTTGCCAGGTTCTGCTCATCTTTGATGATACGTGGCCAAACAGTAGTGCTATTTGTCACTGCTGTACTATATAATAGATCCTTGAATATTGAAGTACAAAGGTACTCTAGCACTATTAAAAGACGTCTCTTGTATATTAACCGGCATTAAGGCCCCTTTTAATCAAAATAATAATTTCTGCAACATGATATTCATTGTTATAAATATATATATATATATATATATATATATATATATATATATATATATATATATATATATATATATATATATAATTTACGTTAATCTAAGCGTGAGTATACGATAATTTAACTGAATTTCGTGAGTTAACAAAAATGCGACGACTCACTAGATAAGATTCTACATATCCTTCACTTTAGGGGTCAACGGGTTAAGAGATCACGAAGATCATTAAAATGCAGAAATACATCTGAGGCTTGCAACTTGGTCCGCCTCTGCTAACTGGCTTAATTTATCTTGTTTATTAATTTATATTTGTGGTTTACTCTCTCTCTCTCTCTCTCTCTCTCTCTCTCTCTCTCTCTCTCTATATATATATATATATATATATATATATATATATATATATATATATATATATATATACATACAGCCTGTTTTTCGTGATCTTAAAATCTTTGGGGATATTACAGTATATTTATAATTGATAATGCAAATTATCGATCATCCTGCCTGAATACCTATATACAGTACTGTACATTAATATATAGCATACGTATGTAGTTGGAAAAAAATTATATATTATTGGAATATTATAAGAATAAATTTGATCGCAAACACAGTCATTATGTTGTAGTGGTAAATTTCGGGAGAAATCCAAAACTAATAGAACCAAGAATTCCCAAATAAACATTCAAAATATATGGTTCATCCATGACATCACAAGTATAAATTATACCTTATAGAGGATCAGAAACATTAACACATCGTAGTTGGATCGTTTTCAAAGCTAAAGTCTGATCTTCTTTAGTTTGTCATTCCCGATTCTCTCTTAATGTTGTGTCGTTTATGCGTCAATAATAGAGGTGGAGTGGGCTGTAACTTTGCGTTGTGACAGCCTGATCATGGGTGGTGTTTATTGAAATTTCTTGTGTAATTAGAAGACACAAGGATAAACCTTAGAACAATGGCGTCAGCCTCCAGTTTAGCTTCAAAGCTGAAGAAGAAGGCTGTGAGGGTGAAACATCAAAAAGTGAAGCTGTTCAGGGCGAACGAACCCTTCCTCTCCGTGTTCATGTGGGGGGTAAACCACACGGTAAGTATATAATCTGTACTTTAATTCACTTGACACTGTCTTTTAGTATCGATTTGCATATCTGTAATGTCATCTCTCGCCTTGTGTAACGTGTTATTAACAATCTCGTTTTGCAGGGCCCACCACCAAGCAGCAGTGTTCTGAATTTTGCTTGTAAATTCCTGAGTATTATGTCTTAATTATAGTGTTGTAAGGATAATCAGAAACCCTGAGCATTACCGGGTATTGGCGGTGCAGTTAGAGAATTTAGGATTATGGCAAATATGTGGTTGCTTGGCTTCTGAAATCCAGCATGAAGTGTTTTGACTTTTCTCCTCTGAAACACCCAAATGTAATTACAGTACACTTCTATGAAAGTGAAAATCAGAATTTTAACAGTTAAAGAAATCAGAAGGTTCCTAAAAGGTGGTGCCATGCACAACAGTTTTACAGTTTATAAATTATAAGCAAAATTTTGGGGGTCCGACTAATTACCCAAATGTAGCCAAATATAGCCGGAATGAAGTCAAATAATGGTCCTAGATGAATAAATCGGACTGCCAATCACTTCTCGACTAGTATTTGGTGTCACAAAGTCACAAAAAATTGGTAAACTTAATTTAATCTGAGTTAATAGATCAAGTGCATGTACCTAACCCAACCTAATCTAATCTAATCTAACCTAACCTAACCTAACCTAACCTAACCTAACCTAACCCAACCCAACTCAGATTAAATTAAGTTTACCAATTTTTTTTTACTTTATGACACCAAATAATAATCGAGAAGCGATTCACAGCCCGAATTACGCTTGTACGACCATTATTTGACTTCATTGCGGCTACATTTGGGTAATTCCTCGCTCCGTCGGTACGTGCACTTGATCTATTAACTCAGATTAAAGTAAGTTTTCCAATTTTTTGTGACTTTGTGACACCAAATACTAGTCGAGAAGTAATTGGCAGTCTGATTTATTCATCTAGGACCATTATTTGACTTCATTGCGGCTACATTTGGGTACATTTGGGTAATTAGTCGGACCGAAATTTTGGCTTTGACAGATTACCTATACGTATGGGTAAAGGTGTTTAGGACTAGTTTCATGGGTGAAGTTTTCCTTGTGCACTGGTCTTTCTCTCGCTGTTATTAATTTGTATTTCGTAATGTTAAGACAATTCAAAGACATTTTTCTTTTATGATAATTCTACCGGAAATTAAGGATAACCGAGATGTTAATTTTTCAAGAGGTAAAGGTGTAGATAACGGCTACCACCAGAAGTTATTTGTTGATTGCTTTTATATTTGCTGTACTTATTGTTTTGATGATTTTAAGTATATTAAAAGAAACGACAATTTTCTATCCCACTTCACAATGCTTCTCCCGGTACCATTTTTGTTGTTTACCTCGCTGAATCCCTCTTCAAGAGATGTTTCCTATAAATGATGGTGAACACTTCCACTTATTCCTCCTCGCCATTGCTGATTTATATCAACCTCAATATTAACTTGATAATGCATAGAACCTAATAGAACCTGACCTAACATACCTAACCTATGGGTATGTTATGTCAGGTTGTATTAGGTTCTATGCATTGTCGTTTTCATTTTTGTGTTTAATATCATGATATTAGTGTGTAGAAAATATTTAAACCAATTCGGACAATTCCTTCTGGTGGTAGCCGTTATCTACGCCTTTACTTTTCAATATTATTATTAACGTGGGGGATTCATCGGTGATTGCATGTATTTCAACCAGAAATCCATAAAAAAAAAAATTGAAATTTAGCCTAAGCTTATTATACTGTAGTATAAAATCCTGAAATCAGGATAATGTATGAATACTGTACACCCTCCAAATTAACCCTAAATGTCTGTAAAAAATAGTGTATGAAACTACCAGGTCAAATGACAGCCCTCAGGAAGTCTCATAATAGTAAATAACCTAAATCATATTTTATTTTATTCAATATTCATGTTTGTACTGTGTACAGTAAACCCTTGTTATTCATGGGGGTTAGGTTCCAGGGAATGACGTAAATAGGCAAAACCGCAAATAGCAACTTATACTACCTAAGTTCACTACTGTCTACCAATACCAAACAACCGATCAGCAGTGGCAGCACTCATCCCCTCATTTAACTTATCTAATAATTCAACATTCTTTGCTAGGGTCATCACTGACTTCTACCTTTTACAATTCACTCCACTAGCATCACTAGCACTGACACTAGGCAGTCTTTTAGGGGCCATTTCACAAAGAAACACTAAATTTTTGAGAGTATAACACATGAGATGCTCCGAGGGGTGACTCGTTGTGCTGTGGGAAAAGGCTCGCAAGCTAGCCACCATCTACTTAGCATGAATCATAGAAATCGCAAACCCGCAAATGACAGTGGTCTACTGTACTTCATGATTTATACATTTCTTGTACGTACAGACAATGCATTGATTAGGTATGAGGTGTTTCTTAGGATGATATTTAATTTTAACAGTGAAATTACACTTCTTGCATTTACCTTGCTTATTTGCATACAGTTGAGACAAGACTAGAATGGATGAATTGCCAAGTACCTGTATATGATTAAAATGAAAAGTATTTTATTCAAAGAATTGGTTTGTTGAATTTTCGAAAATAATTAGTGATATTTTTAATGCTCATCTGGAGAAAAATTTCTAAAAAGTCATCAGATTAAAACAAAACAAAAAACACAATTTTGTCAGTCTGCCCCAAAGAACTTGAAATTTTTGCATTGTTAGGGTATTGACTGATTTCACTTTAGAATTGGGTTTCTCTACAGTACAGGGTATTGAGAAATAAAGAGTATGTATGAATTTTTTGTTTCTTTGCTTATCAATTTTTTTCTTTTTTTTTACAGAGCAGTGAGCTGAGTCACATTAATGTACCAGTAATGTTGATGCCTGATGACTTTAAGGCTCATTCTAAGGTCCGTGTGGACAACCACCTCTTTAACAAGTGAGTCAAGTTTTGTTTTAATTTACTTTCTCGTGGAATTGTAAACTTTGTAATGAAGAGATTTACAATGTGCATTTTATTCTTACCCTACATATTCATTTGGTTTTCTTAAATTTACTGATACAGTATTTCTTGTAAATTTAATTGTTATACTATTTATTTTTCATATATATATTTTTTTACTTAGAGATGTACATTGTTCTGAGTGTAAAAAAATTATGTACTGTAGCTATTCATTAGTCAATGCTGTTTTTAATGAATGCATAATTTAATAGTGTGCTGTACTTTAACTTGTTATGTGTGGTAATCTTATTTAAACTAGTGAGCAGAAGGTGGCACATAAGATCTAAAGAATTGATCTTCAGTAGAGTAGAGTAGGTATATCTTACATTAATAGTCATTTGCGATGTTTATGAATTACAGTATTGTACTACTAAAAGCTGTAAAAGGATTATAAACTTTAAAAGATAATTACAATACACTAGTGATACATTCATATATATACCTGGATACCACTCCAATGTCATGCCATGAGCAAAATATATATAAGATGTAAACCCACAAAAAAATTATTCGGCACCCATGTCATATTGTATCACGCTGTAAGGGTGCCGAATAATTTTTTATTTGGTGTACAACTTATTGGCACACATCGGGATGGCCTCTCTGGCCGGTCTGTACTGCTGTACACCCATTAAGAAATTATTCGGCACCCTTACGGCGTGATACAATATGACACGGGTGCCGAATAATTTTTTTGTGGGTTTACAATATGTATAAGTAAAAAAAAAAGTACCTAGTCACACTGTGTCCAAATTTCATCATTGTAGCTCAAAATGTACCTGAGATATATAATGGCTTGTACTGTACTGTCTGTATTTAGTGTTTGATTCCCTTGCATTACAGACACTTGCTACACTACCACTCACATTTGACGTTGTAAAAGCATTAGTGACACACTGTTTGTTTTTTGTCATAATACTTAATAGGATCGGTGTGTGCAGTACTAAGTTTTCCAAGCCTGTTGTATGAAGGAAATATGGGATTAACCTTTCCAGAATGTTGATGATGATTTAGTAATCTACAAGGCATAGTAACTCACATGGTTAGCTAGCTTTGAATCATGAATGTCCATGAATTAGGAATCAAGACTAGATCATCAAAGAATAGACACATTGATAGTGATTTTGCAGACACAGTAATCTAATCTAGAAATAAAGTTTGTGCTTTGTGAAAAGTCCTATTAACATTGTTCTGTGGTGATGATCCTATTACAGTATTTTCTTTTATTAGTATTTTATTTATGATAAGTTACATTAGATTTTTCATTGGCTATGGAACAGACAATAAGGATTCCCTGCAGAGGGACAGTTGCCTCGTTTTTTAGGAGGCCTTTACTTGAGTCTGTACTTTCACTTGTTTTCCAGGACTTTGCTGTAGGGTCTGCATAGAGAAGGGATATTTGTGAGGATAATTCCTGTACATGTGGGGTAACATACTTTAGGGTTTTATGTAACAAAGCTCCTGGAATTCTCTCCACATCCTTGATTTTTTTAGCTAGCTTCTGATACATGAGTCATTCTGAAATGGCATTTGGTTTTAAATGATGGTTTGATCCTTACCCGTTGAAAGTTGTACTACTGTGAGCCTGCCTTGTAAATGAGACAGGTGAGTCATACTTTGCATAATAAGCTGCACAGTGTATGATCCATTTGAGTTTTAGCCATTTAGCCATTGGGTAGACTCAGCTTCTATTTTTTTTGGGGGGGCATTAATTGCTTCTGGGGACTAACTTAATCTTTGAATTTTCTCTGGCTATTTTAGTTTGGCCTTGGCAAAATTCACCCAACTTTGGTGTTGCATTGTGCACAAGTTGTTCCTCAGTTGCTCATTTATGAAACAAGATTTAAGGATCAAGTCTTCATATTTAGCACTAATTATAAATTTTGCACTGCAGAGAGAATCTTCCGTCACACTTCAAAGTCAAAGAATACTGTCCCATCGTCTTCAGAAATTTAAGAGAGAGATTTGGCATCGATGACGTAGATTTTCGAGAATCATTGACAAGGTAGGATAATGTATGTTTATCTTGCAGACCTTTATGAAATCTTAATATGTGATATCCAGCACTAAAGCTAATTTGAGTTTTCATGGCCTTTTATATATTCATCGCTTGATTTGCTTACACCTTTAATGACTGCAACTTTCTATTGCACTTTAGTCTTTGGTAGAGGAGTTTAAAGCTTGCTTTATATGAATTTTTAAAATTTTCTTCATTTTGCTTTTAAATACTGTAGTACCGTACACTATATTTCCTGATTGTTTTTCAAGAAGTCTCTTTATATGACAGACTTATTTCTGCTATGCATCTGTAGTTGTAGACAATGTTCTCGTAGAGTTCGCTTTCACTATTTCTTCATGGCTGATTTTTAACATGTTTAGTGTCACACTTTTATAAAATGCATTTCAGTGGTTGTTCAGTATTTTAAGAGGAACAAGTCTCATCTTTATCTTTGGTTAATCCTTACCCATATTAGATTTCTCTCTTTCTGTCACATATTGTAATGAGAACAACTTAAGAAGAGCAGATAATTTTCTTAGTGCACCAAGTTGCAGCCTAACGCAGAGGCCTCTCTTAGGTCGAGAATAATTGAAGTCCAGCGTTATGGGGTCATGAAAATGGACAGGTAATAGTGGTGCATTTTTATCTTCTTAAAGTAATTATTTTGTTATTTACATTGTATCATACATTACATGCTCAAGAATTTGAGCTGCTTAATGGCCTTCAATAGAGCTCATCTTGCCTGCTGTCAAGAGGTTAGTGAGCCTTACTGAAGTCTGCACTTTAGTATGTCCCCCAAAGAATATGATGATGCATTTATTTTAGATGCTCTGTAGCTCTGATAATGACTACTGTATTAATTTTTTTGTAATTATGTCCCAATTGTTACTTTTTGGATAATTTGAGAATTAAAAAACAAGCATTCAAAACATAATTACTGAGTGACATAACTGAGGACACTGATGAATACTGTATAGTTGATATTGTGGGACATGCACTAAGTGAAGCTCAAGTTCATTGTTTTGTTATTTGGCAGTACTAACATTGTGGAGTCATGCTTATTTGATTTGAGAATAATGTACTGTAATTATAACAAGTGTTCCATTAAAAAATTCAAGTGTTTCATTGTGCAGAGGAAACCAAATCTTGACTGAATATCATTGAAATAAAAGGCAAGGTGAATACTGTAGTATAGAGCGAGTTGTTTAAAAGAGCAAGAACTGTGCTGGGTACAGGGGGTAGAAGGACGGAGTCAGGTAAAGATGTACTGTACTACAATAACACGGTACAGTATCAGAAGGTTTTAAGCAAATGTAAGCTGGCAGGTAACCATCCAATACTGCACTTATTTTATAGTGAACTAGATATTTTGATCTCTGATTGTCAAGAAGGTATCTCTTGACCCCTTATTATTTCTGACCTCTGATATTAATTATATACTGTACACTGAAATGTTTATTGCACCAAGTTGCGATTTTCCTCAAACATTGAACAGGCAAAAAGGATGTTTTTATGTGTCATTTCAAAGGTGCATTAACATCAAAACAGAGCAGTAGTAAGTAAAACAGCTGGATTGATATAGACAAGGGGATGATGGTTTGAACTGTATTGAAACATTGATCATTCAGGTAGTGGTAGAATAAGGAAAGGTGGGGGACAGTGAATGGCAGAAATGATGTGAAGGGAGGCTTGAAGTGAGGGCTGACCTATAGATATGGATTTTTACTGTACAGAGGCTACCAATTTCTTGAAGAATTAGGATATGTGTCCTCAGTAATGGGTTTAGTATCATAAAGGATGTATAGTTTAGAAGATGGGAATAGTACAAGAAAAAATGTCAAGTGTCACAAAAGCATATTTAAAATTTTTGGTATGCATTCTCTTAAAGCAAGAACGTTAGTAATGGTTAGTCTTGGTGTATTGATATGGAAAGTGGGTACAGAAAAAATTGGTTTGTATAGAGTAAAAACTACAGATGATCTTTTATGTGAGAGAGAGGGTAAGTGCTTCTAGTTTTGGAAGTACTGTACTGTATTAAATGTTTCTTGGTTAATACTACTGTACCTAAATGTTGAATGGCTATGAGATCTGAGGTTACTATTACTGAGTAGACAGAGTATAGGTGTGTGTGTTTTTTGTGTATCTGCTTATTTGAAAGACCATGTAAAAGAAAGAGCACAGGTACAAAATCATTAATAGGTGATCGAACAGGGTATTAGCAGCTCGTTTTAAGAGGGTTAACTCCTGGAAAAGTTCGAAGAAAGTAACATGAAGGAAAGGCGATGAAATAAATACTGTGTCACTAGAAGAGTTTGGGAGTAACAGAAGAATAATGAAAGCATAACTGTAGATAGAGAAAGTGTGCACAATGAGGATTTTTTTTAAAGCTGTCATGAAGTACAGTATAAATGGTTCATACTGTTCTTTCTTTCCAAAATAAATTGGGTAACTTAGAGAAGAATATCTACTACAGTATATGTATTACCAAAGCCCTTAAAGAGGGCATATAAGAAGCAACACCAGCACATAAGGTCAGAGACTGGTGAGATGTTATGTCACATTACCACACGTGCACCTCACCTGTGTTCCATTTCCATATGGATAAGATTGGGATGAAATTAAACGTAAGGAGGGGATTAGCCAGTGCATAAAGGGGCAAATATGTTCTTTTCATTTACTGTACTTCTGGGACAATTGTCTCTTAGGATTGAGGAGGGGCATCCTTTTCTGACCACGGTTCTGTTTTTGACCCAATACCTACCGGCAGTACGAGGAGTATGTTCTGAGAAAACTTTTGGCCATCTAGTTCCCATGTACATGAAGGCTGGTTCAAGTACCGGTAGTTAGATTGTGGAAGTATTTGTGGTGGATGATGATCTTTCTCAGCCTATTCATGGAACATCCAGAGTTATGTCTTTGATAATTGACTCAGCTGAGCTGTGTCTCTCAAGTTTATTATCTCGGGGACATTGAATGGTCTTATATACCGTACTCATCCTGCAATTTATGATACAAAGAGACACGTAGTCTTTGGCATAATGTGGGTTAACAGCTATTTAGTCTGGGAGCTATACATATGTTTGTAAGGTTAGTTTCTTGTGTCCACTTAGGTATTTAGCAAGGATGATATCCCTAGAGGTGTGTGTTGGATGAGAGTTTGGAACTTATTTATGCCACTTTCTTTTCTTTATCAAGTTGGTGGCTTCAGGCAGTAAATAGAGGATTGTTCTTGCAATCTCATTTTATGATTGAGCCCATAACTAAGCAACCTAGATACCTTCCCTCCTCCCAATCAGTTGTGTGGCAATTGACTGAAACTAAATAAATTGACATCTAGAATTCCAAATTGTCTTTCCATTGTGATCGAAAAGGGGCACATGTTAATCTCAGGTTGCGAACAGTAACTATTTCTTCTAATTTACCTTTTTTTTTAAGTGTTCTTATTGCAACAGGTAGATGAGTTTAATCAATGGCTTGGTCCTAGCTGTTAATGTTAAGGTTTACTTGTGTTATCTTACCTAGACTTAGTACAGTGTAGGTAACACAAGTTACTTGGTTATGGGCTCGGCTATGAAACCTATACTGTACTGTAATTCCAATCAACCTTCATAATTATAGATTATGATTCCATTACACCTTTTGAAGATCCAAACCATTGAAAGGGTAAATTGGGAGATTTGGTAAATTAGTTTTTTGTTTAATTTAACATGATGAAATTCTAGTTATTGTTAATCTCTTGTTAGCTATCTACCTACAATATTATGGATGCCTTCTCTTGCTTTTAAGCATAGTGAAACATACAGTATCTTCTCCTAACTCATATTCATGGCCAAGTGTTGTACAGAATTTAGTTTTGCAAATACAGTATGTACTTAACACACTCATGGTCCTGCCTGTCCCCCTGTGAACTCTTTGTGGAGTGGATGTGCAATGTTGCTTGTAAAAGTTTTTTTCTGTTTTAATGTTTGACATTATTTTAAATGGTAAATCATATTTTTATCTACAATTTTACTTGCAAATAAATGTTCTAAGTGAACTGGGCTTAGTAAGGGTGAATTGAAGAAAAAAAACCATGTTATTAGGAAGCGAGATTGTCAACCTTTGTGGTGAAGGCTTAGATGTACAGTATTCCTCTCTTCCCTTCCCCTTGCACTATGTATTTTATATAAAAGGTGCTTATCACCTGTAGGTGTCTGTAGAGCCTCAGTTTTGACCCTTCCACCAACTCCAGGGTATGATGTATTCCCTGAAGATGCTCCTCTTGGTGGAAGGGTCATGTGGCAGTGATTACTGCCCTGCCCCTTCCCTGATACCTATACTCCCACCCAGTATTACTTCCTTTGGGCCAGTACACCCTTTCATGTACCTATTTCACTTCCCTCCCCATTTTGTTATGTTTATAAGTGTCACACAAGTGTAGAAACAACAAAAACTACATACCCTGCCAGTAAAATCATGTCATAGGATCCCATCAGTGTGATGCAAATCAGGATAATGTAGGGGTATGGAAGCAGTTGTTTGAAGCATCATAAAGGCTCCCCATGTGACTAGTTATTGTGCTCATTACTCGATTATGCTTATGAGAGCTGGTGTCATATTCAAACTCATGCACTAAATCATGCAAAAATATATCTTAAGATTTTTTTCTTTTGAATCACACATCAATATGTTGCAGGTACATTGGTGGTTGGTATGCTATCATACACGGGTGCATGGCAGGACCACGAGAGTGTTAATAAAATATGCTAATATCTACAGAAACAAGCATAGGGATAACTAAAATCTAATTTTTATCAGTATGTATTTAATGTAATGAATACTATAATGCACATATGCACATTATACTACCGGGAGATTAATTCTGAAAACTATGCACAATACAGCACATACTGAATTTAATTTAACCTAATCTAACAGTCTAACCTAACCCAATTTAATCTTGGTTGTAAATTACTTAAGAATTGTGAAAAGGTTGAGGTCTCCATTTTTAATAAGTCCAGTTTTGCTCATATTGAGCTCTGTCCCCAACCATCCTGGGAGGGGAACTGTGAAATGCATGCTTTGTTTGGCTCCTGCCATCCTAAGAGGAAGATTCAGGAATGCATGCATTGTTCTCTGCTGTCTCAGAATGGGACCTAGGAATGTATGTTCTCTCTTGGTGTCTGGAAGCTGTGAACATAATAACTCAGAATGAAGAGAAAAATTCTAACCAAATTTGTTATGTAGATATATTTTGAGAGGATGTCAAATGAATTCAGCAATCAGTATTTTCTGATACTATTGTCCAAAATTTTGGTCCATTGAAATTGGCTATGGTATGGCTAAGGATTTGCCTACCTTCTGTGGCATTCTATTTATTATTACACACATCTGTGTGTTTATCTGCTGAAGTATAATTTTGATTAGATCTCAAGGGACATATTCCTCCCCCTTAAGTTTAGCCATTGATTTATCTCCACATCTTTATGTGTTAAGGATTTTGCAGTAATAGTAAATAAAATGTTGGAGAAAATATAGAAAGCACAGGGAAAGAATAGACAAGTGTTATTGTTGTATCTAATCACTGAGGTGTCCCCTGCCCAGAGACTAAAGATATTTGAAACTAGTATTTGAACAGGTGGTAATTATATACATGACATACAAAAAAACACTCTGAGGTAGGGAGCTCCACAGGGTACTAGTCTTCATTAGTGTACAGTACAAGTATTTTATGTGTATCTTCAGCTCTAAGATTAAAAACAGTCATTAAAGGACATTGTATTTATATTTATGGTACATATGCATAAGAAAGTACTGTACAATATTGTCTTTAGCTTCATAGTAGGGTGAGACTTAGAATTGCAGTCACTTCTATTTTGGTGGCAAGTTTATTTCCCTGTATGAATGCACGACTTATAGGAGAACTGGATCTACTGGTTATTGTTGGATTTGTAGTTGAAAGATATGGAACTTGCTTAGTAAATGAAACCAAAATTAATGGGAGAAGTGAAAAATCATGTTAATGGGTGCAGTAAAACAATAATATTCCATTACATTTTCCTCTCTTTTCTGTAGCTAATCCACATTGTAGTACGTGACACATTTATTTTGCTCCAGTTGCACTTGACTTGGTCACACCTTATAACCTCTGTAATCTGCATGGTTATAAGTACAGTACTAATGCTACTATTTCTAAACTATATACGTAATAATATTTTCTCGGTGGGCCTTTTTGAACATGTAATTAGATTCAGAGGTACCTGTATATGATTACCCTTAATTGAATGACACTTGCTAGAGACTTGGCAACTCTAGCAGTTGAGTGACAGCTTGTACAAGCTGCAACTGTGACTGTCCTGTAATTATTAAATTTTTTAATCAGGGACAGAGTTGCTAAATTTTATGACCTATTCCCTGGACCAGATGACATGCATATTTACCCACTAATTCCATGGGCTGAAAACCTTGGAATGTGATATAATTTAAATATAATTAATGGTGTTTCAGTATTTAAAGTATAAAGATATTACTTAATAAATTTTTTCTCCATCTAAAAGTTGCCTCTTCATGTCTACTAGTGTATAGTTAATTTAGCCATTATACAGTATTTGAAGAAAGGGAACATTATAGACTATTATGTAAGAAACACTTTGGCTTCAGCTTGTTGTAATGGAATTGTTTACAAGCCAACATAATTTTTTTAATCCAGTTCTGCTCTTTGACAGAACTCTCCAACAATTTCTTGCATTTTTCAAGAGATTTATCCTCTCTAGAGATGTCAGGAAATTGATCAGCAAGTGAATTGAACTGCAATACTTTTAGTGCTAAGATATTTCTCAAAGCCATCACTTTAGATGTTAAGTTGGTGATAAGGTTCACTGACCTCTCACCAACTGCATTCAAGGATCTGTCTAGATCCTTCCTCTTGAACTGATCCATATAAAGTTTTTATAAGTTAATTGGTTCTAAGACTGTTGAGATCTTTGTAATGGTTGAAGCAGAATTAGCCTCACAGAAGGTCACTTCACTATCAGCTCGAGCTTTGGGGAGGACTTCAGAAATTCTTTCTTTGAGGAGAAGCTCTAATTTTGTCTCATTTGGTTCTTCTCTCAATTGGCCAAACCTTATGCCACGTCTCAAGTAATGTGACTCCTTGCTTTAGGCCAAAAAACATTTTCTTTCTGACTTGGAAAACTGAGACTGGTTCTTATCAATCCCTTTGTCTGGTTAAAGTAGGTAGTTCCTATCTTAAGATTATACAGTAAAACACTTTCATCAACAAGAAGTAATATAGTACGATGCAGCATAGAACTTTTGGCCAAGGTGTGGAGCTTCCAGAGTTTATGTATTAGCAAATAAAAGTATTATTTTTTTTTAAGTATTTAAATTGACTCATCCAGGCTGCATTGCTAGGCCACAGGATCTCAGAGGCATTGCATCCCCAGTGTCCTTCTTTAATGGTATATCTGTGCAACTGAAAATAGGAGAAAGTGCCTGGTTTGTATCAGGCTAAAATGTTTTGATGGCAAGGTATTCATGAGGAAACAATACTTATGGAGTGTAGATTATTTCCCTATGCTCTCCTATATTGTAGCAGTAAGTTAACTCTCTTCCTGGATTGGCATGTACGGTACATCTTGTTGTTGCCACCAGCCTCTCTATATCTAACTGGCTTCAATATATGAGTCACCTGGTCCACTCATTACATCATAAATGGATTGAACTTGAAATTCCATTTTATGACCAAATTTGAACCAGTTAACTCACTCATTTTTCCTTATTCCAATGGTTAATGATAAAGTTTACTGGATGTGAATGATGAAGCCTGGAATACAAACTTATGACTAAGCTAAATGACAGGTGCTGTGTGTACAGGCTAATGTGATACTGCATCACTATTTGAAGCCTCCATCTTACTTTGAATTGGTACTGGTATTTCTAAAGTTCCCTTTTCAGGGACTTGGTTATGGTATGTAAGCATATTCAATTAATCAGTTAGACCCAACAACTAATGCTTAGGGTTTACCTGGGTTTTTAACCCATGGATTTAAGTACAGTGCAGTAAATGTGCATACTGCCTGGTCTAGGCTCGGTCATGATGAGGTTTCAGGATTAACCCTCTGTTGTTTATCTTCAGAGGAATCATTCAGTTATTTTCCAAGACCTTCATTTATATTTTTTCATTAAGGTTGTACGTATTAATTCCCTAAACCTGAAAGTTTTCAGGTGGAAGGCCTTTCTGAGGTTTGGCTACATTAATTATATTAACATAGCTGAGTGAATGTTGTAATATATTGTACTGTACTACATATACTTTAATACAGTACTTTACTGTCTTATATTGTATTTGATGATATTGCAATTTTCAGGTAAAGTACTTAAATTTGGACTGTAATATAATTTGAATATAATTAATGGTGCTGTTTCAGTATTTTAACTACAAATATATTACTTGGCTCAATTTTTTCTTTTTCTAAAAATTGTATCTTCTTGTTTGCTAAAACATTTTTCATTTTATTTATTTATTTATATATTTTTACATTAGCTAGACTACGGGTATTTTTTCCACCAATGAATATGTGTGCTATTCCTCCCAAGGTCACAACCTGTGGCAATAGACTCCCCGGGTAGAAGTGGTGCACGTTTCTACAATTCCTACGACAAGATGTACATTGTGAAGACTCTAATCAGTGATGAGGTTGAACAAATGCACGCCCTGCTCAAAGAATACCATCCGGTGAGTGAGAGTTATGGTGGAAATGTGCTTTGAATACTTTTACGGAGTAGTTATTATGGGTGATAACAGTCAGATTACAAATGATGTTTAAAGAGAGACAAATAGAGACATAATTTTCTGGAAGAAGAGGTTGGGAATGTAAATTGGAGATATTTGAACTCAGCAAGAGATAAAGGAGTTGATTGCAGGCATTATATGATGCTGTTGTAGATTCTTTGAAAATTGAGAAGTATTAAATTATTTTGCAGGCCTGTCCCTCCACTAGATCTTTTATATGTCCTTTGGCTGTACTGTACTGTTGATGATATACTTGGTAAAAGTATTAAATACAAAGGGTGAGGACTCTTGTTCTTATGAAAAGATGAGTGTGTTTAGATATTTGGTTGAAGATTTGATTACAAGTATCCTTTGGGTTATGGAAGCTTGGGTTGAGGAAATTTACATGAACAATCCAAAATGTATGGAACGAGTTTACAGATATGGAAGAAATACTTACTTTAATGGAAAATACTGTGGAAGATTCTGGAGTTCGAAAAATGGGGAAGACACGTGTAATATTTGTTAAATGAACCCAAAATAGAACACACAATACTATATAATAAGATATTCAAACTACGGTAACTGCTAACTAAAATAAAAAATTGTGCAATATCTATATTAAAAGTGTTATATAGTCATCTTGACTGACCTGGATGGTACAGTACTGTAGAGAAAGGCTGACACAGCTGGGTGGCTGGAGTACTGTACCACTTACTCACAGTTCTGGCAAGTCTTTATGACAAAATGTGCTAGACTGTTTGTATGTACTAATAAGAATATGTGAGAAAATGCTTAGTTTCAATCTGCTAATTGATTAAATTATTTTGATGTTGAGACAAAGTTATTCTCTACTGTTGCATAAGTCATGTTTTGTGGTGCAGTAGATGCAACAAACATATGAAACCCAAATATTTGCCACCTCCCTGCCAGGACACACTTAAACCTTGACATAATCAAAACTATCTATATTTAGGAAGTGCCTGTGTCATACTCCTATAATCACAAAGAACCTGTGTAAGGATATTGATTAAGGGGGGAATAAAAACATTGCCTTATGTCATCAGATTCACTGGTTCACACTATGGCAATGATTGCTAGCAGAGGGGCAAGTCACATTGATAGTTAGAGTAGCTTGAGTTTGTGAGGTTAGTCAGCACAGACTGTTAGAATAGATAAGGTTACTGAGTAGATATGACCATTTGGAGGAAAGTGAGAGAGGAAGATTACAGTTGAAGTAGAAAGACAGCTGGAGATGTGTGAGAAATATATCTGGGTCATTTTACAAGATAATGCATAAATCATCCTGGTTTAGAGAGGGAGAAGGCCTATAGGACAAAAATGGAATGATTGAATGCCATAATTATTTCAATTTTGATTTTTCAGTATGTTGTGAATCGACATGGCAAGACATTGTTACCACAGTATCTGGCCATGTATCGCCTCACCGTAGACAGCATAGAGACTTACTGTGTTGTCATGAGAAATGTCTTTTCCACGTTCCTTCATATACACAAGTGAGCCAGAGGAGGTCTTTAGTTTTTAGTTTGTATATTACTGTATATGCAGTTTCTAATTTAAAGGAAAGGTTTTTGTCACTCATCTTTAACACACTTTACTGTACACCTCTTTCCCTTTGGCCACTTAAATTTCAGAAATGCAACTGAAAACAAGTTGCCTATATTTGCATTTATCTCATTTATGCCACAACCTTCATTTTTTTTCTTGTGCATTGATTTGAGTGGGAACTTTTGATCTCTTCAAATCTGCTGTGCTTGGATGTCTGGACCATGTGTGAGAGGAGAATGGAAAGCCACAGTTGTGTTGATATAAGCCTCTGTGCATCTAAGCTGATTACCATCACTCATGCACTCCCACAAACTGCTTCAGATCTCTGTGATATAGCCCCAAGAAAAAAGTCCTGGAAATGTCATTGGCAATTTCAGTTTTTGCTGCTAAATGACATTGATTGGGAATCGGCCTTTCAGCAGTTTATGCTTGACTTATCCTTTTGTCTCCCATTGCTTCAATGGCAACCTATTATGCTTCATATGTTTCTGAATTTCTTTAATACAATATCTTGATATATTTTTATCATGGTGTGCATCTAATTTCTTTTTTACATGCAACTTCTCACATTTAACTGTTCAGTTTTCTTTAATTGTTTAAAATCTCTTCTTATAATTTTATTGCTTGATATCTCATAATTTATCTTAATTACCTTTTTTCAGGTTTCTGGTCTTTATTGCTCTTGAATGAACTATCACCAGATATATTATTGAGTGCTTGGATCATGATGTGCTTCCCCAACTTATGTTAGGTTCTTTAAAACAGAAAGAAAGCCATTGTGTTACTTCAGCCATCAGATTTTGCTTCAGTATCTTATCCTGTCTACCATAGTTGGGGAGAGGGATATAGTTGATTAGTTGATGGAATATGTAGCTAGAGATAAAAGTATGGTTGTTGGAATGATTTTGTAGTGTAATCACGAATACCTGTACTGTAGTTTTGTCAATAGGAAATATAATTTGTTGGGGGAAATATATTTGTAATAATTTATACAGTATTGCTGTTTTTTCTTTTTCTTTCAGGAAATATGATCTTAAAGGTTCAACAGTTGACCGGGAAGCATCAGTCAAAGAGCTGGAGAAGGACCTCCCAACTCTAAAGGATAATGACTTCATGAAGGACGGTACAAAAATATACATTGGTGAGGAAGCAAAACAACAGCTCATGGAGACTCTTACAGCTGATGTGGAGGTATAAGGACAATTAATTTATAATTATATTTTAAAAATTGTGTTGACACTTTTCAGTAAATTTGCATGCAAGTGGTGTAAAGCTTCCAGTGAGCCAAAGTTTACCATTCTTTAAGTCAAGTTAGTTGGATGATAGTGAGCTGGAAATGCCCTTGCCCAAATTTGGTTGGAAGAGAAATCAATATCTTTAAATGTTATTACAGTACTGTTCTCTCCTTGTAACCACGTGTCTAAAGTTATCTTGTGTACAGTACACTTAACTCATAAATGGTACTTCACTGTATTTGAGAGAAAGCAGTTTACTATCGCCTAAGTTGTGCAGTATTTTATGTTGTCTCCAAGACCATCAAATACTCTTATCACATACTGTACAGTATACTGTATAGTTACATTGTCTTTTTGCTGTAGCTGACAGCAGATTTTATGAATAATTATAATGAAAAGGGCAAGTTTTATCAAGCAAGTTTAATACAAGTACAATAGTGACATATAGGTTTGCATTATTAGGTGGTACTGTACAACCTTCAGTACCTTAAATTGTGAAGAGGACAGATTGTTTAGAATTGTAAGGGCATTTTACATTGAAACTGTATTGTAGTGAAAAGGAACAAGCATTTCCATTATTCATTTCTCCAGAGTAGTGCAAGTGTGCTTTACTGTATATTGTGGTACCTTTTGTTTCTTCAGTGATAGATTCTGTAATACTGTACAGTATGTGTAGCCCATAACTTATGTACGTTCTTCTGATGAAGTTGTAATTTGTTAAATTACTGAATTGTGTTTTTTATATGAAATGTGTTGCTTAAACCATGTACAGTATTAAAGATCAAGCACTTGGTAGATTTTATTAATTGTAGATGTGCATTAGCATTTGATGTAGCTACTATATACTTTGATAAAAAATTAATAAACTTAACCTTTGATGCATATCTGCAGTTCCTGATGAGGCTTCACTTGATGGACTACTCACTTCTTTTGGGAATCCATGACATAGCTCGGGCAGAGATGGATGGAGTTACACAGAATGAGTCTGAAGAAGATGCAGTAGAGGTAGGTGTCACATTGACATGAAAAAATAACAAGAAATTACCTTCATAGGTAGAGGGCAGAATATAAACTATAAAAATGAGAAAGACATAGAAATTTTTATGGACTAATAAGAAATAAAGGTAGGAAAAACCAATAAAATCATACTTACCTGTTGAATGATTTAAGCCTGGTTGCTGTTATAATGCATTACTGGGTGGCTGCCTGTAGTGTAGTGTTCAACATACAGTACTTGCCTTACAAGCAAGTGGACCCATATTTGAGACCTGGGCAGGGTGTAACTTTTTTTTTTTTTTTTTTTTTTTTTTTTTTTTTTTTTTTTTTTTTCTCCGTACAGTATCTACCTAGCAGGAATTAGGGACCTTGATGTTAATTAAATTGCAGATCTTGTTCTTGGATAATGGTTAACTAAGTGTGTGGCAGCTGTGTTGGCAACAGCTTCTACACCTAAAACAAATTCACGCCTAGTTGACCCAAGGGCCGGCCATCCTCAAACATGAGGGAGGAGGGGGCCATTTCCATAATTATATTGCATTAATGTATTTGAACACCGAGATTAGTGAATGCACTAGTCATCAACAATTGAGAATTACGATATATAACTCCCTGTTATAGGCTCGGAAGCTTGAACTAGCAACTTACAGGACAGGAGGTGTGAGCTTTATCCACTGGGCCAAGGGGAAAAGGTTAAAGATACCAAAGTTAAATTTTCAGACAATACATCTAATAGTGATATGTTACTTGTCATTGGATTGCTTATGGTTTTTGGATAAAAATTGCAAAGTTTGCAAGAACTTTGGAGGTTACTAAAAATAAGTACAGTATGAGCAAATGATCTTTGATCACCTTGGGGAGTTGCATTCCTGCCTTTTTTACCAAGAGGTCACATGGAAGTCCTACACATAATTTCCAGTTCTCACTTTGTAAAAGTGATGGTGATAGGAAGTGTATCTTGCTTCAAATTTGAGTAATGGTAACCGGGGACTGCATGCCACCAGGTAATCATGGCTAACCCACAAAAATGTGGAAAATGGCAATGAAATAGTGATGAATGATGGTGATGACTGAATGCAATATGCTAGTTATAGTAAATGTTTGACAAATGTAGTGCATTAATTGTTTGTATATGTTTTTGTTATTTATTCCTAAATTTCTTAATTGTTTTATGTTTTTGATTTCTATGTTTTTATTTTTATTTTTTATTTTTATGTTTTTAATTTCAGGAGGAAGAAGATGATGAGTGTAGTGGTGTACCAACTCCACCTGACTCACCAAACACAGCTGCTCGAGAGCGAGCAACCAGTAATGGTGCCATTGATCCTGATGTTGAAATTTATGCCATTGAGAGTAACGAAAGTTAGTAATTTTCTTTTCTTTATAGGATACTTAAGATGAGGTACAGCCCCTTAAATGATCACTGGAATCTAGTGTAGGTTCTAATATTTTAGGATGTAGTTTCATGAGAGTTTCAGGGATCAGTTTTGGTAATAGTGCTCTTAGTGGTAATTAGAGTGAACAGCATAAATCATTAGGGATGAATCTGTGTTACAAGGCACATTCTTCCCCTGGTTTCACCTTTACATCTCAAACAAGCTTTTATCTGATTTCTTTGCAAGTTTGTAGTCAATCTGGGTTTTTTTATGCAACTTGAAATATACTTGATCTACACCTTTTGCCTTCAATATTCCTTGTTCCAAAGCCTTTTCCACCGTAAACACCTTTCAAACCTGATAAATGTTTACCAATATGGCCTTTTAGATATTCATGCAATACTACAATTTCCCTTTCACTGCATGCAGCAGCTTATCTTGTCCTCTTCTTTAGACCAACCTCTGTGGCATATGCAGATACAACAGTTATCAGATTCTTGCTTGATCACATTTACCCTTATCACCCTTACTCTACTCACTTTTCAGCATTCAAATAAAGATCCCTACACCACCTGACCCAGAATCACTACCTAACCAGAATTTTTTTTACCTTTTATTCTTACCAGTAATCAACCTTGCACATCCTTCTTTTCACCTGGTTTCTTGTACTTAACAGGTATTCAAATTTCTACAGCTCAGTGTTTTGACAACCTCGCACGATCATCCCTGTACTGTAACAACATACAGAATTTCAACTGTGGACTGCTTTCATGCAATTTCCTTTGACAGGTAGTCAGACCATTTGGTGGTGATTTATAAGAAACAGGTTTATTTAGGATCTTTGGATGTATAGTGCTGTCATAGTTGGGTAATAGGATGGGTGTCTCCCAGAGTATGATGTCCTCCTGCTGCTCACCACTGCAATCCTAGGTACCTTACTGTCGTTTTGGTGAACAAGCAAATGCTTTTGAGCAAGCAAATGTAAGAGAGACATTGTAGACTGATGAAAGGTTCAGGTGGTGGTGGGAGGAGAGAAGACAGTTTAAGCTTGTAGGATAATTGTTGGAGTTTGAAATTGTTGACAAAGTAAAGTTTTTTGTATAAAGATGGTGTGGACATACATATCAGAACATTAATATTGGTGAGTGAAATCATAAGTACTGTATACTAGAAGGTGAGGTTTAGGAAATGTTATTAAAAGGGAAGTACGTGTTTAAGAATTTAATTGTGTTAATAAAGCAGTAGTATTTGTATTAGGTAATTTTAGTATCAGTTGCTAAATTTAATGACATTTTCTTTTTTTTCAGGTGCACCTCAACGAGAAATATACTTTATGGCTCTTATTGATGTACTAACTCATTATGGTGTCAAAAAACAGGCAGCTAAGGCTGCAAAGACTGTCAAGTATGGATCAAATGCTGATGGCATATCCACAGTGGAACCTGATCAGTATGGACGTCGGTTTTTGGACTTCATGAACCAGGCCATTGTGTAGGTGTAAACAAGTGTAAAGTTATGGGTGTCAACACCTTTATCCTCAAATGTGTAGATTTTCTTTGCTGAAACTTGTAGTGTATGCTCCAGATTTGAACCCCTCAAATACAGATAGTACTGGATTTATATTTTGTGTGATTTTTTTCATGTACGATTATTATTTATTTATTATTTTTTTCTTGGTAGTTTATACAGTATTTTATTATCGTATACAAGATAGGTTAACTCTGGATGCATATGCGTAGATCATCGTTCCTTTTCTCATACAAGATTAACTTAATAAAATTTATGTTGTACAGAATTGTCTTAGTACGTATAGTTGAAATGCCAATTGAAAGAGGATAAGAACAAATAGAAGTTTCATTATTAGAAGATCCAACATGTGAGAGCAACAGTACATGTAATTAATGAATGTTGCCTATGTTGTGCAAAATTTTCCTCTTTCATAATAGCTGTATTAAAACAAAGCTATTAATTATTGCATAAGTCATCAAGTCCAAGCACTTACTGAATTGTGCTAGGCCAGTTATATCAACCTTATAAATAGATTCCACCAGTCATACTTCTGAGATTTTTGGCCAATCATATCAAGCTCAGAGTATGTTTGGCTAGTCATATCACTCTTTGAGGATGCTTCAACAGTCATGGTTACCTATTTAAAACTGCTTGATCAGTCTTATCAAAGTAAATGATGTCCGTGCTACCAGTATTTGAGTGCTTACATTTAATATGTCTTTACTCTGTTTTGATTCATTTTTTTCCCGAGTAGGAGGGAGTGTACTGATTTACAAAAGGACTGACTTTTAGTGATTTTAAAGAATACTCACATTAGGTTTTCTCTTATTTTCTTGTTAAATGGTAAGGAAATAATTGCAGTTTTGTATCCTTAAGACATGTAACTATAGATACAATTGCCATTGCTTTTTTTTCACATTGATTGTGCCTATCTGCTCAGTTTTGCCCATTTTATGGCCAAAATCTCTCATTTGATGGGATTTGTTGATCATAAAAGGGATATATAAACTTTACACTTGAACCAGCCTTGAGAGCTCAAAGGATAAATGTCTTAGAGGAGTAAAGTGAGGAAGTGTATCTGAAAATGTAGTCTTAGAAATTTGTATATGTTATTTTTAGATATAAAAGTGCTATCTATCTGTCAGACATAGGTAGATAATAAAAAGGCTTGCCAATACAGTCCGTGGAATTGTCATACTAGTCCATACAACAATATTGTAGTGATGCATTGCCCTGTGAGGAGCTTTAACAAATTGTAGACATGTCAGTTTGATGTCTCTGCCCTCCTTAAAATGAAAACTGTCTTTCTCTATAAATTTTCAATCACAGGCAAGTAAACTCTATGTAACCAATAAGCTTGGTATGATTGTAAGCATGCATGAACTTTGCGGAACACCAGATTTTTTTTTAAATATATCAAGCTGCCTTGTCATGGGCTGTATAAGGCTAGAAGTTGGGCATAGCTTCAGAAAGAAAGAACCTCTTTGTAGTGGTCATTGTTGAGACTGTTTTGGCTGGACTCAGAAAAGTCTGTCGGAATTCATTTGAAGTCACAGTGTTGATTACTGAATGTTGTTGAGTAATGTTTATATGTATGTGATTAGTAGATAATGAAGTATTTGCTTGTATTAATATAAATTAGAGGAATGAATGGAGTCAAACGTGAGGTATCATGCATTGAGTGAATAGTGTTATCAACAGAATCAGTGAAGTGAGAAAGCTCTTGAATTGAGGAAATTGATAGTATCCAGAGGATGTACTGATACCAGTCCATAGGGAGAATATTCTACACAGCCACCCAGAGGTAGACAATAGCCTTAAGGAATATAAGAATATTCTAGAGGCTTGTAGTTATTATGTAAAGATATATATATAAATAAATTTGTATCATGTTCTTAGGAAAACAAGGATTTTTTTCTTTCAACATAGTGGATAAAACAAGGATTTTGTATTGGTGTTTAGAGCTGCCTTTTTCCTTGAGTGTGTTTACTGTCTGTAGAATATCTTAGCAAGGTTTTTAATTTAAATTTATTATATTAAGGCGATTTAGCTTTCAGTCTTGCTTCTATTTATTACAACAAATTTATCATACAAATTGTAGGATGTTTGCAGCAACTAATTTTTTTCTTCTGCTGTATGCATATGGAGAAGTAGCTTTACCTTAATGCACATTTTGTTTGATTAGAAGGGGTAGTTGGCCATCATTACCTAAGAAAAAGGATCAGTTAGTTCTGTAT
This sequence comes from Homarus americanus, assembly GCF_018991925.1. Classification (NCBI taxonomy): domain Eukaryota; kingdom Metazoa; phylum Arthropoda; class Malacostraca; order Decapoda; family Nephropidae; genus Homarus; species Homarus americanus. The sequence continues at coordinate 6,297,904 of NW_024742238.1, read as the reverse complement.
TATGATTGGCTGTTGAGTATATACTTAGTCTCTCAGCTTTTCAGGAGTTAGTGATAGGTTTAGGCAGTTCATTTTGTTTCTAAACAAACCAAATTTATTTCATAAGCCAAATAGTACACCAGCTTTACTATAAAAAAAATTCTTTAATTCATTTGAATATAAGGTTGACTCCTTTACCCCAAGTTTGTTGTGTAATTCATGACAAAATATCTTTGTTGAGGACACAACCAAACTGCCCCTGTAGTTTGTAACTCAGCTGTAGACTGATATAGCATAGTTGAAGCTAATCAAGTGTACTTAAGGAGTAACTGCAAATTTTATTGAATATTTCTTGCATTTTAAGGATAAGATGTCTCAAAGCAGTGTGGTCATATGTGGCTGGTTTCTGTGATGAATATGCACTGTCAGGTTGTCTGGATTTGAATCTCACTGGTATGAGTAACTTGGTGGTAAAGACTTGAGAAGAGAAGGGGGGCGGACTGTGACTCATGAAGAGCCAATTACGAGACCAATTTTAGTTAATTCATGGCTTGGTCTCCTTGCAACTGTGTTGAATTTGATTGAATTAGGTGGTGTGTGTGAAGCTGTCAGTTATCACCTCCATAAATAACTGTATATAGGGCACTCAACATTTTTTATCATACTTTAGGACTCAATGTTGTTTATTAATGCATTAAGACAGTATGTTATTTAATTATTGTGCAATAGAGGAGTACATAGTTTACTCATTTTGTAATAGATAATAGGTGTATAAATTGAATAGTGTTGATTTAGGTCATGGTTGAAGTTATTCAGTAAGAACCTGTCAAAAACTTTTGACATTTTCCCTCAGAATGTTAAAAAGTGTGTAAGAAGTGTGTGGACAATTATTTCTCTTCTTAAATATGTATTATTAGCCACCATGCACAAGGTGTGGAGACAGAGAGATGCAGGTAATATCTCTTTAGCAAGTACTAAAAATTATAAGGTATGTGGAGATGTGAAGAAGAATGTGATATTGGGGATTAAGGTTTTGTAAGTGATAAACCAAGACTCGTATCAAAATCTTTAAAAACATGATTTTGAAGCGATTTATTAATTTACAGTTTTGTTACTGAAGTATTGTACATCGCAGAAATGTATATTATTGAGATAAAGTTTATACTTCATTCAGAATATAAAAAAAATGGATCTTTATTTTGAAAATAGTGAAAACTTTCTCTTGGGTTGAATTGGCCTATATTGTTTAATCATAAGAATTAAATTATTATTTTTTTATTATTATTATTGAGTTTTTTCAGGTACAAGTAAGTTATCTATACAGTATATGATAGACTTCTCTGGGTTGTACTTTCTATGGTATTGAGTTAAAATATTAGGGTGAGGGAAGATGTGGATGAGAAAGGATATAGAGAACTGTGCAGTATTATGGCAGAATAGGAATGCCTGGAGTAGGTTCTGATCTATCAACTCTGCTGGAGACTGTGTAATGAATAGTTTTTATAGTCTAGGGTCATGTTTAATCAACCAAATGAGCATATATGTGCACCACTGAAGAGAACCTCAAGAAAGAATAGGGTTCTTGTGAATTGAAAAATTACTTAAAATGAATCCAGAACTGATCTCATCATAGGTGACGTTCATAACTTGTGTGGGTTGCAGATACCTCTATCACTTACTATGTTATATTTCTCCAAAAGAATATATTTTAAGAGGGCTAAGCTGTAAACCTTGTGAATTATATCATTAGTATTGAGAGGAAGTTCAGATAGCTTTAATAGTGTTACCATCAAATGTTTGTTTCAGCCTCAATCTAATCGTCATTAAAGAATTGGTCTGAAAAGAGTAATATCGATGTCTTATAGTGGCTATAAGTCTTATAAGGCTTTCATATGCTGTATTATAAATAAAGGTGCAGGAAAAAAATGCTCACCCTTCATAACTTTATAAGGACAGAGAAAAGAACATACTGGAAGACCTTTTTCAGAATTTTTTCATGTGGCACCATCATTCTTGTACCTACTTAATTACACACATATACTATATGTATATCTGATGCCTTGTTCCTCTGGGAACTACAATATCTCATAAGTTGAGTGTCCACAGCAAAAAACCTCCAGCCTGGTCCATTCCTTCTTGCTCTCAAGCACCTATTTTTGTTTCTTATGTACAGTATGTGTGAATGAAGGAATTAGTGTTGAACTAGTTTTCTGCAGCACATCAAGATTTTAACTGGATCTAATGAATGCAAAAATTAGTGTGCTAGGATGATGATACTGTACTGTACTTTTATAAGATTTACATTGTGGTCTTAAGTACAGTTATATTCCACCTGCTTTTTGGATCTTGCTATAACAACAGTACCTCTGCTACAATATTTGTTTTCATATTTTCGGTTTGAAAATTTGAGTTCATCGTCATTATAGATACTGTATTTAAATGTTCCTTGATGTCTTGATGTAGAAGATAACATTTATTGGTGTTACTGTACCCTGTTTATTAGGGTCTTTTGGGACATATGAGATAAAGATTTTCAACTAAAGTTATCAGTTAAATTTGTATTGAATTCACAAATCATGGGACATTTTTTTTCTGTGAGTTTAAACTTGTATTATGTGCATTCAAGGTAGAAAATCTGCCTTATAATAACAAGTGATTGTTAGTAAAGCTAAAATCAGCACATGGGAGAGAGAAAGGCTTGGATGCAGGGTTTGCTTTATGTGTTTACAGTTAAACCCAGTACAGTATACCATAGATGCAATGCAATATTAGCAACATTATATGCTCTACGGGATGCCCAGGGAGAATACTACTCCATAAAGGGATTCAATATATAACCCCGTACATATGTTAACTATAGATGCAGAAATATTATACACCTGTACACACCTTTGCATTTCAAACTATTGTTAACCAAAAGCTGTGTTGTTCAGGATTATCTGGGACATAAAATGAGAATACTATTACTGAAATTTCAGTACATTTTGTAGTATTTACAAGCACTTATGGATACACAGTGTGAATAAATAATGTTAATGAATCACCTCTACAAAAACTGTTGTCCTGGATAATGTAGAAGCTGTTTGGGAGATATTTTATGAAAAATACAGTACAGTACTTTAATATACTGCAATTAGAGATCACTTGCATATGATAGCTGCAGTATATCAGCTGATACCTTAGAAAGAAAGATGGAGAAATAGAAAAATAATATTCACTAATCCATTTTTTCTTAATTGCAAATTAGATGGCAAGTTCACAATGAAAGCTCTTGGCTAGCTCTTACAGGCTTAAAGAATCAGTATAGTTATATTTAGTGTTGATGTCCAGGATGATAGTGTTCTTGATATAATTTTAGTACCTTGTTTGAACTGTACATTACTGCACATTCTCACCTCTTCTGAGAAGCTAACATGTCTCTGGCACATTTAATAGTCCAGGTATTTTATCAGTGCCTCACATTATATACTATATACTGTATAGAGGTGTAGGATAATAAGGTTGTACTTTATTTGATGGTAACTTAACATCTTTGGTCCAACCTGTGTATTTTTTTAAGTTTATATGTCAAGATAATTTTTTGTCGTAGGTGCGTCAACTGCCGGGTTTATTTTTAACAGTCAATCCTTTTTCTTATGAGATATTGTGAAGCACAGAATGAACATTCATGTATGGCCCTCAGACAGTAAGAGGAGGCCTTAATGAACATTCTTCTTTAGTTTAGAACTTATAGATGACTTAAGTGCAACTTCATGTAACTTCACTCGTTTTACAGTATTTGATACTGTATCCATAACAAATGAATAAAGAAACGAATCTTAAATATGATTTGATAAGTGTATCACTCCATTGATTATACATTTTATCAATAAAGTCAGGGGAGATGTGCAAACCAGAATTTTTATTATTATTATTATTATTATTATTATTATTATTATTATTATTATTATTATTATGCAATTAATAGTATGATGCAGTTAACAACAAGAAGAAAATCATAATAAACTGAACTTAGTTGTCAAGTTTCTCTGAAGTTAAAAAACTTAGTAAAAGTCATAAACGATAAAAACTAATAAGTACATGCCTTGAGATTTGATAACAATTAAATCTATTTGTGCTAGGTACATTATTTTTTAATTTGATCTAATCATTATCTGTATTATTATTATTACTGTACTATTGAAACTGTAGTTTATAGGGTTTGTAGTATAATATGCTGCAAACACATATACTTAGGTGTGAGGCTGCCTTGCTGGTTGATTATGTTTAAAAGTAGGGAGAGTAGACTGGAACTTTGTGTCACAGCAAGCAGTGAGTTGGCTTAACACTACATGATATAGGCTATGTAGTTTTTTACACCCTTGAGTTAATATAATCCATCTCATTTCACAGTGTCCATGTATATTTTGCATCTGGTATAGATAAAAGATCATTAAAAATACCAAGAGAAAATATAAAAGACATGATTGTCATACAGATGCATTTTTATGGTTTAAATGGGACTTCAGATATGGATGATCAGAGGTAAAACATTTTTGTGGTTTATATTCTCCATGTTGAGCTTCTACTTGTGTTCCAGCACTTACTTACTGTCTTGCTCAAGTGAGGGAAAATGTGTAGGTGTTATTTTTTTTTCATCCATGAACAAATTTTTTGTGTGCACACATTAAGTATGGGAAACTTTTAACAAAACTTGTGGCAATGCATGGCTTCTAGCATCATTATGCATGCATTGCTAATTGACTTCCATGTTGATGATATGCATATGCTCTTTAAAGTTGAAATATAGGTAAGAGGTTCACAAGTATTTGAATACATATTGTAAAATTTGAAGTTGTTCAGATTTTTAATGACAAATTACATGATATGTGATACAGCATTTCATACTTGTGTTATGGCACGTAAGATCCGGTTTAAGCATTTACCGTTGGCCTGCCACCAGCATATGCCTATTAGCCCAGTCAGATGTACATTAGGTTGCCTCCTCAAGCATCCTGATTCCATGATCCTACTGTCCCTAGTTACCTGCCTCTCTTACGACCTCTTTGTAGCAGTATGCTCACCACTGTCCACCTCCCATTTTGTAATTTTATATTCTTATCTTGATGACAATGGCAACTGCATCTGACTGGTTTCTCCGTTAGTCATATACAGTCTATACATTTGCCTCCATCCTCACTGTTTTAAGTGTAAATCTGTGGATTATGGATAAGTAGCTGTTTAGGCAATTCACATGTCTCTTACTGATGGTCGTGTGTGTATATTCAGTTACCACTTCGTGTACAGTATGTAGTGATGCCAGCTTGTGTTAATTTTTTTGTATTTATGTTGTGGCTTGTCATATAAATACATTACTGCTACTTTTTCTTCACATGGCTCTTCTAGATGATGACAAGAGTAGCAGGAACAGGAAGGAGGCCATTGTTGTCAGACTTCATACAAAAGATCAAAGCTCAAGACTTTTGTCAGTTTTTTAGCTCATTAATTATAAGAACTGTAATTTTTTTTGTGTTTTGATACTTAATTTGTTTTTTGTTTTGTTTTTTCCTGTAAACCTTGTTATGAAAGATCACTTCTAATGTATTTTTTTCCTGTTAAAGTATAGTATTACATAAAAACCAGCGTCAGTGCTAGTTTCAAACCACAATTCTTGCCGAAAGTCCAAATAACTTATTTAACTATATTATTAATTTTGCATTAGTTTACTGAATGTAGTCTTAATAACTCTTGGCAAATGGAGAATGTTATTGAGAATTATTCCATGATGAGTTGGAAATTATTTCATCAGGGGCAACCTATTTAAACATCGTCAAAAATCATATATGGACAGTTGGATGTGAATCTCAAGCATGGTTCCATTTCAGCTATCAAATATATTTTAACCTACAGTATCTTAAGTCATATTTAGATAAAAATTGTCCATGAACAGTAGTAGAAGCACTGTTTGCTTTAGCAGCAACAGGACTGAGATGAAAAGATCAATAATTACAGCAGTCACTATTTCAGGATGTGAGGGTGTGCTGTTATTAAACTTTCAGTATTTTCAGTTGTGTGTGTCTGGTTCATATAAATATTTATTCACAAGCATTAAATTTTCTTGTGTGTGTTAATAACAGTAAACATTAATTCAGCCTGAATAATGTTAATCATATTTTCACAATTTTGAAAATTTGGCTAATCTGGGAGCAGGTCTGATGAAGCTTTGGTGCCATGTCAGGCCCAGGAATATCAAGCCAGGTGAGGACTGTGACTTTCTTGTTATCATAACATTACAGTGACTGAAGGAGCCAGGTCCATAGCATCATAAGTTTGTTCAATGCTTAATTTCTAAGTTTCTATAAGAACTTTGTGTCTAAGGTATACTCTGTAGCCCGGCAGGTAACGTCAAAGCTTTTGGGTATGGAGACTGTAGTTCAGGCTATACTGAGTTGAAGCAGTATCTAGTTTTTCAGTTTTCTAGAGACAAGATACCTAATTATTCAGTACTGTATATCCGAATGCATTACTTATTCATGATTATTAGTTACAGTACTTTATAATGTTACGATGAAATTATTATTGGATTCACATACAGTATTTGATAATCCCAGATGTTAAATAAATAATGTTTAGGCAGTGGGGTTACAGTCTTCCCACTACAAAGGTCTTGAGATCTCTCTTCCCTTCCCCGTCCAAAGTTTGACCAGTTTACCCCACTCGCAAGTTGCCTTAGGAAACATGTCAGGTGTGTGACTGCTGTACATGCAATAGGTTTCCCTGTCTTTTACTTAAATCACTCTTGTCATGGAGAATTACAGGATAGTTTTATCTTATGCAAAAGTATTGCTTCTCTGTATATGAGAAAAAAAGAAAATGCACTTCAGGACATTTTCATTAGTGTTGTTGCTTGGTTTTATATTTTTCAATCATTAATAGTAGAAACATTAGGAGCATGCTAGACAACTTATTCTTTCAATTATTTGATTTTGCAGTAGCTGGGTCTTGTTTCAAACAATCTTTTGACAAACTGTGTTTACTTTGAAATTAAACAAACTACCAAAGGAATTAAACGAAAATAAAATAAAATTTGTGTACTAGTATTTTACGAAGAGATGGATAAAATATTGTCCATTATCGTTTATTTTGAGAGCAACGTTCAGAAGATAGCATTTCATTAAGCAATACCATGATGCTTTACTATCAACTGTTGCAGATAAAACATTCTAAATCTCTGCTTTGTTAACAAAAAGGTGCATGCATGCTGTAGTAGGTGCATGAATACATACTAATGGAGAAAATAATCAAGCTTTTGCATCAGCCCCCTGCTTTATGTAGGACATAAAAGATAGCTTACCGGTATGCATTCTATAATTGTGAACTTTCTCCAACACTTTGGGAAGCAGTGTAAGGCAATGTTCTATGTGGATCAGTTGTTGATATTGAATTAGGTTATTTGCTTGACCAATATTTTTACTTTGACAAATTGTAAGATGACTAAATAACAACTCACGGTATCCTTAATTGGAGGTTCTGTACCATTACACCTATGTATTAACTCCCCCTTTTGTGCTTGATTTATCCTTAGTCCAGTAATTTATATATTTTTTATGGATGTTACTTGTTCACATACAGTACTTTGTTCAGGGTTTATGCATGTACGATAGAAATAATGAAGTAATTAGCTGGATAAAAAAAAGAAGTCTACAGGATTTTGTAACAAATTTCACCATTGGATTTACTCCTGTAGGAGTTTCAGAGTAAATACAAGATTGATATGAATACCTCCAATGAAGTGCAGTAAGGGTAGACCTTGGGAGTAAAGCACATGACAGAAACAAGTGGTGAGAGGAAAATTTATTTAGAGATTCTCTGTGCATGGCACTTAATGCCTTCGCAGAATGTGTTTAAAGTAAAAACTGAACTTTTATTAGCTACTGCATTTAGATTTACACAAAGAAATTACTATTTATTTTTGTTCTACTAATAGTTCTCATGACCTTTTTCTATTATATATGAAAGAAACAAATGAATTTCTGTAAAGCCAGCAGTTTGTGGTGTCTTTCAGTTTGATAAATTCCACTGAGGTTAATATGGGCCTCATAGATTTACTCCCGAGGTGCTCACAGGAAGGCAAGAAGTACAACTGTCAGTATGACCTGGTTAGCAGTTATGAGGTATAGTAATAGATTTGTATATAACTCTTTGCTGTTTAGAATGGAGTAATCTAAAATGTGACTACAGTACATACTGCATCATGATTTCAAGAGACCTGTTTCATTTGATAAGACATTATTATTGTACTCGGCTTATTGAATGTACTTGCAAGCTTCACATGTACCCATTTGGTTCTGTCTCTTTTATCATGATATTTCTTCTGACATTCTTCTGTTTACTTTACAAAGAGCTGTGATGATGTATATGTTTATTTTTTGTACATACTCTCTTTTTTTTTTTCAAGTTCCATCAGTGGCGCTTAAGTACAGGATTGAAGGCTGCATGTTACCTGTTGTTTTATTTTGTAATATCCTTGTCTTAAGAAATAAATTGATGATGTATTAAAGGTATCTAAATTCTGTAATCATATTGAAAAAGTACTGTATACTTTATTGGTATGTACTTTTGACAGTATATGGTTTAGAGTAGCTGTAATTTTTTTTAGTGAGATTGATGTGAAATACGTAGGTTGAAGTCGATTGGGGATACAGAAGTACAATACAGTACATACTGTGTAGCATAAGTTTTAAATAATGTAAAATACATTATGGGAAGTTATACGAGATGATGAATCCACTGAAAATAGCTACAGTATAAATTTTTAATGAGCTATAGCAGTATCACCTGTTAAAGGGACTTTGGAAAATAATAATTTGTCATAAAATTTCTAAGAAAACACAGGTAACCATGCAGTAATGAATTTCATTGAGGAGGCAAACTTCTTGCAATGCTTAGCTCTTGAGAGTACAGTATTGCAGTCAAAGTGTTGGGGGGGGGGGGGCACACTTGGTCCCTCCCCGATTCTGGAAAAACGTTCTAATATTTTGTCCTTGTTTGTAAGATATTGTACAGTATTTATTAACATAATTTTAACCCCTAATGGCAGTGGTGTATATAAGTTTCTGGAAAGGGGGGCTCCAAGACTTGAAGATAGGGACATTATTTTATTTCCATCCAGTGGTGTAAGCAGGGTGCTAGCATAGTGAAGGTTCTGTAAGCTCCTTCCCCACCAAATTTTTTTTGAAATTTTACAAATTTCAGGGACTTTTTAAGACCATCTGCAATGAATAGTAGGACATATTTTATGTCCCAAATTAGTACTTCATTCTATTGACATGGTTCAATCACTCAAGCTGATATCAGTCAGAATTTCAGAAAGCAGCCTTATTGAAATAACACTCCCTCCCCAGCCACACTCATTAATGTTGGTCTGCTCTGACCACAAGCAACTGTTTCCTAGATATATGCTTATTTAAAAATGCTAAGGTACACAGTCATTCCCATCACTCAACCAGAGGAAAATATGCAAGACATATAATACCTCTTGGACACCCCTTGACAGGACCAGCACATATATCATTCTCTATATTGCTGTACGCAGATCTGGTGAGGGGAAGCTTCAGTATAATTTACCTCTAGCAGACTGAGTTTTGTGTGAAAATATGAATGATATTGTGCAATCTGCACAGTGCAGAAATATTACTCTGGTAGAAATCTTTGTTCTGTTGGAGACTTTCCTCCCTGACTATGTGCCTGAATTTCTAAGTTCTAAGGTCCTTGCTACTTAATTGCGTTGGGTTGAATGAGTTGAGGGCAGTAGCAAAAAGGGGGCCATGACCACATTTCCCCCCTATGCAGTATATGCGACTGTCTGGTGGATATATTCCACAACAGTTGCAGGAGAAAGGGTCACCCTGTTCTGGACATATCCTGCAACTCTGCCACTATTGTAATATATATCTCGTGGGTCTAATTTAAAATTTCCATGTCTTGTATTTGCCGAGCATCTTTGTGGAGGCCTCGGAGAAGTGCCCAGAGTCAGAGTATGCCTCTTGTCCATTAATAATGGATGAAACACGGGTGACTGCATGCAGGAGGAAACTGGTATCTTTACTGGACTGTATATAGTACAGTATTTGATTTGGAGGTAATGATTTGACTAGTAAGTCCATCCAGTAAATGTTAGATTAATTTGACTGATGGGGATGATGAATATGGTGGCGGTGGGGTAGCATTCAGAAGCTACCCATGAGACTCCCATTTGTGACTGGATTCTTGAGTGAATCTTTGTTTAATCCCCCCTCCTTCCATCCCAACCCAATCCCTGATGGTGTAAATCATCAGTTTATGGTAAGAATCATCATTATTATTATTATTCAGGCCAGCGGGGTAATAACCCCACAAAATACCATCACTCCTCAAAGGGTTAAGGCATAAGTTATAATTGGTGAATAAAAAAGAAAATACAGAGTCCTGTACTTAATTTTATAATGTAGTTTTAAGATGTTTACTCTAACATCAAAAGTAATGCCCCCTCCAAAAAAGGGGACCATTTTAAAATATTTTACAAAACCAAATTATCAATATAAGGTGTCTTGGAGATGTTTCTCCTTTTGCCCCGAAGAGTTTAACAACTCAACATACAGGGTACTTCATCGACACAGCAATTTCAAGTTGTAATAGATTTCTCTGGCACAAGCATTTTTTGTACAGTAATGCACTGTAATTCCTAATTTTCAACAATTTAAGGTTAAGTTCTCAAACATACCTTTTGGATTATAGTAAAATCGTTAATTACTGCCACACTGGCAATTGTTTTGCCGAATGCAAGGAGATTTCAAGAAATTTTCCAATACTCCTGTGTTTCAGCTTATTTGGATCCCCTCCCCCCTTCAGATTTCTTAGGACCAGACTGTGTACTCTTCGGTACGGTAGTTCAGTTGCACTCGCAAATATTTATAAATGTTGCAGTGTCTACAAAAACAAAATTCTATTTCAAGGGAATAATAAACGGTTATTGCATTCCTGTACTAATCAAAATTCACGTGTAAGAATATCCATAATTGCTGTCGCCTAAAAATCATGTCTTGTAGCCCAATGCAAGATCTACTGTACAGTAGATTCTTTTTTAAAAGTCAAGATATTCCAAATATCTCAAATATCAATATTTATTAATTTAACGTAAAATTTTAATCATTAGTAAGATAATATGTCAATTAATTTCACTGGAAAGAAGTCATTTTAATAACTATGGCAGAACTTGAGTTATCTTTCCTGATTTAAGCGTTGACCCCCCCCCTCCTCCCTTGATGCGAGGGACATGGCGGAGTAATGTGGTTAATTTACAGTTCTCGTAAACTTTAAATGGTGTCGAGTGTGCTTATCAAAGCAATAACCTATTTATGTATACAAAACAGTGCTTGTGACATTGGATACTGTAATTTATGGAATTATTTGATTGGTGCATTGTAGTGCGTGAGGCGTTAGAAGTGTTCACCGGGACAACAAAGGTGAGTACTGTACAAATTAAATGACCTCGACGACTCCGTACTGTAGTAAATTAAAACAACGTCCACTACACTATGTTTATATGTGATATTTTACTAGTAATGGATAAATTTGGCAGTGCTAAATAATCCCTTCTTGCTAATGTAAGATGTAATTGAAGGTTTTTAATTTACCAAGGCAGTGATTTAATTTTCATGATTTCTGGCAAGATGGCGGCCACATCATTGGTTACTTCCGGTGACAGTATAATGGAAGAATCCCACGACTGTTTTCCAATCCAAAGTTTATTAGTTTAGTTAAAAATCGCTGTAATTTTTACCTTGACGGTTGCGGTACATTGAATATTTTTTTAAATAGGCGAAATAAATGGACCACGCAATCCTATTCAAAGATAGTAGGTTTGGTTAGTGGGTTTTACCCATTTTAGAAACTGCAATTATCACAAAAAATGCAATTAAAACTTAGTTTAAGGTGTTAAAATTTCGAGTCTACTATTTCTTCGACGTTTGTAGAAAGAAAAACATTTAAAAGGATAAAATCGACCCTGATACTGTATAACTACGTGTAAGGTCGCATTCTGAAGAGTATAACTTTATTTCAGCGGTAAGGTAGAATTAAATCTAATTCTAAGACCTGCGTCGGAACCCAGAGAAAAACATATTCCAATGAAATTAAATGGGGGTATATGGTAGTTTTGCTGCTTTCTCTAAGTGATAAACTAAGCCATTTTTTGCTATCACAATTTCCTCACTCTTTTCTTCTCAGCCTCTACTCTCCTCCCTACGCCCAGTTTCTAACATTTTCTTTAAACCTGGCGGTAGCAGGAACCAGAGGCGCACAAGATTCTTAAAGATTTGCATAGTATTGTTACCCTTTAACTGGTGATGTTTAATCCCATCTAACTAACTTACTCATAAGCCACGATGCAAAGATCCCCCCACCCTCCAAAAACCCTCGAAATTGTACTGGTTTTACCATAACTAAATTATATTATTTCCTGAGTTACGGGAAAATTATTATTAAAATCTTTTGAGAATTCGTAGCAGCAGGCCGGGGCACAATTCGTGGGGCTTCCGTGATAAGGTGGTGGCGGGCGTGTTTGTGGTCTGGGACTGCGGGGTCGGACGGCGGAGGCGGACGGCTTTGGTACAGAAGTTGCTTATCATCACACACAAACCTGTGAGGCGCCCCCCAACATTTATTCTCTTCTATACGTTTTCTCCTCTTTGTTATTTTTTTAATTGAATGTACTAAACGAAGGAGTCGGGCTTCTGTATCGAGAGTCTTATCTTCATTCGTATTTCGGTACAATTCACAGGTCATCGTTGTAAAGGGGCGGAGGGATAAGGGGTACGTTAGTTTTTATTTGTGTATATGTTTATATGTTTGCGTGTTTATTTTTCAGGTATTGTTATTTGTTTGAGCATTTGATTAGATTTTTACGTTGGTATTCATATACTTGCATATTTAATCATTTATAGTTATTTATTTAAAAATGTTCTATTTATTTGTTATATTTTATTTATTACCATATTTCGTTGTATTAAGGTTATCATGTTTCTTTGTTATCATTCTGAGCTGAGGTAAGAACAGCTGTTTTACTGCCGAAATGTAGTTGTGTTGCGTACTTTAGTGCGGTTTTTTTTTAGTTGAGAAAAAATGTCCTGCCCCTTAAGAGTTACAGCTGATTGGTTGTTGCAAACCTGTCCGATTTTGTCCTGAGTAATGATGTATTTCTAAATGAGTTTATTCATAATGACCGTTTCTGACGAGAAAGATATTTAACTAAATTATATAAAGGTTACATACCTTCGTTATTTCAAACAGGAGCACGTAGGAAGTTTATCAGAAGTATTGTACGTGAATTAACTGATAAACTCGGGTAGCAAATTTACGATTTCGGAGGATGCATTTAATACATGCTTATTTTTACCTACAATAAGACATACTAAGACAAATTACATATCAGTAATAGTACATTATGCAAAAACAACATTTTAAAAGATCAGAATCACATTGAAATATTACACAACCGTTGGCAGAGGCGGGAAAAATATGAAGTAGTTCGCAGTCTGATCGTAAATACTGTATTATGCGGACAAATTATTTACAAAATGTAACGACAACAGATTGATGCTCTCACATGCATTTTTGCTAAATGTTTTTTAGTGATTATAACCCTGACAGAGATCTAGAGGTTTGACGTGAAGATAGTTTAATTAAATCAGGTGCTCACTGCTGACATAACCTACATAATTTTTCATAACCTCACCTGAATAGGATGTCCTCCCAAGACCGAAAGTAAGAAAACAAATGTGGAGGAGAGACAGTCTTTTGGCTGGGCATCCAAAAGTTTTGTGTGGTAGTCTGACGGTTTGCTAAGGGAAGTGGTGTGTCCTGGGGCCGGGTACAGAATTGGCAACTACGTTGTGTGGTGGCTTAGAGTCAGCTGGGAGAGCTCCTTGTATGAAGCGTTTGCTTGTCTTCATTTATTTGCTCCCAGTTTATCCAGAACACCCCCCCCCCCTCTTCCACGCGCGCGCAGAGAGAGAGAATAGCCTACTGTTTTACTGGAGTTTTGTACACATTGCCATGTCAAGGTTTTTAAATTAAATTAACGTGTGGATGGTTGTACTAGTAAGAGGAGGGAGGAACAACACTCCCTCACCACCACGTTAACACTGACCTACACATCAAATAATGATACATGCACAGAGGTTACGACGACCCTCACCTTGCCTACCACCACGTTAAGACGAGCCTCGGGTCTTCACTTCCTTCTGCTTGAATCTTGGGAGAGCTCTTATGACTGCCAATTAACCTTCCACTGTAACCTTGATCGTGGTTGCTCTGACATTAACACTCATTCATCTGTTGAGTTTACACAAGAGTCCCTTCATATTTGGGTCACCTGGTGTATTAACAACGTCATAACCAAGACTAAATAGATACGAGCCCCTTTCAAGGACGCCGTACATGTAACTCCATAGCGCGTGTTATAACCCAAAGATAACATGAACTTCGCGGGTATGAGTGCTGTCCAACTACTGTTATTACCGTGTGTTGTGCGTGACAGTGCAGGGAGGAAGGCTGAGGTGTAGTGACCTCCTGACGGCGCCTACACATGATTACTCAACACCCGAAGGAAGTTAAAATTGTAGGCCATTTGTTTTCCATTTAATCTTCATGGTAAATGTGTTAGAATATCATGCTGTAGTTGATATACTGTATATATACACACATACGCGGTATATGGACGACTTGTCATACAGATGCTTATCTTTCAGTGTCATAGTGCTTGTACTGTATACGTTGTCCTTGATCGATGATATATATGATAGTACTTTGATCGTCTTTAGTTTTACTATTATTATTTTTGCGTGACTGTTGTCTTCGTTGCAAACTTGTCATCAGATTGTTATTCATGAAATTATTCTTTGTGCTTAGAGGCTGTTAATAACTAAAAGGGGGGGGGGGAGGAAAGTTTGGTCACGACCACATCGAGGGATCTTAATAGCTTTCGTGAATGTGAGGACCTTTGTGAACCCTTTTAATTACCTCGTGTCTGATTACTACCTGGTGCAAGACGGACTTAACCTTGGGAGGACACTAAGAGGCCACTCAGTGTAATGATCGTGAACCACACTGATGTTTACCTGAGATAAAGTGAACAGTCCGGACAAATGAGTCGCTGATTCAAGTGGTTCATTTGTTTGTACTGGAAGGTTCGAATCAATTGTTCTTTTGGTACTGTTCAGTGTGACATAATGCTCGGTTGCTTCACAGAGTATGGAACGCCTTGTTGGTTTGAACAGTTCGGAGGAAGGTTCATTGGGTCATTCGGTTGTACTGGGAGGTTCAGAGATAGTTTACTAGTTCTGTAGAAGGAAGTCATGTGGGTAGTGATGGTAATATGTCTGTAATATTTTGATTTGTGGGGGGGGGGGAAGTTACCCCACCTATTATTTACTGTATGTCCATAGCTCCCTACTTCCTCCACACCTCTCTCCCTCCCTCTTTCCACACCTCCCTCCCTCCCTACATAGTTCCCTTCCTCTCTCCACATCTCCCTCCCTCACTCCACATCTCCTTCCCTCCTTCCACATCTCCCTCCACCAATGAAATCACCCCACCTATTCTACTTGACCTTCCGTTCCTCCCACGCCACCACCTCTTCCACCCTCCACCTCACATTCCTCTCCCACCATCTTTCCCACGTGTTCTTCCCACGGTCGTGACGTCACAACTAATGACGTCACGCTATACCCCAGTGAATCACTTTTTTGCCCCGAGGGAGTCAAGGTGGGTTGGTTTTTGTGTGTGTCTTCCCCGTCGTGCTCACCGTAGGTCAGGGGTCGGTGCTGCGGCAGACTAGAGGTTACCGCAGGGCGCTCTTAAGTTAGAAGGTGAAGAGACTTGGAGAAGGTCACGGAGTAAGTTAGTAGGGATCACTCGGGGGAATAAACGGACAAAAGTTACTTGAACGATAAATACCTGGGGGAATTTCCCCATAAGTAACTCTTGTCGTCTTACCTTCTGGACAAAATGTTGATTATAGTTTCGTGCACTTGAATAACCATACCTTGGGGGGGTTAAGTTAATTTACGTTAGGTTGGGTTAGGTTAGTGTTAGGGTGGCTAATCTTGAGGTAAAGTAAGCTAGGTTTTCTTATCTTCAGGTGACTACAAACACGAAGGTATAATGAATTTCGACAACATTGTACCAGCTGATACTCACTGTTTACCCCCGCCATCTTGTCCCCTGGCACCAAACACATATATGCCACACACCAACCACCACCCCTGGCCATTACCCTCCCCCCCAACCACCCACCACCCACCTTAAAGCTAGCTCTTTGCCACCACCCACTCACCTACACCCACCTACAGCCTCCTCCCACACATTCATCCATCCATCCATCCATCCAGCCACCCACCCACCCACCCACCTACTAGAACACTCGGGCCATCGTTCTCACATGCCCGACGATCCTACAGCCACACACACACACACACACACACACACACACACACACACACACACACAGGAATAAAACAAAATAATTGATGAGGATGAAATAAATAAAGATAGGGATAACGTGCAAGGCATAAATGTCCGGCTTTAGTAATCAATAGGTGTCGGCAAGAACAAGGACAGGTGTTCTCTCAGGTGTGATTTATTAGTTACAGGAATGATTGATGAAGGTGCACGCAGGTATGTCTGATGCAGGTATGCGGTGTGTGTGTGTGGGGGGACTAATACGCCGCAGTTTCCTCGTTATTGATAAGGAGTCAGGTGAGGTATTCGGTAAGGGCCTGGAGGAGGAAGAGTGAGGGACTTTTTAAACCCTTTGAGTTATTAGTCGAGGAATTGATTGTTTGATGCATTTAATCTGATTATTGGTTGGAGAATGATGGTGAGAAGGACGTTGCAGGTTCTTTGTTCATGATGAAGAAATGATTACTGGGAGAAGAATGTTAAGACCCTGCAGGTATTCTGTTATTGCCCAAAAGAAGAAGAATGATTATCGCGGACAGTTCCAACATGACCTTATTAGACAAGAATGTGGATGCTTCACGTTCTCTGTTACTGAACGAGGATTGAAGAGATTATCCCTAGTTAGAATAACGGTGGTGCAGGTAGGCTACTGTACTTTGTCCCATGTGAAGAATGATAACGGTGGAATGCCATTAGAGATTAGCATTAGTAAGAATGATAGCGTTGGAAGCATGTACATCGTTTTTCCAGAATAATGATGACTTTGGTAATAATTAGATTATCTTTAAGAAGAATGACTATGTTGCAAGTCCTGTTGGGTATTGTTGCAAGAATGATTATCAGGGAGGCGTAAAAAGTCACCATGAAAAAGAATGATTATGTTGCAAGTGCTGTTATGTATTGTTGCAAGGATGATCATTAGGAAGGCATAAGCGGTCATCATTTGCAGTGAGTGATGTGTTGCAGGGAGGCCCAGCAGGTAGAACAAAGCTGGAACGTTACTTAAGAAGAACGATTGTCTGGTAAGAATGCAACTAGGAGGTGATATGACTGACCTCTCTCTCCCTCCACCTCTCCCTCTCTCCACTCTGTTTCTCTCTCCTCCATTTCGTGAGGTTAGGTTCAGTTATATATATATATATATATATATATATATATATATATATATATATATATATATATATATATATATATATATATATATGTTAGATTAGGTTAAGCTATATTGGGTTAGATTACGCTATGTTAAGTTAGGTTATCGTCAGCTTGTTTAATCATCGGGTAAAATAAGCTGGGGGGTTGCCTAATCACCAATGAGATCCACCCCCCTCCCCCCCCACAGATACATCCTCCAGGAGGATATATCACCCGCATCACCTTCATGTAACAATAGCCTCTGTCCCCCGGCTTGTATCTGGACCAAGAATGATCAGGTGTGTGGAGTAACATTAGCACGAGTGTATCTCCCCTCCCTCAGTGAGTGATCGACCACGGCTTGCATCACCATTCACCACCGGCCGATCCCCCAGTCACTGTAGATTATGTGTATTGAAGCCTTCCATCAGACGGACCCTCGATGTAACGTGTGTTGTCCGTTTGATGGAGGTTTTAACGGACCTTCGATCTAACGGAATTTCATCTCTATATATAGTCCGCTAGATGGAGGTTTCATATATAACGGACCCTTGGTATAACGGACTTACATCTCCATAAAGATAAACAATCAGCGTATACACTAACCTAACCTAATCATTACTCAGGTTAGCTTCTGCAGAGTCACCATGATAGCACACCTTTCTGTGAGTTAGTTCAAGTTAATCGTAAGGTTACGTAGTCTGTCTCATCTCTTATACCTAACCTAACCACATCATCTTGAGTACGGCACCTTAGCTCTGAGTGAGATTTGAACCCGGGATTTAAGTATTAGAAGTTGAGACAGTGACCGATACACACACACACACACACACACACACACACACCTGTACCTCCCTGCTCTCATAAATGTCTCTAACTTACCCCCAAAAAAAAAACACCGAAGTCGTGATCACATCATTTCTGAAGTATTTGTAACACTGGATATTGGTGTATAAGAGACGTTGTCATGCCCCAGCCGGCCGTGTTATTACGGTGAAAGTAAACCTATACTTTACCAGGGAATTTGAAAAAGACTTTACCGCACCTCTGAGACGGCCCCAATATTCTACTCGCTCGAGAGGTTTGGAATATAATGTCCGTTCATTTTGGTATGTCTCGATTGTACTGTACCAGGAGTTCATTGAGATATTTCCTCAGTGTGGTTCAGATCAGATACGTGTGTGTGTGGGTCTGTTCCAATGTTAGAATCAGGAAAATTTTCAAAAGATTTTCTCTGTTTTGTTCTGAGTTAGTGTATACCTCGTGTTGGTCTCAGTACTTGTTGAAAATTTCTGGTCGTTTTCGGATTGAGCGTTTCTTAGTTATTTTAGTGTTTGTAAGGTTTTTCTTTTGTTATGATCAGATGATGCACCTCCTGGGGCTTTTCCCTTACTAAATCAAAGTATTTAAAAGACTCTAAGATCGGTTGCAGATACAGAAGCTAGTGAAGTGTTCCAGCATTTAGCAGAGAGGTGTCAGGGGTTTAGATGGCGCGGTGCTTGGATTGATCTATTACTTCATATAAAGGTCTGGAATTTTCTCAGTTGGCTCTTAATACTGTATATTCCCGCCCACCACCCCAGCCACTTCCCCCGCTACTGCCACCGCCACTTCCCCGCCGTAAAGACAGATCAGGGGTGAGAAACTTAGTTAGGTTAAGTTTCCACGAGTCAGTATTGTGTTTGGTTTATGCCTGAGAGCCAGTAAGTGACCTGAGGTGTGTTCTGGTTGACAGTGAGCGGTGTGCAGGACGGTGACTAGGGGGAGGGTGGGGGGATTTGTGTATCAGATAACAATCACCATGTATCAGAACGTGGACTAGGGCAGGCAGGCAGGTAGGCAGGCAGGCAATCAGTTAGTCAGGCAGGCAGGCGGTTAGTCAGTTAATCAGGCAGGCAGGCAGGCAATCATTTAGTCGATCAGTCAGGCAGGCGGGTAGGTAGGTAGACAGGCAAACATTCAGTCAGTCAGTCAGTCACCATCTATCAAAATATGGACTGCGGGGGCGCATGAGAGGAAGGGATGAGAGAGGGCGAGCCAGCCAGTCCATCACCCAACAGTGGACCACACCACAGATTGAGTGGGGGTGTAACATATGAATACCAAATGAGGCCCTTTCACTTGAGTTGAGTGTGTGAAATGGGCAGGAAGGTGGGGAGAGGGGTGGTACAGGCGCGCGCGTGTGTGTGTGTGTGTGTAGGAAGGCAGGCGTGTAGGAGGTGGTACAAGGGGGGTGTAGGAAAGAGGTGTTGGTACTTGGGGGTGTGGTGAGGAAACACTGGCACATGTACAGTACAGTATCTGGGTGATGATGATTTATGTACCGTACCGCTGTCATGAATGTAGGCTATACGGTACCTCATGTTATCAGCACCTCACTCTCGTAACTCTACTACTCGTAATTATGTCATTGGCGGGATTTTAACACTGCCGTAGTTATACTGATCGTGACTGTTCTGTTAACGCGGTTGTAGGGTACTTTTTTTATCAGCTTATCACTGCCACGACTGTACCACTGTCATGCCTGCGGCCTTCTCATGGTGGGGCATCATGACTGGGATGACCCTGGGGGTGTGTGGGCACGCTTGGTCGCCCTGCCGGAAGTTGCCCCAAACCACTCGTGTCTTTAAACTTATGTGCAGTATACACACCTCCTGCTCCGTGTTGTCCCACAGACCATCTTCTCACGGTGGTCGGCTCTTCCCTCCTTTTTTAATCTTGTGGTGGTCTGCCTTTGTCGTTTATTCCTTCCTTCCTTATTACATTTTATTATTATGTCCTTCCTTCATCCATCTTCCTTATTTACTCTCGTTGACTCTCCCTCCTTCACCCTTGCTCTTAACCTCTGATCTTGGCTCTCCCTGCCCGCATATTCCTCCCTTTCATCCATACTGCCTTCCCTCCCTCTCCCTCACCTATACTGCCCCCCTTCCCTCCCTGTCTCCCTCTCCCTCATCCATACTGCCCTCTCTCTCTCCCTTCTTGTGTCGACGCACCCTGACCTTTCTTTCCGTTACCTCGTGCCCTGTCGCCCTTCTTCACCCGCCTTCCTTCTCACACCCTCTCTTCCTTCGACCTTAATCTCACCTTACGTCCTCTCTCTCTCTCTCTCTCTCTCTCTCTCTCTCTCTCTTGTTCTTAACCTCCCTCCAGCCCTCCCTCTTTCCCCATCTTCTCTGTAACTCCTCATCTCCCTAACCTTACCTCCCTCGTGTCCTCCCATACTCTCCCTCCCTCCCCCCTCCCTCACCATCTCCCCATAGCTCTTCATCCCTTGACCCTCCATGACCTTACCTACCTGCCTCCGTCCACCCTTCACTCTTTCTCCCCCGTTCTCACATCCTCTTCCTTCCCTTCCATCTCCCACCTCCCTTCTTTCCTCTCCATTACTTACATTACCTCACTTGCCTCACACATCCCTTCCGCCTTCCTCACCATCTCTCGCTTGTCATCCACTGAAGAGTTGGTATCGTGTCGTGATTCGCCAAATACCAGTCCGGTTCACTGACCACCAAGTAATATATATATTTTTTTCTTCCTTCATGTTTGTGTCTGGGTTAATGTGTTGTATATACCATTATGTGTAAGACCCGTGTAAGATCATTAACCATATGTCTTCTATCGGTACCTTAGCAAGATGTATACCTGCATTGTCGAGGTTGATTGGAAATTATATACCTGTACCGTCTTCGTATGTATTTTGTATACCTGTGTTGTCTGTATGTTTTATAAAATTGTATGTGGATTTTACTGAACAAATATATATATACGTATGTCTGTCTAAAGTGAATTGAGTCTTATCTTGATTATTTTTATTGTTGACGTGTAGTGGATGTGATCTAATCTAGAGTGCGCGGGTAAAGAGCTTGTAAATGTTGCAGCTAAACGTCTCCAGAGTCAAGAATCAACATAATAATTGAGTTCCTTCTCGTGTGTTCCTCTTATAAGGTGTACCAGCTGTTGATTAAGAGAACGTATCATTCACAGGTATAAGATTGCGGAATTAGATATATTGTTTTGACCTCAGACTATATATATATTTTACAACTATCTCCCGTCACTTTACATTCTTGTACTCTTAACCCCCTTGAGCACGATGATTTAAGCCTTTGAGTAGGATGATTTAATCTCTTGAGTACATTGATTTAATCCTTTGAGTATGATAATTTAACCCCTTGAATACACTAATTTAACCCCTTGAGTACGATGATTTAACCCCTTGAATACGATAATTTAATCCCTTGAATACGATAATTTATCTTATACTCTCCTGTCTATTACGTTCTTAAGCTTATATACTGCAAAATAAACGAGCGCCAGTGTAGGCAGAAGACTGGCAAATATTAGCCTGCCGAAAGTACCCCAAGTGTTATCGGTATAGATGAAAGGGGAAACTCAGGCAGTGTTGGTGCTGTTTTACATTACAGGAGCGTTTGTTTACGAAAATGTGTGTGGTCAACCTACTTTCGTGTTGGTCAGTGTGAGTAGCGTCCCCTCACGTGAGCTGTGGACACCTACCTGACATATCACGTAGCTGGACCTGAGGCTGAGGTAACCGTGAGTCCTTTCTTTATCACAGAATTATGACCGCAGATGTTGCCACGTTGTACGGTTGTTGTTCATCTTGTGTGTGTAGTAGTGAAAGTGTTAATTTCTTAGTATATTTGGTCCACATACTGTCTATATAAAGCGAGAACCGTGTGTGTGTGTGTGTGTGTGTGTTACTACTACTAATAATAATTAACGGTTTATTGAAAGAACATGGCAACCAAAGAGCTAGACATACGCTGTTACATAATTGGGGAATGGCTCACTTGATTGACATAAGTAACATAAGTGATACAGTTATGATATATAATAAGAAGGGGAGAAGGTCATACTACAGGGAATTTCATCATAGTAACAGTGCAAGAGTAAGATTGGCTGGGATTAAACGCACTGGTTAACTACGAGTTATTGATAATTTTTACACTGGGGTTGGGATTAAGTTGTTCTTATAGCGGTCAGTACGTGCTCGTGTGTGTGTGTGTGTGTGTGTGTGTGTGTGTGTGTAAAACCTCTTTCTACATCTTCATGACACTTAATACTGGGGTTAATGTTCAGGAACTTACAATATTCCTGTGATATTTGTTTGGATCCAGTGTCCCAATGGCCGGTGCAGGAGCCATCTTGGTAGTGTGAGTGCTAAGGTGCTGAGGTTGAGGTAATGTTTTTCTGCTCCAACTCCACCAAGTATCATACACCTGCTGAGTGAGACACCTACAATGATGAGGCATTCTGGCTTTTGATTGGCTAAAGATTTCATATATTGGAAGCTTTTTTAATAATGTTTGTATTGTTATTTCTTAAGCTTTGTGTTTTTACAGTGAAGCTTAATAGAATAATTACGCTTGGTTACAGTATATCCTCTTAAGAAGCTTATTACACGGTGGGTAGGGCCAGGTTAGGTTAGGTCAGGTCAGGGCGTGGAAAATCTCCCAGAAGAGTTCCTCCCCGCTGGGTATAAGTGGCTTTCTCGTGTTACTTGCCCAACAGGTTTATCAACAGGTCTGTGTGGGCGGTCCTAACAGTTGAACACTTAACATCGATACCAACACCTGGGACCTAACATTCTACTTACCAACACCTCGATACAGTATTCAGGTATAAATTAATTCAGATTTACTCTCTCAAATACACGTGGTCACCTCCAGCATCCAGATATGACCCGACCTAACCTGTGCCCGGGTGGACTAATCCCCGTCAAAAAAAACAAAACACCTCGGCAACAGTCCTTACCTGTAGCGTATACTGGGGCTGGTGAAGGGCACTTGTTGCTATGGTGGTGGTGAAGGGAGCTTGTTGCTGTGGTGGTGGTGGTGAAGGGAGCTTGTTGCTGTGGTGGTGGTGGTGAAGGGAGCTTATTGCTATGGTGGTGGTGAAGGGAGCTTATTGCTATGGTGGTGGTGAAGGGAGCTTATTACTATGGTGGTGGTGAAGGGAGCTTGTTGCTGTGGTGGTGGTGAAGGGAGCTTGTTGCTGTGGTGGTGGTGAAGGGAGCTTGTTGCTGTGGTGGTGGTGAAGCAGCACGACATAATATAATACAAGAATAAAATCAAACTAGACGCGATAAGGTGTGGTAAGAATATAAAGTGTTTAATACAGGTAATCAACAGGTTAAACTTGGTCATTAAAAATATGTGTGTCAAAGTCAGGTTACAACATAGAACGAGTTTCTGATTAAGTACTGTTATGTTAATTCTCCCGGGCCGGTTCTGTCTCCCCACAAAAACATAGGTTTATACGATTGTCTTTGATGTTCACTAATGAGGGAGTTATAGAAGAACTTTTGGCTACTGCAGTGGTAACTAACGTGCTGGGTCAACTTCTCTAGCATGACCACAAACATACAAGTATATTCTGTACATGTCCCAAGGAAGTATTGTATCGGAAATGCCTTCACGTATAGTTAACGAAGAATACGTTGAGGTATTTTACTGTAAAACTCACGAAGGGGATTTTTACCTCAATCCTTTTTCCAAACCACTGTGAAAATAAACTTATTGTTGGTGATATAAATGGAAAATGGCTAAAACTGACGAGGAAAATTTAAAATCTCGTATCAACCCGTTTCCTAACTGTGAAAATAGACGCATTGGTAGTGGTTATAAAAAGAAAACTGGAGTTACTTGTGTAGACTCAAAATGTTTATAGGAAAAATATATAATTAAATAGTACAGTACACAGCATTATGTAGGTTTTATTAATACAAGAAAGTGGATTGGTTCTGCCCCTCCCTACCTGACTCATACTCCTTAAAGGTGACCATCACACGTTAGCCAGGTGAGGGAAGTGGGTTTATACACGGTGGTAGAAGAGTCCCTGTGTACCTGTCATAATTAACTACCTGTATATTAATTTGGTTTCCGTGAGAGGCTGGTATTGAGTCACCTTTAATTAGTGTAGTGGACAAGATTAGTAAAGGATTATATACAGGTGATCATTTATTTGTAGTGCAGGTGTTTCTAGACTTTACTAAGGCATTTCATAGAGTAAATCAAATACTACTTAATAATTTAGAGGTATATGAAGAGAACTGGTCTATAATTTATTTTTATTAGTTATTTAAGTCATAGAAAGTAATATTTATCTTTTAAAAAAGTTAATTCCGTGTTTTGTGTTATGTTAAGAGTAGGATGCCACAAGGCTCTATTCTTGTCCCTTTATTATTCATGATTTGTGTCAATGATATTGTCAGTGTATCTTCAGTACCTTTACCAATACTGTTGGTTGATGACACAAGTGTATTTTAAAGTGTTAAGAACATAAAGAACCTTAGTTGTTTAATGAACATTGAATAGAAAACAAATATTCGAGTGAGTAAGCGTTAATAAATTGCCATTAAATCTTTCCCAAACTAGTTATATAAAGATGTAAATAGTAAATTAATAAATGCTTATTATTTTATACAGTAAATATTAATGTTGTCAGTTTAAATAAAAGTTGAAAGCATAACATTTTTAGAAGTAACAATTTAATTAAAATTATCTTGGTGTGAATTAATAATAGGAATAATATCTTAAGGGTGTAGGAATAGTGTGTCAAGTTGGGAGGAACTGTGTGTGTCAAGGGTTGAGAAGGTTGGGGTGCTGCTGCTGCTGACTCTCGTGCTCAGTCTGTCGTAAAGTTACACAAAACAATAATAAGAATCACCGCATCAGTTCAGCTTCAGAGTTGATGAATTATTCCCTGACGACGGCTGATTGTTAAGGCATATATAATCGAGGATATATGTTGCTGAGAGATATATATTGGAAACTACTGTGTGCATATAACTGAAGTGTGTGTATACCTGTAGTTAAAGTATATACGTGTTGATTGTATACCTCTTGGTGTATAGGTATGTAGGTCAAGGTATGCCTACATATATATACTGTAGGATAATTACCCAGCATATAATTTAAACGATAGATGTGATTAGATTATTTGATTTATCTGGGCAGAGTTGTCTTGGTGGTGATGATGATGATAATAAGTATAGCGGAGACCTGTACCATGAGTCAGCTGATGAAGTGACCCCAAACTGTCTCCCTCTGGCGGCGACTGCACCTGCTAATTGTTACCTGTACACACACACACACACACACACACACACACACACACACTACCTTATCTTGTGGGCAGCTCACCTTGGTCTGAATATCTTGACCTACGATGACAGTCAAATGAACACCCTCCCTCCTGGTTTTCTTAGCGGGTTAATAGACGCCCCGGGTAGATACACATCTTAGGGCGTCGATAATTGTGGGATGAACGTCTTGGATTTCTTCTCACTGAACTCCCGATATATGTCAGTGAACTCCGAAGGTGAACTCTTTGGAAATATGAGTAAATAAACGCTAAAACCCCACTCCCCCCCACTCCATTCCCCCTACTCCCCCCTCCACTCCCCCTCCCTCCACCCCTCCACTCCCCTCCACTACCCCTCTACTCCCCTCCACTCCCCCTCCCCCCCTCCCCCCCCTCCCCCCTCTCCCCTCCACCCCCTCCTCCCCTACTCCCCCTTATCTACTTGACCCTCCAGTAGGTGATGACGTATAGTGTCAAAGGTGTCCAGGTTCCTGTGCACGTGTAATAATTAATGATATACCTGTTCCTTGGTATAACCTACATTGTTATATAGCTTGTTCTAATGACTGTAATTATTGAGAATGGTCACAGTAAGTGTTAGAAGTGGATATTATTTGTTCTAGTATTTATCGTAAGTAGAACAAGGTATATAACTATAGGTATATCAAAGAACAATTGTGTTATTAATTATGGCAGGTGTACAGGGATTTTTCCATCATAACCCTAGAGAGATGTTTTGAGGTAGGGAAATAACCAGTTGTCGTAAGATCAAGTTCTGCGTGACAGTTCTTCCTCGCGGTGAACCTCTGCGTGAGTTTGGGTCTGAGGTAATGGGTGGGTGTCGACGGCCGGTACATGTTAAACAAGACGTCAAGACATGAATCACACATCTGAGACTTCGCGTTGCACAGTGCCGCACTAACCAACCATACTAAGGCCGGGGTGAGGTGAGGTGAGGGGAGAGGTGGAGAGGTTAAGATTGATGCTGGTTTTATTTGTGTATTTCTTAAGCTGTTTGTTTGCCTGTGTCTTAGTCGGAGTACACACCACGTTAATGCCTATTCCTCTTCCTCACCTTAAGTTAATCAGCAAGACGACACAAGGATGCAACAGAGAGCACTAGGTATTGTGTGGGTTATTCTGTTTGATGGATTTAGAGCACCAGGGAGGACACAGGTGTTTTATAGAGCTAATTTATAAGGTGAGATTTACACAAACAATCTCTAAAGTTTAGCGTCTGACTGGTGTTCAAAGTTCACCTCTTGCATGGTATGGAAGTGGGTTTCTCGGGCGGCTACAGCAGGTATAGCACACTGTATCCTAACCTAACCTAACCTAACCAGGGAGAGAGAAATAATAGAAATAATAAGATGGAGAGAGAAATAATAATAAAAGACCCGAGAACAAGACACACCCTTGATGATCCAGGTAACAGGTGGTGGGTGATGAGGGCCAGTTTTTATATACACATCTTAGAAGGAGTGACGGAGGAAATCTTCACTCTACTTACTGTGTCAAGACCAGCTTCCCTCCCTCACTCCCTCACTCACCCATATTTATATAATTTACGTCATATCGTGACCTCATGTCAGCTTCTCTTAATGTATTATTATTATTATTTACGGACCAGTTTTATTTAGCTCTGTGGGTCGTACTTTGTGGGGTCGTCGATAATTACCCTGACCGTGTGTGTGTGTGTGTGTGTGTGTGTGTGTGTGTGTGTGTGTGTGTGTGTGTGTGTGTGTGTGTGTGTCCAAAATATGCACCCAAGTTTGTAGGTTTCATCCACATATGACAAGTTGACCAAATATTGCTATTGTATATTTTTTCGCGGGTTAAAGAAAACGATGACTTGAGACAATCTGCAGCGGTGACTACAGTAATTTGAGCTGGTAATAGCGTTGGTATCGGTTCGCTGGCAGGGTTTTGGTGTTTATTATTGATGTTTGTGATGGCTTAGGGTGTTTTTGTTTGGTTTGTGATGTCTGTTTTTTCTGTCCTTCCTGTTTGTCCCAGTGTCTGTCATTCCGCCTGTCTGTCCTGTCCATCCGATCGAATTTCTCTGACAGTTGGCACATTTGTCATGCAGGAAAGTCAGATGTGTAGATTAAAAGATACATCATGTTAGATTTTTTTTATTCTGTCGTTTCAATATTTTTTCCCTCTCTAGCAAGGCCGTTAAATTGTATGTGATAGATAACCCGGTTTGTGGAGTAATGTTTTTTTGTTTCACCGAAAATTTCTGAAAATACTCACGAACGGACGTATTGTGAGGATTATGAGCTGTTTCTGTGGTGAAATGTACGCACACACACACACACACACACACACACACACACACACACACACACACACATAGCACAAGTTATATACGTTTTTACGTTTTATGGCTCAGCCGGGTTGGTTACGTAATCCGATAAGCTGTCACACACACACACACACGCTCACACAGGTCAGCGCCTGTGGTCATCATCATCGCGTGGACATGGAAAGTGTAATACAATACAGTGTGTGAGGTGGAAAGCAAGATGGGGGGGGGGTAGGGTCATGGACGAGCAATACATTCCCTCGTTAATAAATCCTCATCGTGGTGTTTCTTTGGTACTCACAGAGAGACAGACAGACAAGAAGAGGTCCTGTGGATATACTATTGTGCCCCATAAAGACAGGAAGAACAATAGGCAGATATAACAACGAAAACATTGTAAAATGATCGTAAATACGAACCCATATAGCTGTTCATAACCTAATTTAAGTCCAGCACATTATGGTAGCTGGTCATATGATAAACACTGAAAAACTTGTTGGCCTCCTGAGCTCATAATCGTTATATTCTAAACTGATGAGAATAATCCTATGATGTTAAAGTCTTGCCAAGTAATGTTCGGGTGTTATCAGTGGGGTATACAAGCTGCAAGTTTACTGACGAGTGGAGGTACTTATAAGCGACAGTGGGTGCTGGTTCTACGCTATTATTATATTAACATAACCTAACCGGTACAGTAATGAGTGTATGTACTAAATAATACTAACAAAGTATTAAACGTTAGTAACAGGAGGAACAATGTTACTTTACAGTTATGTATGTGTGTGACCTCACCTATATTGTGTATGGTACATAGGAATGGATATTGATTCCCAGTAGAAAACTTTCAGTGTAGTATGGCAAAGATAATCCCGGGTATTAGGAACCTTGAGTGTAGAGACAGATTAAGAAAACTGACTTTATAATCTCTGGAGACACGTAGAATGAGGGGCGATATGATCCTAGTGTATTAATGGAAGATGGGGTTAAATAAAAGTGATATAACTTAGGTATTTAAAAGGTGAACGAACACAGTAATTTAGTTTTAGGAAGGAAAAGGGTAAACGATGGTACAGAAATAGAGTTTTGGTTTAGTGGAACAAGTTGCCAAACACTATCATTAACTCGTACTCGTTGGGAAGTTTCAAATATAGGTCGAGCAGATGGCAGTGATAATGGCCCAGTGTAAACATGTCTGCCGAGCGTTGACCAATACACCTATACTGCTGTTACCTGCAGTGTTATTTTCTGTCTGTTGGGTATTTTCATCACCAGACGTGTTTTATTGGTTTATAAGAAAGGGGATATAATTCTCACCCCACCGTACTGAAAAATCATCCCTCCACCGTAATGTCCGCCCGCGGTGTGCAAGAGTATCGCCTCCCTGGAAAATGTAATGGTTGTCCCGCCCTCCCCGCCCAGGTCTTGTAGCACCGAGTCGACGGTAGTGTGGTGAAAGAACATTTTTAGTCATCTTATATACAAAGAAATAAAAGAGATTTGTTAATGAAGCTTTACAACCTAAATAAAATGGATTAAATGTGAATATTTAGATTACTGATGTGCTTGTAGTCACCGTAACAAGAGGAGGTATATAATTTCTTCTTTTATAAATCAATCGTAGTTTTGTGGTGAATTATAATGCTTCCACGTTATTTGTGTTCCCCCTCGACCCTCGTACTGTACATGATGAGGTTGACCTCGACACCAATATTTCCGTGTGCCATACAGGTCACCGAAGGTCACCCACCCGGTCGTTAATATGAAAATTAAATTAAATATCTGTTGATGGTAAGTCAAGGATGAAGGTCTCAGCTCTGTGTGAAAACCGTGTGCCAGCCCCCATACAGGTTAGGGGTCAGGGGTACACAGACTCGTACGTTACACTATTCTCGTAAATGAAGATTTAAAAGAATTCGCGTAATTATTTGATTTACGATAAACCACAAAAAATAATGGCAAAAAAGATAACATCGAAATTACAGATCACCTTAATTAAAAACATTCACTTAGCTCCAGGTAGGGGGAGAATTTATAGCAATATTCTGTACCTTGTATTTGATCATCATGACTGACTGACGCTAAGTGATTGTATCTATAGCTAAAGAGTCTGGGGTGTGAGTATGCTGATATGTTGGTTGACGTTATGTATGTGTTATAGTCTTAAGTCTAGTATAGTTAGATATATATATATATATTCACTCGGGTCTTTAGTTACGAGGAATATTCACCCGAGGAGTACCTGTGACCTTGGTGCCAGGAGGTTCGGTTCATAGTTACCCAGGCGTGGTGGTAACCCATTATGTCGTGTCTGGCCATAGTGTTTACTCTCCCTATCAGGTTTATGCTTAATTATTACCTATTATATACCTGAAGGTGGAAGGTCACGCTGGGTCATGTTGGGTTACGCTGAATCATGTTGGGTCACGCTGGGTCACCTCTTGTTATACCCTGTCCTTGCTCTCCTCCCAGCGCCGTGTAACAATGGTGCTGTTTTAACTACTGGTGTAAAGACAACAGGTGGGTAAGGAGCCTCACCTGAGTACAATAGAGTAAAGGTTATACCTGTGTTACGTGGGTACAATACACCTGCGGGGATGACTTAGTGTGAGGATCGGATCGTGGGAAGGTGTGTGTGTAATAATAATAATAATAATAATTAACGGTTTATTGAAAAAGTTCTGCAGCCCGAAGGCTGAAAATATACATTGGGCATAAATGCCTTATTACATACATTGGTGGTTTAACAAAAGCCTTCATTAGAGAAAGGTAAAGGAACATACAGTGAACATACAGATTAATGTAGGTGTTGAACAGCAAAAACGTAGTGTAGTAACTCTCTCACGTAGATGATGGTGTTATGAGGGACCTCGTGGTGTAGTAATTCCCTCACCTCACGAGATGGTGTTATGACCACGTGGTGTAGGATGGTGTTATGAGGGCCTCACGTGGTGTAGTAATTCCCTCACAGATGGTGTTATGAGGGGCCTCACGTGGTGTAGTAATTCCCTCACAGATGGTGTTATGAGGGGCCTCACGTGGTGTAGTAATTCCCTCACAGATGGTGTTATGAGGCCTCACGTGGTGTAGTAATTCCCTCACAGATGGTGTTATGAGGGGCCTCACGTGGTGTAGTAACTCCTTCACATATGGTGTTATGAGGGGCCTCACGTGGTGTAGTAATTCCCTCACAGATGGTGTTATATGAGTGAGGTGTGGTTCCAGGCCTTCCTATCGTAGACGGATTAACACATCGCTGGTAGTTGGGTCTCACGGGCCGTTATCACTGGGTACCTGGGACCTCACTGTGTGAAAGGTCAACTTGGGTACCACTGTTACTGTTGAGTTGTTCTCACTGACTTAAGCACTGTTCACCACTGTTCACCTCTGTTTAACACTGGTTCCATTTCTTTCCTAAATGAAATAGTAACTTCTGGCGTGAACTTGTTGATATTCCGGTGGGGAGGAGGGTTCAGGGGAGGGAGTTGGTATGGGCCAACATAACAGTTGACCTGGCTGCTCCGAGAGGAGCGCCAGGTACGTCTTGACCCTTCGGTGTGTGTGTGTGTGTGTCACTCTCTTGTTCACCGGGGGTCTGTTAAGAGACTTGCAGTAAAATATACAAAATAAATACATAATTTTTCCTCGACGGGTCAAGTTTCTTAAGAGTCAGTAGGTCGGGTAAAGGTATATATCTCTGAATCTTTTATAATACATATTTAAAAACAAACAAATAATACGTTTCTTATAATGTATGTCTTTGTTACTTGTTCCCAACAGTTTTGAGTCAGTGTTAATTATTTATGGTCTTATGAGTTTGTATATATACGGTCCTAGTTTCTCTCGCACCTGACACACTGGAGACTCGGCCAGGAGATTGATCCAGGTCGCCAGGGAGAGGGCTTGCTGGTGAGGTCCTTTGAAAACACGTGACCTCAGTCTATGACCCCGGGTCCCTATACCCTAACAATGGACACCAGGCGGGCGGAAGTGTAAAGATCGTTCCCATGTGTCTGTCTGTCTTTCTGGGGCGTGGGTGTGAAGGGCGGTGCTGTACTGGTGATGATTACTAGTTCATTAGAAATTGACGTCACACACACACACACACACGCACACACACACACACACTCACACACACACACACACTTATTGTCCTGTTTAACATTGCCTTTAATATATTATGGCGAAATATTCCGTAATTTTGAAATATTTTAAGTGTCAATATTTTAAATGTAAACACTAACATTACGCACTGATATATTTATGTATATTGAATAATGATTTGGAGCATTTTATTTTCATGTCCACGAGGAAGGTATTTTACGTGTAACAAATATAATTTACAAGGTTTTAACATAGTCCGCTTTGAACAATTTACTGTACTTACATTTTAAAAGGTTTGGAAATACACTTCCCCCGAGGATGATTCTGGAAGATTTAATCGTCGCTGTTATAAGACACAATATAAAGTTAAGGCAAAAAATATTGTTGTTAACCTAAATGTGTCACAGCCATACAAGGTGTTGCAAGCAGCGCCTCCACCCACCAAGGAGTTTTACCTCAGTGTTTATTTAAAAGACAACGCGTAGGAACGATTCGTTAAAGGAAAAACAATTGAAATAAAACAACATATTTTACATATATGTACTTTTATATGTTTTAATATTTTGTGTTTTAATATTTTGTGAATTTTTTGTTAAGCGCAAAATTTTTGTGGCCACTTTTTACCCGCCTCCTCCCGCTCACCCCACCAGCAACTTGATCTCTTAGGCGTGTGTCACGGAGCTGTAGGGCATCATTGTAGTAAAGGATTTGTTATAGTCAAACCTGACCATTTACGATACACAGATACACAGGATGTGTTGTGTTTTCTGGGATATTGTAATGATTCATCATAATTTACACACGTAATATAAATATAAACAGGTTAGGTGATGTAGTGATTATAATTATCGCCCACGTATAGTGATCCCGGTGTGTCATTATTATTATTGTGGGGCTGTAGACAGTACATGATCACCTTCACTTTAGAACTTGTATTTAATTATATTTTAAATTCATTGTATCTCACCACCAAGAGTGTTACAGTGTGCCATACTGTACCTGCGTCACAACACAAGCCACATGCTCAATACTTGTCTGAATAGTTATAATATTCTGTGTTACTTTCATGTGTTCCACGTGTATGAAAGTAACAGTGTACCTGGCTAGGGGCAGTGCAGATACAGCACACTGTAGTTTTGGCCTTCGGTACACAAAGAGCCACCGTGACCAGCACTGCACCTGACAGCCTTCACTTCCCCAACTGTAAAGTTAGGTAACCATTAATGACTGGGTAAACCAGGGGTGCCCTGGGTGTAAACTATCGACCCTTATGACAGGAGGTGAGCCCTATAACCACTCGGCCGCCGCACCCCAGTAAACTTACAATACGACACGATCTCTGTACAGAACTTCACACATTACATATACAGAGTTCACTATGTAATGATTTCATCTGGTTGAGTGTGTGTGTGTGTCTCGCGTCTCGTCTTGTGTCTTCTCTCATAAAAGTTGATGCCAAGTATAACCAACGTCCCTAGTGATGTTTGGTTACGTTCTTCTGGGCTTTAATGTCTCACAGTAATTGTTTATTTCATATACTGTTATAATTTTACTTTCCAGCGGGTGTAAATGTTGACTGTCTTACCCCCACTGTGTCTAGCTGTATGTATTGTGTTACCGTTTGTATGTTACCATGTCCGTGTGTCTGTCAGTCAGTAACACTTTCGTTTGCTTGCATTCTCTTACGTCATAGTGGTGCGTGGATCTCGACCAATCCTAGTACGGTACACACACAGGTTTGTCAACACCAAGGAAAAGGTATATAAGCTACCTATTGATTTTTAGGTCAGTGGGTCAAAGGTCAAGCTCACTGACTGTACGTACCTCTTTGCGTGTCATTCCTCCAACACGGCTCCGATTGGTGCCTTAATTTCTCACTCATTCGTACTTATATTTTTTCCCTCAGTATAAAATCAAGATGAACTGGTAGTCTTCTCCCCCCCCATCCCCCCACACACACTTTTAAACGCACTTATGGAGAGAACTAGTTTTTACGTGCCAGTGTTTAAACAAAACCTTGACTGCAGATTGAAAGCTTTTCTTATGAAGAATATAAAGATTATTAAAATGGCTGTCATTCTCTCTTAACTTGATACTGAGTTACTTGTGGCAGTGAGGTTTGTTGGGTCAGGTGAGTAAATTAGTGTTGAAGGTGTCATCTGATGAGCTGCTTCATGTATCTTAACACAGGATGGGGTCTAAGCGTGTGTACTGTGTGGTTATGATATACAACATTGTGTTTCTTGATCGTTGTGGGATGATGCTGTACTGTACTAGCTGCTTTAGTGTGTTAGGTTAGGTTAGGTTAGGTTAGGGAGGTGGGGCTGAACTAACACTTAGGTTAGGTTAGGTTAGGGAGGTGGGGCTGAACTAACACTTGTTTGAATATATTATCCCGTACCTGTCTCTTGCCGGGTTACCTAGGCACAGTGTCAGTTCTTTAGGTATATAGTGCAGTATATCCCCCCCCCCCAAATTAGTCAGGTTTCGTAGATTTTAAATTACTATTTTATTTCTCATCTTTCAAATAATAATAAATATCCGGCTATCCAATTGAATAGTAAGAGGGTATGTGGCCGGATATCTGTTGAATATCTGGCGCATCCCTAGTGCTTGGGAGGTGTAACATCTTCAGGTAACTGCAGACACCAACGTCAGGGAATTTATAAACACAGTCTAGTGTAATTATGATGTAATATATGACGTAATTATGACGTGATTTAAGTACCCAAAACATTAGAGAATTGAAACCCGCTTTTACCACAAACTCCGGGAATGAAAGAGTAAAGCAACAACAGTATAGGCTCTGGTGTTTGAACTCACCAAAACTGGCTCCGCTTCACCTTGTTGAGTCACCAGCGTAAACATTCAAGAGACTGCACCCATCCAAGACGTTGTCCTAGAATTAATATAAGTGACTTTACGACCAGTCTTATCATAGTCACCTACTTACCCCCATCCCATCCCCACCCCCCACCCCTCCCCACCCCACCCCTCTTCCCCAAAAAAGGTTAATTAACAGGTGGGTTATATTTACTAGCAGACAGCAAGGTCGCTCATGCGTCCCTTGGCGTATTTATGACATAATAATAAAGGCGAGACGGAGAATCACATCACATTTGGCTGGCGTATCGCG